>NW_023998443.1:1099910-1313100 GCF_014805625.2 Glossina fuscipes
TTAAGAAGAATTAGTTCAGCGACATGTTTTGGGCTAAAGACAAACGCTATTGAAAATTGTTCCTATACAACTTCTTATCTTAAAAAGTCGTTAAACGGGTCCAGGGTGTTCTTAATGGAGAAACACGTAACACATTTCAAGCCAATGCTAAGTGTGAGCCGCATTTTCCCCATCAAAAAACGGTAAATATACCCACCTGCCTATCCCTGCAAAACTGAACTAAAAGTTGTAGAAGCATTCCTATCTCTATTACTAGTATTTAATATAAATAAAAACAAAACAATGCAACCTCAGCCTGTTGATTCGTTCTCAATTGCTTCAGATACTCAATGAAAGGACATAACTTATAATAAAACTTTTTTTTATTAACTTCTTATGTAAAAGAGAACAAGTGCGCTGCGGCAGATTTAAAACATTTTTTATTTCGCTTTTGAATTTCAATCGAAAGTATGAAAATCCTTGATTTGATTAGGATTGTAGACAAATTGTTAGATGTGGCGAGATAATTTTTGCATTGATCGTAGAATTCTTACTTCTTTTACGCTTATTATGGCATAATAAAATATGTTGTATACTAATAAAAATTATGAAAAAATTGACTATTCGATAAAATATTAACTAAAAAAAAAAAACGCGTCAGAATGTACGTATATATGTATGTGTGTTAAAGCAGTTATCTTTCTTTAGATTGGTTTGTGTAGGATGGATACAACAGACCCGCTTATAATGATTTAGATGTTGCTATGGCATGCGATATACCTCAATATTTATTTTAAACAAATTCACCGCAACCTCCACAAAACATTTCAACGCACCACATGTGCTTTCCACACATCTACACAGTGGCATCATCAATCGGATCAAATAATATCAGGAATTCTAAGATTAATCCCAATCAATAACACAATAAATTAATCTGAACTTTCTGAATCAACTGAACTTTTTCTTCCCAATTTCGGTGATAGTTGGTCACACATTTTTTTATGCCTCTTTCTTTGTTAATATGATCAATCGCTTCAAGTATATTCTCTACACATGCGACAAGGTCATGGTCAGAAGGAAATGGTGAAGAAGATAAGACGATTAGAAATGGCCGCAACAGTTTAGCGGGCTTGTACCCAATCGCCTAGTGGTATGCCTTTACCGGCTAAGCACTCCACTGTGACTACAGTCACGACTCTTATCTACTTGGTTACTTTCATTCGCCCACAGAAACCCTCTTCAATTTAATATGTTTTGACCCGTTTTTCGTACCTCCTTCAGGCGATTACTAAATGTTACCCTTTACTATTTATATATCTAAGCCCATCATCATTGGCTTTCCAGTACTTTGTCCAACACTCACTTTGATGTACTTTTGCGGTAATATTTTTCCTGCAGGAATTGTGTTCCGTTTCGTTTTCATTGAGATGAAATACTCTTATTAGTTTAGCAATTGGCTCATATTGGAGCAGTTAATTTCCCGCAACTTTTTGATCTAAATTAGCATAAAAAAGGCAGATGCTAGATATGTTTGCCTTAACACATTATTTACAATCAAATACTTGTTGTAAAGTTAGTTGCGTGCGATTTCTGGGAATTTCTTACATTTTCACACCATATACATAAAAATTGAAAATAATTCGCTAATATTCTAAAAGCTTTATGGCTCATCATGTAATTCACAATAATAATATCAGTCGGCACGCATCTCAGCGCGCTCTTCATTTTATTTCATTTAATTAATTGAATTGTTTGCATTAAAATGCATTTTTTACTGTGATAATGGTTCTGTGAGTGAGCATAGACACGGTTAACTGGACGGACGAAAAGCTAAACGGACTTTTCAATAAACTTTATTACCTCTAATTACATATATCTATGCGTGTGTGCATGTGTGTGTGTGTGTGTGTGTGTACGTTTATGCGTGAATGTGCTCAAGTATTTAAAATCTTTGCGTGATTGTGTAAACAGTTTACGTAGATCGTATATGCTTTTTATGATAGTTTGATTTCTTATTTTATTTCTTTCTTTGCTTTAAAATTTGCATAAAATAATTATATAATTTTTTTTTTTTTTTCGGTTATTATTTCTATGGTTGGTTGTCTCTGAAATCACCAATCGGCGGCGCCAGCTTAAACGCGTACATTGTTCTTTGTTAAAATGCAAATAAATAAACAAATGTATGCATAGGTATGCGTACAGCGGCAAGGGAGAGATGAAAGTTTAAAGTTAAAAGACCTCCCATTCAAATGAATTTAATTTAATTTGCATACTAATTAGAAAAACCCTCTTACGAAACGAGTAATTAATTTTACCAAAACGATTACTTTCGAAAGAAATGATAAAACCAAAAGAGGGAAAAAGCAAAATAGCTTAAATGTTTCGTAAGCAATTTCGTATTATTAGAATCTGAGATTAGCTTCGTCTATCATTTGATACCCATTTATGGGTATCAAAGCGACAGGTTGTTTATTGGAATATCGACTCTCATTAACTATTTAAGTTTTTCTCTCACACTTCCGTTGTTGCATGCAAGTTTATTGCTGCTAGTTTTGTTCCGGAAATGTCATATTTGGCGATTTAAGTTTTCATGAAAATTAGATGATTTTCTAAAAAACCTAATTCTAAAGAAAAGAAAAATCAAATACGCAATCATGATGGGTTATCTGTGTCATGCAGCTGGCGACTGACGAAAAGCTTCACAAAAATTGGCAGAAAATTTCGCCAGGAAAACGGATTAACGGATTAGAAATGTTGCGATGAGTTTAGGCAATGGTGAGTTAGTTACTTGTAAAAGGGTATATAAGCAAAGTATTTACGCAAGGCAAACTGAGTCTGCAGGTTAGAATAGAGAGTCGAATCAGGAGAGTCGAATTTTAGTATTCAAATGGACCAACGGACAAGACAAGAGCGAGCATTAAAGCGTTCTGAATACAAGTTCTTGTAACTGGAGCTCCTAAGAATTGTAAATAAAAACTTTACTACTCTAAAAATCATAATTCAACAGTACGAACTTAATAAGAAGTCGAGTAAAATCTTGTACTTTACGCCCAGGAACTAACTATAACTTCGTTTCTAAGACCAAACAGTAAGACCAATATTCAAGTTAAATTTGCACGGATATTTTTTCTAAACTTGTAGCACTGAGCGGACAAACGTCTACGTCAAATTTCACATCGTAAACGTCATTAGTGTTTCAACTGCGCTTGGTTTAGGAAAGAAGGAATTCTAAGCAAATTTTAGCCGAAGATGGAAAGTACTTATTTGGTCCAAAAAGAAATAACGCGTGATATTCAAAGTTCCTTGTAAAATTATCCGCACCATATTGTTTGATACTTTGGTCATCACGCTACTTACAACTCGTCCAGTTGTAGTGCCATAAATTCACAACAAAAAGTTCGCTCAAGCGATGATTCGATACCTACCACTTCCTGGAAGGAAACATAAATTGATTCAACAAATTTAGAAGTTATCCTGGAAAATATTTCTTGATAACTCGCAATATTATTAAAAACAAAAGTTAGAAGAAGAAGAAAATTACATTAATCTGTGACCGAATGTTCTACACTCACTCCCAAAATCGTTCGTTGGTGGATCTAAAAACATGATTGTGAACGAAAGAAAAGCATAATACTCTGCGGACTGAGATGGGTACGCCGCTATGTACCTGGCAAGTAAAAGGATCTATATTCTTATGCAAATAAACTTTTCGGCAAAAATGCAAGACGATCATGGAAATGAAAGCAATTGAATAAAAATGTCTTTATCGATAAAGAGTTTTTTTTTTGAGGACACACACGATGACACAAAAGGGAGAAGAAACGGAAGGGAGTTTTAGAATAAATTGCAGTTAATAGCTAAAAGATTCAAAGTCATCCAGGTTTCCTGATCACATCCCACCCAGTATAGCGTATGTGGTATTTGTTTAATTAAATCTTTAGCAATATTCGATTTGAAAACGGATTTTGATCATAGGCTACAGATCGGGACATTCTACACCTTAACTCATATCTAATTAATATCAAGACTATTACACCTACAATAAGCCACTGGGGAGTAGACAAACCTTGTTTTTTTATATTATTATTTTATGTTTTTTTGCGTTTTATATACATATATATATATATATGTATATGTAAAATAGTGCATACAAGACGTACGTACGCATGCGCCAATCGTTGTCACCATCAGCGCAAATGCATGATGATGTTAAAGTCGCGACAAATAGACGCTTGTATTTCACGTGACGTATGTCTGAATATGCAATTTTTGTTTACACATTTACATGCACAAATCTAAATATATTTGTGATTAAAAACAAACCAAATGTAAATC
The DNA here is from genome assembly GCF_014805625.2 of Glossina fuscipes. Taxonomy (NCBI): domain Eukaryota; kingdom Metazoa; phylum Arthropoda; class Insecta; order Diptera; family Glossinidae; genus Glossina; species Glossina fuscipes. The sequence continues at coordinate 1,104,228 of NW_023998443.1, forward strand.
ACAACCGCGCTAACCAATAAGTGAGAGAGGGAAGTCATGCGTATGTATACAACATATGCGATTAAGTGATCAGATAATTTCAAATATATGTGCGTGTATATATACGCGACAAAAGAAAGCAAAAAAGAAAAACACCTCGCGCGTTGATATGTTAGGTAATAACGTGAATGCAACACATCTAATTACAAGCAAACCAACATAAAAAAGAGATATTGAAGTTTACAACCGAAAGTGGGCGCATTTCATATGGAGTTAATTGAAATTTAATAAACTTCACATTGCACATTACACACAATTACACATATCAGCGTTTAGTTGCTGTAGTAGAAGCAGGCGTAAACCGAACCGAAGAGCAAAAAATAAAAACAAAAAAGAAGATATATATATATATATATATATATATATATATATATAAAATATATCTAAATTGGGAATCAGGCAATTCTGTGGAATAAAATGTAATAAATTATTGTGCACTTATTTGAACATGCAATCCGTTTCGGCGAGACGAAAGGAGTTGGGGGGTTAGAGCTTTAATGAACTGCAGATGTAAGTGCCGACTGCTGAGTTTTTAACGTTTGTCTTATCAGTTTCCTGTACAGCGTCTTTTATATTTCAACTTTTTTTTTTTTGCTTTTAAGGGAAAATTATTAAAAATCTTTAAAACATTTAAGCGTTAAGAGTTTTCGATCGCAACATACAACCTGTCACTTAAGAATCTATTACTATTAAGTAAGTCTTTTACCTTGGATTGTGTAAAGATCGTTGAAGAGGGCAAGACAAGCCGTTTAAAAGTTTTCAAATTTCTCTCTGCTTTTCTGAATTTCTTTTTAAGTACTTCAAGTTCAGTACATGATCAGGAAGGATTAGTTTCTGAAAAAGCCCCTATAATCCTAATAAACGGCTTAATTGGTGGAGAAATCTTTTTCACCTCTGTAGAAGAGGTTGTCCATATACATGGACTACGCACCCAATATCACGCCGATGCTCAAAGATACACTTTCGTCTCCCATAAGCATCTGAGCCCTTCGCTGCTTTAGGCGAAAACTGTAATCCTAATATTGGCTGATGGATATATAATTATTATGATGAAAAACCTTGAATAATATAATAAAAAAAAAAATTTTTCTATATATGCTATCATTATAAGAAAATACGCAAATAGAATAATAATCATTAGAATTTAAATTTAAAAAATTTTCATTTCAGTTCATGCGAATACCATACGACCGTTTCTCCATATTGAAAGGCCAAACATCACAAGACTGATTATTACACAACCACGCCTACCGCACTATCTCTCATGTAATGCTACTATAGAACCATCCTACTACCACAGTAAGTATCTTAAAAAACAATGAACTGAAATTAACTCAAACGTAAGCAACTAATGAAACAATTTTTCGTTTTAACATAGCAATTGTGTATTAATTTTCTATTTAATTTTTTTTTTTTTCAATTCAAGGTGATACTAAATATTATTATACGTGGTTTCGTAATGACAATATATTACCCAGAAATGATTTCATACTTTATCGCAATGGCACATTGCGTTTACCACCTAAAGAAAAAGCGAGCGGCAGCTATCGTTGCAAGATCAACGCTGATACTACTGCTCTTATATCGGAAAGCATTACAGTCGAATATCCAGGTGGGATGCATTTCGTTCATTCATTCTTCCTTTTTTTTTTTTTGTTTGTTTGTTTGTTTTTTTGCTTTTCATAACCTCTATATGGTTTTGTACTCATCACAACAAGGCCTTACATTGCCATTTAAACTTAGTTTAACATGAAATACATGCAACACACAGTTCATTAAAAAGCAATAAAAGCATTTCAAGCAAAGCCTTTGATAGTAATTTCCAAAAAAATTGCAATTTATTAGAGAAACTATGGAACATAACTAGATGAACAGCCTAAGAAGAAAGCATTAGTCAGCAGGATAAAAAAAAAAATCAACTCCACGCGTAGCATAGCAAGCATACACAAGCAAATTAAGCAAACAGATTGTTGTTAGACATCCTGTGTACTAGTAAATCACCACTTCAATTATTTTAGGCTACCCAGACAAGCGGCATAGGTTGGTTCATCTAAGTCGAGTGAACTAACTGCAATAAACGAAGCAGATAACAAAACCTAAGCAAAAAAGTTTTCCCAGTTTAAGCGGGGAAAAGTAACCGGCGGGCTCAGAGTAGTCTGCACACCCATGCACTTAGAGTAATCTAGCCAAAATAAATTCCACATCAAGTAAACTTGCAGTAATCCGCCTAAAGAGAGTAATCATAATGCACATTAGATTAATTAATGTAATTATAGTAGATTATGCGGCCTAAGCAATGTGGTTAATCCATCCCAATCAGGATGCATTATTAGCATAGTTATCAAAGGAAAATTGAATGCTTCACTTGCCAAATCGATTAACTCCATAAAACAAAAAGTTGAGAGAAATGATAAAATATTATAAATAAATTATTGATTATTCAGTGGCCAAAACGATTTTGCCATTTAGTGTTGCTAATACTTATACGGTTAGTTAAGTATAATCAAATTCCAAAAATGGAGTTAATCGATTTGGCAAATGAAGCATCCAATTAGAAGTAAAAGATACCTTGAGAATTCCACAAAGTAACCAGTAATGCCACAGGAATTGCATAAATGCTTAAATTTTTTAAATCGTTCGCAAGTGTGTTTGATAAGCCTTGGCAAAGAAAGTGATTCTTATACGAAGCCATAAATTAGTAATGTTTATCCAAATAACTGGCAAGTGATAACTGGTTTTAAACGGCAACAACAAATCGAGTTTTCTACAAACAATTTCATATCTTATTTTCTGCACTTGATAGCTCTTAAGGGAAACTTATAGGAATTCGTTTTGATGAGGTGCCTTTGTTTGCTGATCACATTTTAATTGTTTGCATGCAGCAGCGCCTTGTTGTGTGGGCATGTGAAATAAGCGGCATTAGCCGAATCTAAATTGTTTTCTTTCCTTCTTTCTTTTTACATATATAGTTTTACGAAAGCTACGATCGAATGTTAATTATACGACTGCCGTGGGTAATACCCTGACATTAAATTGTCCTATTCAAAGTATACCGCCTGCCAATGTAAGCTGGTATTATGGAAATGTATCGTTATCGAAAATTTTCAATGATAACAGGCGAGTAAAGATCAAAACTGCAACAACAATCGAATGGTATCGTAAGCGGGTTGTTAATTATTCAATTTCCGAAGGCATTTCCGGGCTTTAAGTATTAATATTCTACCATTCGATTGCAGTATGCTAGTGTATATGAAATACAAAAAAAATTTCGCTTCTCTTCATATAAGTTTTTTTTGTTTTTTTTTTTTTTAACATTTTCTAATTGTTTTTCTCTTTACAGCTATTTAATTTTATCTAATGGCAGTTTAGTTTTAAGAAATCCTAAATTAATAGACGCTGGCAAATATAAGTAAGTAATATGCATTTATATTGACTACAGCTTTTTATGCAATTTCCCACAATTTCACTGTACATATATATTTTTTTCTCGTCGCGCCTTCCCGCAGAATATATAACGCCACTGATTTTGATAAAAGCGTACATATCTAGCAAAAGCATCAAATATATGCACTTTTGTATTTTACGCTTAATTTCAGATGTTATTTCCGCTTTCCGTAAGGACAGAAGAGCGTTCTCACATAATTTATTTGCAAGTTTAACTTATCTATGTTAGTTAAGCGCTTAAATCATAGCTAAACGCTCATTTAGTTAGCATAATATGTGAACTCAAACATGATTCACTCGCGCTTTAATGCGTGATGGGAATAAGGAATGTTGAAAACTAACCTGAGATACTGAATAGATATAGAAAATAATTTAACTTGAATATATATATTAATTTGCACAAGTTATGTAATGCTTTATAACGAACTTAATCTAAATTGTTTTTGCTTTCGTTTCCTACTCTTTCTTCCGTTCCAATCAGAATTTTCCGGTAGAGAGCGATAAACTCGAGTTTCAAGCGACTGCAAAATGCTTCAAATCGAAACAATTTCCAATTTCTAATAATTCCTTCAGTACAATAGGCAATAACACAAACACAAACACACACACACACACACACATAGAAATTTCTATCATAATATCTAACTGGCCAATAGATCTTAAATAGATTGATAGATAACCTGTTAATTGAACATTTTTTTTTTTTTCTTTCTTATAATTCGCCTTAACTAGAAACACTTACACATGACTTCGCAACACAATACTTAACAAGTTGAGAATGTTCCATCCATAATCTTTTAAATCACTTGCTTTACAATAATTGCTATTGCCTCCTGATGTTGTCACGTGTAGTAAATCCGAGCCAATTCTTTTCCCAAGATTTTTTAAAAAAAGTTTAAATTTCGATTTTTTAAATTATTACTTTTTATTCTTTCCATCCGATACGTATGTGGGTTGATTCGCATTTGGCGCATTTATGGAAAGTCTAGACTATTAACAGACATTACGAAACAAAAAAAATAAATAAATAAATTAATAAATAAATGGAAGTCTTTTAACCAAAACCGCAATGGTTAGCGGTTGCGAGGTAATAAATTAATATCTCATTTGACAGTCCACTATCATGCTGAAAATCAACCAAACACTCGCACGAACCTATAATAAAACAAGGTATAAAAAAATGCGAAAAATATGAAACTTTAATTAATCATTTTTACGATTCGTTAATAATGATAATTAGGACTAACTTGTGAGTGTAATCGCAAAGCTATATATGTATGCACGAAAACTGATACTATGGCAAATGTCGAACGTTAGTTAAACAAAGGTAAACTTTCGATTTTTAATGAATGCGGTCAGCGAGTAAAAATTGAAAGGTTTAAATTCTTATAGAAAATAACAGAAAGCAGAAATTAGGTAAGCATGATGACACGGTAAAGGGCAAGTAACTAATATGGTTAACTTGCTTTTTCTCTTTCCGCTTGCAGCAATAATTCTATCATTCCGGTTGTGATACTCAAAAGGATGTATCGATAAGAGCCCACCAAGCATATTTTCTTCTTTTTTTTTTCGCTTTCATTTTTTCAACTTTGAACTAGCTATGCTGGTCGGACATATCCCCTTTTATAATTTACTTGAAACGTAGGCATTCAACACTCGCCACTGACTTTGTCGTCGTGAGTACATTCCCGAAAAGAAAACGTTGAGGGCATCAGACATATGTGAAATAAAACTTTCGATTTCGCTTTCGAGTTGAATTAAAAAGTTGACCGACTAACTTGTAATGGGTTATGACAAAAGTCGGCAAATGATTTAGAATTTTTATTCTGAAGCTGCTTCGTAGACTTATGACTAGTTGCACACATACTTATTTCTTAAGTCATCCATAACTTTCTCGCATCTAATCGCCATATGCTTTTTGTCATTTGCATTTTGGCCTGAAAAAATTGGAAGTATTTCGAAATATTCAAAATGCCAGGCTGAGTGCACTATTAATGATCACAAAAGGATAATTTTTTTATTCTCTGCGTTTTAATGACTCTATTAAACGAGCTACATTTCAGATCCATGCTTAGTACATATTGCTAATAATAATTAATATTGAAATTGTGGATTTTTTCAATGAGTTTGGCTGGGCGTTTTTATTGTTGCGAGAGGAGTTGTGAATGAACCACAGCCGATAGACCAGCACACCGTGCAAGTAACGCAAGCAAAGTGATAATTAGTGAAGAAAAGGAATGATAATCGAGCCAGCATTTATTGCTTTGACCAAAGTCAAAGAAAACGATGGGAACGGACTTGCCGATTTTTAACATTATTTCCTACAAATTCGCGGCTATTTTTCGTCTTATTGCAGAAATGTATGGAGAGAGTAAGCGCATATGCGAGAATGATATAAATACGACAGCATTCGATCATTTGGGTAACTTTTGTTTAACGAAAGAAGTGTGTACATGCGGACATGCAGCCATACGCAGGCATTACGTGTACGTGCAGGCTGGTGCAGTTTGTTCTTCTTTTGCATCATTTATGGATTTGTTGATGAAACACCTAATATGATTAATTACAAATCTTGAAAATAATAGAATCTGCTGTCACTAGTGTAACGTTTTAGGAGCTATACGAGAATTTACCTTTGCCTTCAAGTTGTTATCTAGTTACAGTAACTTTATACCGGTATATTATAACTCTCTAAAGTATATTGGAATTCGTCGTTACATGAAAGATATAAACTGGCTATAGTTACCCCCCCCCCCCCCCCGGTCCCCCCCGTTTTTGCTCACTTGTACCTTTTTGAGCTTATGTACAATCTATTCTTACTCCTGAGGTGCGGCCTGTTAACGGACCATCGCCTCTATCGAATTATAGCTTTCTGGGGTTACCCCCTGTCGTTACCTCTGAAGTAGATCCTAGTTAGGTGTTAGTAATATCCATTATGTGTGCATCCATTATGTGTGCCTCCGAAATTATGTAACACTAGTGAACGTGCGTACAACGGCACACATTTCTTTAAGAAAGTGACAAGTGAGCATCACTCCACAGCAAGCAATAATAAGAACAGAAAAAAGCTCATTCGCCATTGTGTGATCTCTAAAAAGTAGCAGTAAACTAGGTGCAAACTTGATTTTTATTCATTCTCTTCATTTCAATAACTAAACAGCTTTAGGAGTCATAGGTCCTCCAAAGCTCTCTTAACGGTTTAAAGAAAGTTCTTTGCTATAAACCTTAAAAAGTAAATTATTAATTTTCCTCAAGCTGAAGATGATAAGCATAATTTGTGCTTGTCATCAAATTGTTTAACAAACAAATGCTAAGGTGTAGAAATTTATTTAATGACGTTATTTATTCATTTTTCCTTCTTTTTTTTTTTTTTTTTTTTTTTTTTGTTTTCTAAATCGAAAGACCGTGCAACATGTGCAAAATAAAATTTTTCAGTCGAGTAGTCAGAGTAATTGCAGCAATTAGCATATAACAAGTGCACACACACGCACATGCAAGACCCGCTTATATGCTTGGTAAGGCTTATATGGTCAGACGCTGCATAAGCGCTGTATGTTGAGCGCACAAAGTCAGTCAGGGGTGTTTGTATTTATAAGGTATAAAGTAAATAGTATGTTTGTATGTCAAGAAGATGACCTAATATTAGTGGCAAGCACGAAACCAGAAAATAGACCATTCATTTATGTCTAAGCTAATTAAATTTATACACATAAATGTGCATATAATTATTTAAGTACATGTACTTCATAACCATTTTAATCTTATTTTCTTAAACTTTTTTTTTTCTTTTTTTAACCAGATGTTTGGCACATAATTCATATACTTTAAAGACTCACCATCGTCAATTTGTGTTCTCGTTGAGTGTAATCAATGCTCCAACGTCGAAGAGCAAAACAATGGATCAACTAGTACCGCCTTTACAAGCTGCCACACTCAATGTGCCATTAAATGGTGATTTGAATTTAAGTTGTTGCGCTATAATGGAAGATGTGGCCATAGAATGGTGGTTTCAACGCAATGCAAAGTCCCCTTTGGTCAAATTAACCAACAACAGCCGAGAGTATCATATACGTTCTAGCATAGAAGAGTACGAAGGATACTATACATGTTCCACCACTTCAGATAAACAGGTCGATTTTTAAATGTTAACATTTTGAGAATTTTTGAGTTTTAATTAAAAAAATTTTGCATAATTTTACAACATATTGTTTTAGACTTTTCATGTTATTGTTACCAAAATACCGATAATATTGGAAGAGTTGCCTGTCGATGAGGCGAATATAGCTTCATCGAAAACATTTCGTTGTTTGGCCACCGGTAATCCCCGACCGGTAATTACTTGGTATCATAATGGGGAGCCATTCAACAGTTCCTATACGCGTTACATCAACGCCAACGAGTTGTATATACCCTCCTTCGATCCCGATGAAAGTGGCATCTATCAGTGTTTTGCCCGTAACATAGCCGGTGAAGTTTATTCGTCAGGTGAACTTCGTTTACGCAATCAGAGTGAAGTTATACCAAATCCTTTAAAAAATATTAAATGTTATCCTCATACATTTAATTCTATAAATGTGACATTTGAAAATCAAGCAGCAGTGGTAAGTCTAATATTTGGACTTTGAAGTATAATAAATAAATAATTTTACTGAAATACTGCTCTGTACGCCTGTAACAAACTTTGCTCTTTTCAGTCTTTATTTGTAGTTCACATTGGCCTTAAGAAGCCATTTCGTTGGATATCGCCCTTTCCGCCTATGAAACTAAATGCCTCGTACGTGATAATTTACAAACACTTACCCTATATTAGACCCTTTGAAATTGTGACCAGAGTATTAATACCTACCTCGGATATACGAATGGGTAACAAACAACAACAACAAACTATCTTAAGCACATTGCGCAGCCTGCCTGTTACATGCTGTACTCAAGGTTGTAAGTATACGATAATCCTACTTATAAATGAATAAATTCACCTTCAGAATACTATCACACGTACAAATTTAATATCTCAAATTCGCTGTGTTTGACTTCTTTTTTTTTTTTTCAGTACCACCACGATTTGTACATATCGCTAATGATACGTTCGTTACATGGTCGGTAACTGACTTGTCCACCAAAAAGTATTTTATTATACAATTTTCCATTAATCATACCTCACCGAATCCAGACGTTTTGCTTACTCAACAATTAAGCGGGACAATGCAACATGTTAATCTAACCCAAGAGGACATCAATCACAAATTGCGTTCGATTGCAACATTAAATCTAACGGAAACGAAAAGGATTCTAAAGAACGCGGTAAGCAATTACAGTGATAATGAGGTTAGTAACAATAATTCGGAGACAATGGATGATGTCTTCAGTTTGGTTGTGCCAGCCAATGTTACGGGTATTATGTTAAGAAATTTTACACGTTTAAAAGTGCGTGTATTGGTTATAACCGTCGATAATGAACATATGGCTCAGGATTTCCGCTATGTAGAATGGAGAACAGTAAGCGTAAGCATTCTTATATCATTTTCGCATCGTTATGTACACTTTTTTTATAAACTATTCAAATTTCTTTTTAATGTAACTTAGCTTGAAAACGACACGGGAATAGTGTTAACCGCTCCTTATCGTTTGACTATGGTAGAGTCTCGGATGTTACGTTTTCATTTCGATGATAGCTTTATGGAGCATTGCGTTTTAGTATGTTATCTGCAAATACATTATCCAAGGTTGTTGAGAGAGGAACGTAAATGTGAACAACGGCCAGTCGATCAATCGCAATTGGAAATACGTACCTTAAAGCCCACCACACATTATAGTTTGCATTTTTCCAGTTGCGATACTAACATATTTTATGGGCAATTGGATGTCATCACTTTGCCTGATCGTAAGCTTCTTTTTTTTTTTTGTAAAGCATGATGGTAAAATTAATTAATAAGGATTCATGCATTTATTGCAGCTCCCGGCCCGATTAGTAATCAACGTGTCACTCGTCATAATGGGCTGAAATTAAGCTGGGATCCCCCTTTGCAGCCTAACGGCAAAGTTCACCATTACAATATATTATGGACTTTGGGTAACGTGACACATGAAGCTAATGTTTTTGAATGTAGCATATGTTATTATAAGGCAAGTAAAAGATAGGGCTAAAAATGGGGGCGACATTTTAAGATCAAATATTTTTTCTAGTTTCCAAACATTTCCGAATCGGCAAAAATCAATGTATCTGTTCGAGTAGTGGGAGAAACAGGAGTAGGAGCTCCGATTTTCATTGATTTACGCAACATCAATCACCGTTCTTTGGAAATAGAAAATTCCGGTTCGAATTCAGAACTTTATAGCGGTGTAGCTATTGGTTCCTTGCTATCGGCCTTATGCATTTTCGCTTTTGCTATTTTAATAATGGTGCAGCGTAAACGGTTTAAAGCACGTCAACAAGGTCCCACACACTTAAGCACTTCAACAGATATAAATTTTGGAAATTTAAGCAATTCTGGCTTACCAGTAGGTAGCGCTGGAGGCCTCAGCACCAGTACCATGCCGCCAGATTGCCATGAAATGCAAACTCTAATACCGAGAATAGCCGGTAGGCATACTGATTTTCTCGGGGAGCGACCTTTAGAATATCAAACTACTCAATTGCCTAACGGTCATGGTGGTACATTTCGTGCTAGTGCCTGCATTGCACAACCCAACACAACCATGTTAAGTGAATTTGATGTTATAGGGGAACATAATCTGTCAGTAGTGCCCTTATGTAAAACTAGTCCTCAGCGCAGAATAAAATCTTCGAGCAGCGGACACGATATAAATAATAAACCATTTTTTATACCATTTAAAAATACGCCCCCCAATGTTGTGGCCATATCGCATAATCAAAGTTCCTCATCTGTTGCCAATGTACCACCAAGCTCATTGCCTTTGACGGCTAGTCCTTTGGAAGTGGCCGCCAATAGTATTGGTGCACGTCGCAGCAGTAGTTTAAGTAGTGCTAGTAACGGCAACAATGCCATTTCCCTTAAAACCAAACAGTTCCATACCAATTTCCCTAAACATACCAAATCAATTGATGGCATTTGCTTGCTGGCCGAAGAAGAATCTGCGTCTACTATTACTCCTACATCTGACAATGAAAATAATGCTGAATTAATAACCAATGGATTCAAAGCCAAAGAAGAAGTAAGTAGCCTCAAAACAAAAAAGTAAATGACATTTTCTTATCTCATATATCTATCATTCTTATTCAGAAATCTCTTCAAAGTCAGGCAGATGAGAAACCAACCGTCTCTAAGACTATACAGAAAAAATCAAATCAACAAAAAGCGAATAATAACAATTCAAAGCAAAAAAGATCTACGTGCGTACTAACAGCGTTTAAAATTCCCGTAAGTGCAACAGCAAATGCAGTAATAGCAGCAACAGACGCCCAGCATGCAAATACTTTAGTTCCTACATTTGGATCCACCAATAACAAATGCGTATCGAATACGCCTAATAATTGTTTCTCAGGTAAGGTAAAAACAACAGCAACAAACACTGCCACATCAAAAGCTACAGGCTTAACATTACAAGACACGAATTACCGACAGCCAAATATGGATCCAAATGGGTGAACTCTGTTTTCCTCAGTATTCCCGCAATTACTTCCAATGACCTTCAAACCTCATTCCAGAATAGAATCTAATGACAACAGTTAACCGATTCATAAAAAAAAAAATAAATAAATCAACTAAACATTCCAGAGAATTTATAAACAAAAAGCAAAAAAAAAATATAGGATAAAATATGCAGAATTTTAGCTACATATGTACGTACATTTTATAAATGTTTTTACATAAGATCTTTCTCTTTCCAGTTTTCATTTGTTCAACAGAATATAGTATTAAATATTTTTTTGCTTTTTTACTTATTCTTATACTAATTTACAATTTTTCATTTAAAGTGAAAGCCACGAAAGACAACATTTTTCATTAAGGGCGCCTCTCATCGAAACCCTTTTTGAATAACCACATTTTCTTGGTAACTTATATGTACATATATATGAAAGGTGCTTAATTCATCCAATTTGTCCAAAATAAGTCTCACATCTCTCGCAGACATGTGACATGTTTTCTAGTATCTGAAAGAGGCACACATAAAACGGGAAAATATGAAAGGTATCTCTATCTCCAGTCTAGAGGTAGTCTCGTTCCTTGCACTTTGCCGGCATTAAAATATTATGAAGTGCATAAATCGAAAATAATATCTTTTTTAAGACATTCAGCTGATCTTAACGGTTTTCAAGTGGCCGGGATAAAACACAACTTTTGTTAAAAAAAAAAAAAGTCTTTGCACCCACTAGCGAACATTATCGAGTAGAGTGTGCCTGCTCAAGAATAAATGAGATATTTTGACAACAGAAAAACTAAAAAAAAAAAAAACTAAACTTTGTGATATAATCTTAAAAAAAAAAAAAAGGCAAACGAAAGAGAGGTTCCCCTGTGGAAAAGTTCTATATTCATAAAAAAGTTAAGCGATGAAAGAACGCAATCGTTTAAATTTTCGACAATTCGATATTAATTAAGATCTCCCGCTTCTGGGTCCTCTTTTCTTTCGAGAAAAAAAAAAAAAAAAAAAAATGCAAGTATAGTCTCTTTTCGTCTCTTTGTGATTTCACTTAAAAATTCTCAAATACTACTTTTTATTATTTTGTTAAACTCACATATATTATTGAGGCTAAATAATCTTTTAGTTTTAAATATTTGTACATTTAGTGATTATTATTATTATTATTATTTATTTATTTATTTACACAAAAGTAATTATGTGAATGCTTTAATGTTTACATTTAAATGCATACAACAACTTACCACTGAAAACACGTATAGTAGGCAACAGACGTCTGAAATTAAAACCAATTCCAGCAATATTCTACCAAAAACAAATGAAAAATTTTAACCCTCCACTTACATATATTGATCTATATACACATCATTGCAATAGACATACTATTTCATTTCGTTATATTTACATTTAGATTAACTTTATTTATTTTTTTTTTTTTTTTTTTTTTTTTAGTCCTTACTTATATAAAATATAATAATTTTTTATTGTTTTATTCATTAAATTATTACATTCTCATTAGGTTTACTCATGACACATTATTTAGTTAAGTTCGTTTTTGTTTTCTTCCTTTTCTTGTTTCACATAATTTACCGTAATATTCAAATGTACCTGAACAGCAACAAAAAAAAAAAAAGAAAGAAAACAAAACATACAATCTTTTCTATATCGTTCCAAACCCCGTTCTTATTTTAAATATGCCCAAATACGGATACGTTTAAAGTATTTTATTTATTTATTTTTGTATATATATGAGTTCCTTTACTTCCTTATTTTTAAATTAAATAATTTTCATATTAAAATTTCTTTTATTATCGCAATAATACGTTCAACTTGCGAAATATATCTCTTCTCTATTTTGTCCATTGCTTGTTTGTTCGACTTCTTCTCTATATCATGCGAGAAGTGAGAATTTTCTTTTACATAAATGCTTTATAACGCAACATATAATTTATATCAACTATAGTTTTCTCCCATGAATCATAATGTAATTTATTGCTTAATACTGACTCTTAAAAAACGAAAGAGAGAGTGAATCACATCTTACCAAAAAAAAAATATCATGTGTAAGGAAAAATGTACAGTGTTCTGATAACCCCTTAGTTGTTCAAGAAATTATAATTTGCTCATCTAAATTAACTTTTTACTTCTTTCACAATACGATCTTGATAGCAAACCCAAATTTAAAAATTAGTATACGTATACTGAATATATAATGAAAATAAACCAAGCATTTTATCTCATTCCTAAATACTAAATTCTGTTGAAAAAATATCTCACATAAGAGATATATGTCATGTAAAGTAACATATCCACTTTGACATGAGAGTCCTCTTTTATTGCATGAAAGTGCAAGAAATGAATTGAAAAATTTATCAAAAATATCGACAACAAAATTTCTTTTGAAAAACTGCATTGCACGTCTATGCATGTAAATGAAGAGGAAGTAATTAAAATGGAGGTCAAACTCTTCGATGGTCTTCTAGTTTCTGTTATTGCGATAATGTTGAATAAACAATTTTCCTTGTTTTTTTATTAATTTATTTTTCATCTTAACTATTTAACATCAGCTAAGCAGAATTTGAACACAATAACTAATTGTCAACAACATAAACATATACATCTAAAGGTCACAAAACTTAAAATTTTAAATGAAGACATTTTCAAATATGAAAATCATTTTTAAAAAGAAAAGAAACACTTTCAGCTTGGATTAATTGACAAATATTGTACCTAAAAGAAAAAAAAAAAATTTATTTAAAGACAAAATACTAAAACAACTTATTAAGTGAAAGGAAAGATAAACATTAAACAGTATGTAGAAATTTAATATAATAAACGGAACAAACCAAAATGAACCTGTATTCGTACCTCTCCGTTATATATACATACACACAGACATACCTACAAAATAAAAATGGAACAAAATTACTACAGATGTTGAAATTAGAATTAAAAAAAAAAAATAATAATAATAAAATCATTTTTAAAAGTGTGTTTCAAAATACAAAATTATTTTTTATAACATTAAAATGTTCATAAGCTAAATAACATAAAAATTACAATATTTACCAGATCATACAAGACAAACAACAAGAAGCAAAAATCAGATTTTTAATTCGATAATTAATACGAGCATAGCGGTTATGTAATCGGCTCCGTGTAAATATTCATAGATTCCCGCGGATAGATCAAGAATAAATTAAGTGCAATAAATACTATAGATAAAAATATTTCTATCTTGTATATCACACATCCGCACACAAAAACACACGCATACCAAATTTGCGTACATAGTCACATAAACTCAAAGACACAAGCAGATTCTTAAACCGATTTAAGTTTAAAAGCTTAACGTAACTTCATTTAGCGTCTACGAAGACTGACTGGTTTAGTGTAGACTTCCCAACCGAAAAAGCAGAAGAAATTCGTTCGTACTTACACTCGCAACATTTAGAGTAATTGTGCTTGTAATAAATAAAAAAAAACCCTAAAAGAAAACAAAACGATGACAAACATTGACCTAAAGTTTTCGCATGAAGAATATTTCAAATTCGCCCGCGAAATTAACAAAGATTCCGTACATTTGATGACAATTCGTTCCGTTTTTTTAAACCACTACTAGGCTCTGTTTGGAAGAGGAGTATTATTTCATTATGCCTTTATTTATAATAAGACCGATTAAAATATATTTTGAAATCGAAATATTATTATTATTATTGTTACAATAATGTAAATCAGAGAAATCAACTCGGCTATCGACCTTATTGAAAACTCTACTGCACTTCAAATTTAAACCCACGACCATTGAGTTGTTAGTCAAGATCCGAATTGGCCACTCAATGGGAAAATCAAAGTAAAATCTTGTCCGTTCGTCATGTTCCGAACACTTTCCTTTCTCTTGGGGTTCCGTTTCAAGTCCGAATATAAGAAAAACGTTACGCCTTATATTTCTTCGGTTTTTTTTTATCAAACAAATACGATATACTTGGAATTAATTTTATATTGTTCTTCTTCAAAAAAATTATCCGAAAATGTTGTAGTCTGAAGCCGTGTGATTCGGAATAAGGTATCTCTATGCTTCGAAACTCCTGTTCTTCAAGTACCATGGTTTTGTATAATATTGTGTAATTTTCATCGATCTTTTTTGGCACAATTCAAATACTATGGAAAAGAATGTGAATCTTAGAGATAAAGGTTCAAATATTTAAATGAGGATAAAAGGAAAATATCATTGCATACATAACATTTGGCAAGAATTCCACACTATCTCACTGCTTCAGTGAGGAAGCGAATAATCCCTTCTCTTAATGGGAAGTAAATAATCCCTTCTCTCTAGAGAGAACTATTCATCATCTGTTTTAATTCCCTTTGCTTCTACAATTCCACTGAATGGTGTCTCTTTATTGACGCGTCATAATTAATATCTATGCTAACTTATGTTAAGTTACGTTAAGTTTCTATAAGAAACGCTTAACCTTAAAGTTTTCCACACAAAGAAACACTGTTATGCATATTTATACGATTTGCGATTTAATAATAGCTGAAGCATGTAGTACAAGTTGTAAAACAGTAAAATATAAAATTCGAGTACATTTTTTTTTTTTGGTTGGATGGCAGGAAGAAAAGTAAGAGAGAAGAAGAGGGTTTTTAAGGGTTAATCTTATCTTCATTATCATTCCTAATAATTTTTTTTTTTTTTTTTTTTAAGAAATTTTTCAAGCCAGAGATATTAGTATTGTGTTCAGATATTTTCACGAAACTAAAAGAAGAAAAAAAAAAATTGATTAAATCATTATCATTTCTCACTACCATAAAAGAAATAGAATTTAAAGCTTGTAACTGTAATTGTGTCACAACAGAGTTTTTCATCCTTATATTCAATACATTTTGGTCTTTTAGTTTTTTTAAAAGAAAACGAACTCAGTTTCCTAAAATTAATATTAAAATTAATATGAAAAATAAAAAAAAAAGAATTAAAAATAAAAAAAAAAAAAAAACATGTGGCGACAATTTGAAAGCAAAATAAAATCACTTTATAAGTGGATGTGATAATTATAATGTAAACATATTCAATGTATTGACTCAGTTTATTAAATCTCTCGCAATACAGCAGAAAGAAAGACTGTAAGTAACATACTTTACGTATTTTAATTATAATTATGAAGATTTTTTCTATGATAATTAGTTGTGCGTTTTATGTTTCTTTTATAAACTTTTTTTTTTCATGCATGTGGCGCGGAGGATGTTCCCTATACGTTCCAGCACGATGGTGCTGAGATGTATGTAAATAGATATAATACATATAGCCATAATATCATTCCCAATATCAATCCTTATCAGATACTACGCAAGTAGACCTTTAGCTATGAACATAAATATCTAAATTTTTGCATTTTTATGCCCCAGTTCACTTATGTCATAGGTTATATTTAGTTTTGTGTGGATAGGTGTAACATCCAGACCTATTTAAGATATGTCCACTTTTTGTTTTCTGTCTGCCCATCTGACGTCTCTCCATATATTCTGGTGTTCAACTTGCAGGTAGCAATTATTGAATGATTTGGATTGGACCACATTTACGTCCAAATCCCAAATAACGACTTATTTCGGAATACATGAAAAAAGGTTGCGATTGCTATGAAAAATGTGGATCGAATGGAGCAATTATTTGAGGACCCTCTTGTACAACTGAAAACTGAATTTTCTTACTCTTTCGTCTTCGTAGGTCTATATTTTGCATCTCATCCCTTATAAGGCTTTATGAAGTAAGCCTTTATTTGGGTAAATGTCAAATTGTTGATATTTTATGAGGAAAATTGTTGTTGTATTGTAATTTGATGCAAAGCGGTCTATTTTTCGAACACCACCGTTTATAAGGTTCTCTTAACTGCCAAAAAGATTGGACTTGCCATACTTTCTGTTAATAAGAGTTTTCCTTAGAGTACTCATGATGATGCTATTCCCTATAGTTCTCATGAATAATGAAATGGCTCTTATAACCTATAATATGTATCTGGATCTTGGATTTATTTCTTCTATTGTTGCGATATTGTTATATTATCTATTACTTTTCCTTTTCTGTTGTTTACGACTGTGCCGAAATAGATTCTAAGACCTTGCTGGCACGATAATTAATAATTATAGTATTGGTAATTGAATTGTCATTAATAATTATTATAAAAGTAACACTTTTGACAAAAAGATATAAAATTTAACATTTTACTATGAAAATTAATTCAGAATGGTAATTTGCCATAGAAATACGATTCCGAATTTTATATTTCTAATAAATATTTGGTCAAAAGGAAATCTATGGACCTCTTTTTAACTTCATAACTTCAAGTTTAAAAAAAAAAATGGCGTCAAACCTGATCACACTGTACTTAAACATTTTTCAAATTTGCAATCTTAATCAAAAGATCAGATCTCATCCGACATTATCTAAGTAGAAAAATAGATCTTCATATATAGTTTACAAATTCTCATAACAATTCTGCACTTCATCACCTGGAATGTCTAATCCAAGCTGGAATTGCAAAAGCTGTCTTTAGTACTGTAGCTGTGCGTTTCCACACAAAATATGTACGGCTTTAATAGCAGATTACTTCCCATTCTACATCTTCACAATGCCAAATGACAAACTTTTGCAGTTGGGCTATGAATTTCTTGCAGTATAGTTGATTAGATAATCAGAAGAACTTCCTGCAACAAGTGGGCTCCTTAAGTAAATAACTCTCCAAAGACCAGTTACGCAGAGTCGAACCTTGGAATTCTTATACTGGCTGAGAGATAAAAAACGTAGACCATAGTTTCGAATAAACTACATCGTGTCTTCGTTTTTCTAAAATAAGTTCAATTTTACTTAAAAAAAAAATTATTAAAAACTTATTGAGATGCCTTCAAAAATATATTAATAAAAAGAAAGAAATTCTAATTAAAATTTATGATTTTTTATAGTTACTTTTTTTATTTATTTATTTACATATATATATATATATTTTTTTTTTTCTTTTTGCAATACATATTTGATTTGTACATTTTTTTTGTTTCAAACGAATCGCTCGCTATCAGTGAATATGACGTACTTTTAATTCATGTTTTATTAAACGAAAGATAACAATCAAGTTTTAATTGCATGTAATACATCAAACAATTTAATTTCAAATCAAATTAAAACGAACTCAAAATTTCACACACACATACGCATTACCATGTCGATCGTAGTAAAGCAACGCAAAATCACATTTCGTTTTAATTTTGATTAAAAATCTTTAAAAATGACTTAAAACGATTTTCGTATATATAATATATATATATATATAAAATTACAAATAAGGAAAGATTAACACAATTATTGCAAATATTGTTCCATACGTACAGTTGGGTTATTTAGGCACATTGGTTGAATTCAAATTACAAATGTTTTATGTCTAAAATTAACAAACTTTTTTTATCATTTTAACTAATTCTTTATATAAAATACAATCACGACTCCTCGGCTTACAAATTTCACGATGATCTAAACGAATGCCGCATACATCGCCGATACCCGGATCTACGAGAACAATGGAAACTTTATTTATGATCTCACTTTTTAATTGGATGAGTAAAAACTAATCTTACCGGCCGAGTCCACTCCAACAATTCGTAAATATAAAAGTGACATTAGCGTTAAAGCGGTCTCGACGAAACTAAATACCTCGATTTTTAAATGACCCAAATGATAAAGACCCGCAAAACGTCGATGTAAATCTAATAAGTATTTGCTATCTAAGTACGCGAAAGAAAATCAATTTATTGATTTTTAATTTTGAATTGATCATTTGAACATACTTTTTTCTATATCTATAAGTTCCACAGATCTAATGAGTAGCGGGGCCTTAATTGAGGCCAAATGCGAACCCCGATGTGGCACTGAGTAAAAGAATACACCTCTAGCCGAACGCCAAAGAGGTGCCATGGCTGGGCGTCCGCTCTCCCAAGCGTGAACGATTATTTCTTTTACAAAAAGTCCCCCTTTAGAATGACCCACATAGACAATCGGATGACCGTGACCGACACGATATTTAATTAATAATTCTGACATTTCCCGAGATCTTTGTATCAGATTCGTTCTGGTCTCTTTATTCTTCCACATCGGTCGCCATAAATATGAATCGGTGGTATAATCTACGGCCATTACTCGCACGCCTGGGCAATCCAACGGTAACCAATCGCCGGGCCAACATTTCGAATAATTCGGATCGTTAGGATCAAGTTTCAAGTTTGAACTTGAATTTGAACTTAAATATTCCTCATGAGGGTTTGCCGAGTTTTCATTATTTAACAAATACTCTAACAACTCGGCTTGCAATAACCGACTGCTATCGTTCATGCGCAAACGAAACGTAGGCGAACTATATTCTGTACCGTCACATATTTGCACATTTTCTGTCTGATTACGGGAAAAAGAATACCTGCAAATAGTTAGGGATTTATTTTTCTGTCTTCACAATAGACGCTAGGTCGCTTACATGTTTTCACCATAGTTGTTGAAGTTTTCATCGCACTCATCAATCGAGTCTGTAGTCGCGTCCGAGAATTGCTTGGCATTATCGGTATAAGCGAAACGTGGTCGCTTTTTTTTATGTGGTGGTCGTGCAATGGTTGTACGTGAATGGCGGGGTCTTTTCGGTGGTCTTACCGGTGGCCTTGGTGGCCTATCAAATTGAACAGGCCGCCGTTCATTTTCCCATAAGCCTTGCCGCCAAGTTTTCACCACCGAACCGTGGAGGCCGTGTATGAAAATGATATCGGCCCGTATTGGCTGACCAGGTGGCGGTTCTGCCAAAATTTGCAAAGTGCAACATTTCGGGGCAATTTGCTCTTCGACGGTCGTCTTTTTTTGACGATTCAATTGAAGTAGTGCTGGTAGCAGTGTTGGCTCTAATAAAAATTTCAAATCCAAAGAAGGCACTATAGCTGATAGAGTTGGCGAGTTTGACGGTGTCATTTGTTCGTCCGAAAAAGTTGGCAAAATTTCGGTGCCATCACAAGATTTTTTGATTTTCAATAATTTCAATATTGGCTCGATCCGATGAGAAACTATGAAAGTATACCATGAAATGAAGAGCTAAAAAAGTGCAAAAATTTGTTCAATTAGTTTAGCGTATACGCACCTTGTGCTACAGATAAGTTCATTGATATAGTATTAGCGGCAAAAGCGAATAAATTTATTAAAGTCTGGCGACTGCAAGCAATACTACGTGAAAATTTAAGGAAACGTACATCTCGTATACCTTTGAAACCCCGCACTACACCGTTAGCTAAAGGTACTAAAAATCTTAAAATCACTTCAAAAGCCACTCGTATGCTTTTGTTATGATTACTAAAATAATATTTGAAATTACAAATAAACCACACAAAGGAATTAAATTAGGATAAAAGCTGGGTGAATGAAATAAATGTAAAAAGCACTTACCCCGTTACAATTTGCCCGGAATTTATTGAACCTTTTCTCATAATCTTAACTTCGCCTGAGCGATATCGATTATTAATGTATGCTGCGGATACATTATCATCACAATTTGAAAATTTATTGCATCTTGTTGCGGCAGATCTCCAAATTGCTGCAGCTTTCACAATCGATAGATTATTACTTTCACAAGTCAT
Source organism: Glossina fuscipes (assembly GCF_014805625.2). Lineage (NCBI taxonomy): Eukaryota > Metazoa > Arthropoda > Insecta > Diptera > Glossinidae > Glossina > Glossina fuscipes. The sequence goes on from NW_023998443.1 coordinate 1,124,961, forward strand.
ATCAGAATTGAAATTATCAGTTCGGATTTGTACACGTCCATCATCGTTCGAATTTAATGGAATAGTAGTTAGTTTAAGTAAATTATTGCAATTCTCGTCATAAGTATTTTTAAAATCAATTGACAACATTTTCGTTCACATATTTAGTTAAATCCATTAAATGCTTACTCGTTTCACCTAAAAATAGATTAAGATAATCGCATGTTTAGTGTCTTTTACAATGAACAATGAACATGTGCCGCCGCCTTAACAACTATGCTTTACGCTATAATCAATATATCGCACAATAGCTTCACCGAAACACGTGAGAGACAATTTAATGCTTTTTATACCCATCACCGCACAGGATGAGCGGTATGTATGTTCATTTTGTCAAAACGTTTGCAACGCTCAGAAAGAAGCATCAGAGACACCACAAAGTGTATATGTATTCTTGATAAGCAAAAAAAATTTTGAATCGATTTAACCATATCCGACTGTGCGGTTGTCCGTCTGTGTAAAATCTATTGTAAACATTTTCTCGTCTGCGAAAATGAAGATATCATTTGCAAACTTGCAAAAGAATTTGAAAACGATACAACAAACTTTTCAAAGAGCACGCTTGCAGCGCCCACAGGGCTATATATAACAAAAATTGTGTATTTTCCGTGTTACTCATAGTGTACGACATATGGACCATATAACTTCCCGCTCTTGTTCTGAAAATACGAAAAATCAGCCGTGCCCATCCAATAGTATAGAGTATGAGATGAGTTATTTATTGCTTTTGCTTTTTTTTTTTTATGCCCACATTGACGGGTGTAAAAGATTCAGTGACGACCGAATATAAATTTTCTTACTTGTTTTTTTGCGGTTTACTTTTAAGATTATATTGACCGAGGAAATAAGTAATACACCGAGCAGCGAATAAAGCTAAATGTCTTGGGTATTGGGATACAGTTATTAATATGTAATATCTCTGCACATATCTCTGACATGTGTGTAATAGATTTTTAGGCAACTGAAATTTTTAATCTACCATTAGCTACTGAAGTAACTTGAGAAAAGATGTCTCAGTAAAAGATAAAGCTAAGTATTCGGAATTATGATACATTTAATATTTGAGCAAAAAAATGTATATATATATATATATATTAAATAACTTGAAATAATTTAGCATGGACTCTTGTATCTCGCCATTGAGCTGAACAAAGAAAAATGTGTAAAAGTGCAATCTTTAAATAAAGATAAATTAGTAAAAACACACAACGATCCGACCGGCATATTACAAGACGCTTTACACAGACAGCAGAATGCCAGGCTTCAGATAAAATTCTACAACGACTAAATCTTTAGTGCATAGTGCATAGAAACTTCTTTGTCCATTTGCTTTGATCATTTTCAACACTTAATATTGGTCCACAACAAATTTCGAACTAACAAATCACTATTAAATGAGGAGAAAATGAACGAAGACGAAGCCAAGCAAAATTCAAGCCAACAATTTCCCAGTAGTATCTGGTGTGTTGAAATTTCAGAACATCCTTCAGACAAGGAAAAGAGAGACGATCTTTCTGCTCACATTAGAGCGAAGGTGAGCAGAAGCGTGGAAAGCCCTCACACGATTTGGAAATGTTAAATTTTGAAAAGTGTATGATCAGAAGTCAATTTTGGGCCCGCTCCAAAGAAGAGCGCGAACTTTTGGCCGCAAAAGGTGTTACGAGCGGACAAAGGACAAAGGAAAACATTTGAAGCAAGCGGTAATATCACAAAAGATGACAAGTTTGTCAGCGATTGTGAAGGCTCGGCGGATTTGGAATATGAGAAACAACGCCCACGCTATACATAAGCAATATAATAATTTTGAAGAAAAGCGCAATTTCTTAGCTCAACATTCAAATATTGATTTATTTTCACTGGATATACAATATGCTCAAAATGCTGAGTATAATTTAATTTAAAAATAAATTATCGCAAACATGTTCTCTTCCCTCAACTATTCACTCACTTAATTAATTTTTTCTTCTCTGGTATTAAATTTAAAGTTAATATGAAATGTTCTCCGCTTTATCGTGAAATCGATAATAATTCCAGTTAATTTTTTTTTTGCTTTGATTTAAAACAACCATCAAGTTGCAAATGAAAAGTCCAACTGAATAATATCTTCAGAAAAGGTGTACATGTTCTATATGTAACGCAACAATTTAATAATCATTTTGAGAAATGAAATGTTGCATGTATATGATGATGACAAAACTCTTATTTAATTGTTATAACAATTGTTGTCATGTAAAATAAAACGCTTTAATAAAACGCACGTCCAAAGGTTGTATGTAAGAAGAAACTATCTATTGATGAATAACGTATGGGAAACACACAACTGATATCTGAATTTAAATTGGTTTCCATTTCCATATACTACATAATAAAAAATACATTGCTATGCCTATGTACGTGCAATTACGCATAACATCGCCCATTTTATGGAAACGAAAGTGAAAAAAAAAAAGGAAAAAGGAAAGGCAAGAAGAATTTTTTTATATTCAATATGGCGGCGATTGGATATTATACTTTTGAATCACCTATCCATCCATTTATTCTTGAGCTCTTGAGATCTTTAGTATAGGCTGTAATTGTAAATGGGGCGATATCGAAATATTTGAAGAAAACTGCTTTCATTCATTGCAGAGCTAATTCAGTTCTGATGACGAAAAATTTATTTCACACACCTCTTCATATCATATGGCAAGCGGTCGAAAAAGTAGTACAATCTAAACCATTTTTCAGAACGGTCGTCCAAACAAGCCGGTGTATGGCAAAATATCTCAAAAATTTTCAGCCTTTAGGTTGAGTAGCAAAAAAACAGATGAATGCTGGACAGGCAAGCTTAGACTTAGGAAGCGATTCTGAATTTTCAGCGTTTAGGTTGAGTACAAGAGTGCAGATGAACAGATGGGCGGACAAGCTTAGATCGACTTAGGAAGTGGTTCTGAATCGTCCATATAATAAAAGCTGGGTCTATCTTAAGTCTTTTTGGATGTTACATACATCCGCACAACCTTATACTAGAAATGGTGCAGGATGTAAAAAGAAAAGTAAGCCTTTACAGCAAAAAAACCTCTCTACAGTTCGTAGATGAAGCTAAAAAGATCTACGTAGACGCTTCACTTAAGCTATATACCTTATTAGCAGAGTTTATGGGTTCAAAAATTAAGGGAATTAAATACAACGAGTCTTTTGCGACGAGTCTAAGCACATAGAAAATCAATGGTTGTCCAATACACCAGCAGAAGCACTGTAGAGTTGAAGACAACATTTTAATTTATTAAGCCGAACACGCAGTTACAAATAAGCTCAAATATTGTTTAGGTTAGAAGGTGATAGTACGCCAAGAACTTGCTTGGCAAACGCTCTCAGCGACAGTCGCATTTCTCCACAGTCATATTATATAGGTTTTCTTAACAATAGCGAATAAAATTTGAAAACATTTTTATTGAATTTTCGTTTTTCACTCTTTGACTCGCACACGCCTCAATCTTTACGTACAGGTGCACTTTATTAATTACTAATAACTTCCATTAATTATGATGCAAAGGGGTGTGACACAAGGTTTCACCTACAAATTTTTTCATTTATTCATTTTCAGTTATTCGATTTTCAATATAATCAAATCCGCTTAGATAAGTCAAAGTAATTAGTTACTACAAGCCTTACATTTCTCAATTTCAATTTAATTAATTTGATTTAAATTATTTTATATTTTATATTTTATTCTCTTGTTGCTTTCTTTTATTTTTTTTAGTTTTTTACTTTGAGTTTTGTTGATTCTTATTAACCGTTACATTTGAACGTTGAATTGCTAATGAACCTGTACAAAGGCAAATATGAAACGTAATGCATTCTGTTTGCTAGCCAACCAGTCGACCATAAATGTTACGGGAAAATTTCGTGAGAATATACAACTGAAAGAAAGCAAAAAGACTACTCTGCAAATGAATTTTTCTTGCATAAAATCCTACTAATCGAATTACATTCACAGGCACGTGGGGGAAGGCTTTTAAGTGTTTGTGCATCACATCGAAACAAACAACTTTTGTAGAAGGAAGGATTTTTATAATCAACACATGAAGTTTGTGTATATATATATGCATATATATGCATATATATGCATATATATATATATATATATATATATATATATATTTCTTTTTTTTTCTTTTCTATGCACACCTATACGTAACATTCTGTAGATGTAATATAATAGAAACCGCAAAGCAAACAAAAAATTATTAGAAAACTATGCCTAATTAAAATGAATCGGAATACAAAAAAAAAAAAATGTCAACAAAATTGTGCAGACATCATGCAATGTTCAAAAGATATCGTTTACAATCTGTTTATAGGTTTACCGGTCAATAAGTCAGATTCAGTCCAACTAAACAAAAAGAAAATCATAAAATCAAGTGAATTGTCATAAACGATTTACTAAAGTAATTTTCGTCGTTCTTTCTTTTCGATTTTTCCAATTTGTTTTTTTTATTTATTTATTTTTTTTAATTTAATGCCGTCACAGTAGGATTTTTTTAATAGATAAAAACAAAAGGCAGAGCGAAAACATTCTGGCTTTATTCTACTCTTTTTCCCTATTTCTTCAAAGACATCTCTCAACTTTCTGGAACGGTTCTTCCTTACACTCGATTTTGATGACTAGCCTGAGGCGATCGTTGATCTTCTCGTGTTCGAGCTTATTAAAGGAGTTTAACTTTTTATGGATAATTCGATCATTTTTACTTACTTTTTTTTTTAATAAAAAAGAAAGAACTAAAAACGCTCTACAGTGACACGATCGACAGTCAAATACCCTACATCACTTCGCTTCAGGCATTTGTTCATAAAGCGACTTCTCAAAGCTTTTATAAGTGAAGTGGTCAAAAAAGTGGTCCGATTCGAAACATAATGCGTTCATTCTTGGATCGAACATGTCTGTGTACCAAATTTCATCAAAATTTTCTTTAAACTCAACACAAGCAAACAAAACGGACAGACGGACGGACAAAAAGTGATTCTGGCTCGATTGATGTAAAGAAAGGTGAGTTCATCTAAAGCCTTTCTGGGTGTGGCATAAATCGGTACAAATTTAATATACCGCAAGTGGCGTAGTGTACAGAAATACAATGAATAAATGAGTTAAGGCTTTAAAACTTTATATCAAAATCATAGGTAGAATACGTATGAAAGGTGGGATATCTATATAATAATGTTTGTTTTCATAATCAACATTCTCATCATTAATTTAATTTTTAGTAAGAAAATCTAACGAATAAAGGGATGAGAACCTGCTTTTATCCATCTAATAATAGAAATAAAAGATGGTATGTGAAGCCGATGCATTTTTTATCTTTAGTGGTAAATTCATGTTTTATAATTTTAAATAACATAAATTCTAATATGACTGAACTACAAAAATGTCCAATGAATTTCTAAATGACTTAATAAAGCGCAAGTAATTAAAATAATTAATTTAGAAAAAAAAAAAAAAAACATGAATATTTAACTAGCAAAAGACTATCAATCTTCGCTGGAATATTTAATTCGTGCTTTTTCCAAAGAGACAGAGTTTTTTTCCTCATAATTTCGTTTATTTTCTTAAATAAATATGCAAACAGTTCTTTACATAAAATATTTTATAGAGTGTAGTTAAAAAAAAAAAAAGCAAGATTACTGTCATAAATAGATCTACTGTGTGATACTCACTAAAAATAAATTCAATTTATCAGAGAATGAAAAGCTTTGTAACTCGTATCACTGTTCATGTATTCACTTATGAAGAATGTTGGTATATTAGATTTGTCTATTTGTTTGTAAAATACAGAATTACCCCAAAACTGTTTTATGTTCTATACATTCTTTTGATCAGATCTTAAATTCTGGGTGGATTTGGCCATGTCTGTTTGAATGTCCGTCCATCCATTTAAATTTCACACCCAGAAAGACGAAACTTATCGTTTATAGTTCTTAGTTGATGATCAAAAAGATCAAAACCGCATCTTGAAGCTTATTCCAGATGTATATCCAAAATGTGTGGCCGAACCTTTAAAAAAAGTTCAAGATCACGTCTGTTAAAAGAACATGGTTTACAAAATTATTATATTTTCATTGTGTATTCGCGTAAGCTGATAATTGTCCATTTCCAAATTCTCGTACTTTTTACACCTACCACTAAAGATTGGGGATGATCCGAGTTTAATGAAATGCTTTTATAATCCAAAAGAAAGAAACTTCTATAAAGCACGAATATTCTTGATTAGTGTCAAAGTCTGACTCGGTTTAGACATGTCTGTCCGTCTGCGTGCCTGTCTGTGACAAACAAACTCGTGGCCGCAAAAGTTGATATGACGACTTCAAAACGACTTCGACAAAAGCAATGTGAGTTCTTGCAAGAAAATTAGTATCGAGAAGCAATCAGGTCGGTCGCAGAACACGCCTACATTACGATATGAACTAAGAAAACTTCCCTTTTCCAAAACAAAAAAAAAAAAAAAAAAAAAATGGGGGGTTTCGGCTCATTACTCATTACATCAATTGCAAGGATAAAAATTTTCACGTATTCTTTTTGGCCGTGTTGTTCTCTTGGGTTGCACCTATCGACCGCAGTTTTTAAGATATTGCTATCAAATTTGGTGTACTGACATGTTTTGGGCCAAGGAGAAATACTGCAGAAATTGGTACGGATATGTATAACTGTAAGGTTGTGTATAGTATTTTATGTTTTTGTTTTCTGTTTAAATTTTTTTTTATCAATAACCCACATAGATCTTAGATATGATTTGGATTCTTTGGTCTAATTTTCAAGACTTAAGACTTCTTCCTTTCCAAAACTTGACTTATAGACATAGTAAAACGTGATGGCCCTGATAATTGCTTTCACCAACTACAGCAGCGCACTTAGCTGAATGCATCGTTGCATCTAGCGACTGCGCCGGACCTAATAAACTCTTGTACCACATGCATGTATTGCAGGGTAAAAGGAAGAGATATTAAACAACCAATAGCAAAATTTACTATGAAGGAGCACTTACTTCTAACTTTTAATTTCCAAAATTGTATTAGTTCCACTTCTTAACACTGAATTAATTAGTTATTTTGGCATTTTTATTGATCAACGGGCGTAAAAGTAGTGCTGGTGTTTTACTTATGTTTACTTGTCCATGTTATGTCTACTAGTCCAATGGCAGTAATAAAATCCAAGCTTCTTAGTTTATGAAAATCATAAATGGGGTCCAAGAAAAAGAGGCAAAGAGAAGGCCGCTCAGAATAAGGCGGATAGTCATAACTCATCCCCAATAAATAATAAGGATACGTTGAAATATTCGTTAGAACTATGAAAAACTTTTGCTTAATAAATTAGTTGGTGAAAGCAATTATTAGGGCCATCACACAGTTGCGTTAGTAAAAGGCGTTACTCGGGTTAATATCTCTATAATTCAAGTTTTGGTAAGGAAGAAGTTCAAAAATGAAAATGATCGGCAGCCCGATAGTAACGAATGTCAACATTTTATTTTTTCCATTATTTCTTCATTGAATTTTCGACCACAACTGACTTGAATTTGTTCACTTTTCATATTCAGGGCAATGAATATTTAAAAAAAAAATACTTCAGAGAAAATGTTTGAACGCATTATCATCAAAAAAGAACACATAAATACTTATTTATACATACATCTACACAAACAGATACGTTTGTTAAACTATTTACCAACACATGAAAACAAAACTGGACGCGTGCTTAAATTCCTACATTACAATAATAGTTGATTTATGAAAGATGTTTGCAAACCGTTGACTGTTGTATAGAGAATGCAGTTATTGACCGTCAGTATGCAATCAATTTTGCAAACAATGAAATGAAATATAAAGAATTTTATTTGAAAACAACAGATCGAACGTCTTTGGTTTCGGATAGGTCGGGCTCGACCAGATTAAATTAAACTGCATGTGCCACCAATGACATAAACGGAATTTACTTGAGCTATTTACGAGACACGATTGTGACCACATCTTTTATTTGCTAAGAAGTCCAGATCAAAATGGAGAAAGGAATATTGATATTTTGATGTCAATATAGACGAGGATGTTAAATAATATTTTGTAGCATCAAGCAAAAGTAAAGCAAAAAATCAGACGCCTCAACTAGGGGGGGAGGAATTTCATGTAAAGGTCATTGTGCTTAGATTCTTGGCGTATTGGCCGAAAATGTAATCTTCCAAATTGATATGTAGCCTCTTGCGGCTACCTCTTCTTACTGGTATTGATAGCTAGGAAAATTTCTAATGTCTGTCCATGATTACTTACCTTAAGTGCAAAAATTCCCATTAAAAGTCAAGTCTATGTATCAAACGCTACAGGCTTCGGAGTATGACCCGATCAATTTCAAGGTTATAGCTAATGTCTACGAATGATTTCATGTCAAATGTTAATCGTTGTTCATTAATGTCTCTATTTGATCGATAATAGCACCGTCTGGCCGATGTCAGCGATGAATACTTTGAAAATCGAAATTTTTTCAATGAAATTTCCTGCTAATCATTCCTTTGTGAACTCCTTCCGTTTCACCAGAGATTTTGAATATTTACAAATAAATAAATTTACGCAAAAAAAAAAACCAAAAAAATCCGAGATGTATCGAAATTGTGTACACGTAATGGAGAATGCTTTTAAGTTCTTTCTTTCAATGCTCGCACAAATTTCAAACAAACCTCGAGACTATGCATAGCAAGAAAAGAAGAATGGCAACTGAATAGCCAAGCCCAAATAGGTGAGTGAATTAGTGTCGATATCTCATATGAGACCGTATCGCTGAAAGCGCTCAAAGCCATACCAACAAGCGCCTATCACAAGCGTTTCAAGGATCCGAGAAAGTATTAGCACAAATGTATTATACCTAAGGGGAATTACTTTGAAGTGGACCAAATAGGTAATGATGAATAAACAAATATTTTTCGGTGATATTTTTTTTTTGAAAAGACCTCGTATACGCCTATATATATTTTCCCCTTTTTTGGTATAAATTGATAGCTCGACTAAAATGCCAGCTTAGGAAAAAGACAAGATCTCGTTTTTTATTGATATTTTATTAATTCCAGGCTACAGTAAGTTCGCACGTACTTATGTCAACCTAATAAATATAAACCGCTTAAGCTTTCGTCCTTTTAACAATAATCAATTATTTCCAAAATTTTTATATATTATGTGCACGAAACTAAATATCAAACCTAATGCTTCAAAAAGATAAGATCGTTCACCGATTTCGAATGCATTTAAAAGAAATCTTTACTATATTCTACTAATTGACTACAATAACAGCGTTACTCAAAGTGTTAAAGCGACAATCACTTTTAAGAAAAACTATAATAAACGATAAAGAAAATTTTATTCAATTCTGAGCAACTGTTCAATGAAAAAGAAGTAAGAACTTTTCTGTAATAAAGGATGAATCAAGAAATTTCGTGTAATTTCTCAATTTATTCTTTGCTTATATACTTCTGTCTTTTTATGCCTTATACCACTTGTGTGGTGTAAGGGTGTAAGGATTAAGTTTATTCGGATGTATGCGATAGTCCGAAGGACTCGATATAGACTCATCTTTTACTACTCAGAATCGCTTTCTAAATTACTTTCTAAGCCACTCTAAGCTTGTCCGTCCGTCTTGTTTTGCCGCATTTAACCTACAGATCGCAATTTATGAGGTATTTTGATGAAATGTGGTACGCTGACGTGTTTTATACCAAGGAAGTACGCTATTGACAATATTTTGAGTCGGACGAATTTTTCGATTACTTCCTATATAACGACTTATTTTGACTAATTTTTATATAAATAACTGTAAGGGGGTGCTGCTCGTGGTCCAATATAGTGTTTTCACATGTTTGTTTATTAAAACTGAGAGGAAACCATGCAATTGCAAAAATCAAAAAAAAATTCCAAATTTCTTTCCAACCTATCGAAATATAAAGTACTTGAAGTAAAAAGCAACACTTTAAAGCTTGAACGAATTCACCGATCGAATAACGAAAATGCTTATTTAATTTCACCTTAACAGTTTCTATTGTAAATGTATAAAAATAAACTTTAATGCATACAATATCGTAGTTGCTCTACAATTAGATTATAAATGAAATTATTACGGATTTTCATTGCTGTGCTCTTCGCTACATTATACTGTGAACATCGGTCACTACTTTGCCGCCACCCCCCCCCCCCCGCATCATTTACAGCTGCAATTGTTTATATTATATTTGCATATATCAAGTGTCTGCAGAATATGTTTGCTTGTGTTTTTCATAATTGAAAAATTGCATGTTAGCGACACGTGATCACAAAAAACAAAAAAAAGAAAGAAAGAAAAGAAAAAAAAAATTCAATTCATCAGTGCGGCGAGCTGGAGTACTCCCAATAAGATATAACACAATATATATATATGTGTATATACGTTGGCGTGCCCGTTCGTTTATACATAAAATTGATTGTAATTGAAAGCTTAATTGTTACTTGTTACATATGCGTATGAATTTAAAAAATTATCTCAAGGAATATGTTCAGATTCGCCAAATGTTCGTAACCCTTAAAAATAGCTTTTAGTGATGCCTGTCGTTTGCATACATACATATATGTAGCTTATATTAGCTCTTCCCTTCTAAGCTATATGCGAACATCCGTGCCTCTATCTGTCTACTAAACTAATAATAATGATGTGAAAATTTAATAAATATACATTTCATGCCATTCATAAGACAATCATCCATCATTAATAAAAAAATTCAAAGAAAATTATATGTACATCCTTTGGAGTTATTTTTGTTTTTTCAAAACTTTTACTCATTAATTTTTCCATCGTTTCGAGAGTAAATCAACTTTAAAGCCATATGAAGACATTATGTATATGTAATCCAGCCTTATACTTGTTATTATTAGAATATGTTACTTATTGAACGAACGACTAAAGTGTCCGTATTAGAAAAACTTGCAAATAAAATGAATAAACGTTCTATTCATTCGATAGATACTAATAAAAAATGAATAAAAATTAAAATCAAAAAAAAAAAGGAAAACATAAATAAGTGAAGCGCATCGTTACAGACAGGGTCTAAGCTGGATGTAAATGTATTCTTCAATATATTTAAGTGTTCAATACGAATTGAAAATATAATTCTGGTGTATTGGCGACACAATTAATACTTTTGTTCTTTTTTTGCCTTCTAACAAAACAAAAAACAAAGATTTAAAAAGAAAACAATTCAAAAATTCAAATTAAGTGGACTAAGAAGCAGCATCAAACTGCACTATCTTATGTAGATGTCAAATTGTTACGAAGGATGTTTGACTCCGATAAGTTCTACTTGCTTTCTTGCCACCTTGAAACATTAGGTTAACACATCTTCGGGAACGATGAGCAAATTGACAAATAATTTGGCATTAATCGAAAAAACCGTTGAACAAAATAATGTAAATGAACAGATTTCAAATCCGACCCGATAATTATGCAGAGACTGCATTATTGAATGAATACACAAACTTTGACTTTTTCCAAGCTGAATATTTTTTATGTCCATTGTTCGGTTGATAGAAGCATTACACACTTACTGGTCGGACATATGCACTCGCTAGTTATAGCCATTCAATATCTCTCGCTCGATCGCTTTCCGTATCAATGCTCCTTCCTCACCAAAAAAAGTGCCTAATAATCACTTATACGAGTCCCAATCTCGTTTTACTCAAGGATGGGATGCATGGTTTCCTCAAAATTCTCTGCCCATAAGTAAGGCCAAAGCTCGAGTTAATTTGCAAGACTGTGTCAAATTTCATATCATAAATGTCATTAGTGTCAATCGATCATAAAAGGCATTGTTACGGGAAATGCAACTTGGATCCTATGTATAGGACTCGGAAACAACAGACAACGTGCAAATGCCAAATCCGAGAAAACCGCGTTAAAGGAGCTCAACAATCAAGCCGATGTTCACAGTTTTTTTTTTTTATTGCCGTGGTGTTGTATACTATGCTCATGAATTTCTTCCGCTGGGACAAACTGTTAACAAAGAACACTATTTGAACGTTATGTGTCGTTTCGCTATTCGTAGCAAGAGACAGAATAAATTTAAAAAAGAAAAAATTAAATTGGTCTTACTTTTTAGACACAGTAGCGTATTTTTATGAGTGACCACGAGCGAAGAGTCAATTTATATTAATTGCATTACTTTCGAGAAAACTTGACAAACATATATCACCGTGAGGTTTTAAAGCATTTAGACGCGCCTTTGAATTTTTCGCAATCAAAATTTCTAAAAAAAAATGAACCAAAGCCTAAAACATATCTTATAAATTTAGTGATTTAGTTTTACTGATCAAATTTAAAAATGGATGTGATCATCCCATGAAGAGCTAGGAAAAATAAATTTCAAAATCAATTGAAAATATTGATAACATATATTAAGCAAATCCGCGAGAGATGGAAGGACCGAGATGTTCCTCTTTGATCTCAATACATGGATCGCCTTCAATCACAGAAAAGTTTTCTATGATCTGTTCGTTACTTTTCTTTGCCCCTAATTTCTTTGCTATATGGCGAAGAAAGAGCTTATGCTTCATTTTTTATGTTCCTTTTATTAATTACCTTATCTAGCTTTGTCCAACAGTCATTTCACCCGCCTGTGTATTCATTCAGTTTACTAAACTGACTTGCAATAAGTCTTAAGCTAACTAAGGCCTGCAAAAATAAGCCAAGAAATCTGAACATTTTCATCTACATTTCGCACTTCCGCTAGCAGATCTAATATATGTAGTTGAATCGCTTGAAACTTTAGAAAAATGTTTTCCTCTTCGCGTGATCTTCATTAATAAAAATAATAAATTTCTGGATGTCATGAGTATATTGCATAATAAGAACGATTATATAAAGCTTCCATTGTCGTATTAAAAATTCGAAATTGTGTTAAGATTGCGAATAAGTCATCAGCCGAGTTTCAAGTTTAGAGATTTACGGATTTCTTAATAAGTGATTTAAATTTACTAATTATCTACTTGTCGTTATAATCACTGCATTCCTCACCTGTTCAGTTTTAAGCAATTAACAAATAACTTAATATTATTGTTATAAAAAAATATTATATTTTCTTATCAAAACAGATAATGTTTATTTATAAATGAAATTGCTTGCAATGCATGGACTATGGTGATTAATTTGATGTATTGATAACTAATGCAAACAAACACACACACACACACACACATATATATATGCATTTATTTACGTAAACGTATAACTATATATATGTAGATATGTTTGATTCATGATTAAAATTAGAATCAAAGGCAGACTATGAAATAACACAACAAATAAAAGAACAGATGAATTTAAATAAACAGTAATTGAAGAGCAAACAATTGCAATACAGTTCACTTCAAGGAAAAGGGGTCTTGTTCACTGGCGTCATCTAAATTATAAACAAAGTTTGCACCGCAAAGCACACTAAATTCCGTTGACGATACACGTTTCATCTAACCTTAGAGATTCATTTTAGAAATACTTTCTTTTCAAGTGCTTAAAATACGCCGTCATATCAAGTACATTCATGATAAGAATATATCAAAATTGTCTTCTTCTTTCAAGCTTATTTGAGTTCACTGCGAAGGTCTCTTCAAAAATTTCCCATTTATCGCATTTTGTCGAAATTCAAAGATCGCCATATATCTTTGTTTTAGTCTAATTAATCACCAAAACCATGTCCATTCGAATTAATTATTTATTTCAATAAATAGTTATGCGATAAGATGGACGGACAGCAGTATTGTCCAGATATTTCTAAGAAACTTATGCCTGCCTGCCGTAGAATTCTCGCTAAGCTCAAAGGCCTCCTTCAAGCTACTCATTTCTATTTGGTATCCCGGCACTCGGAATATTTCTTGATGGTGTAGTGCGTTTTATTCATGCATAGTACTTTTCGGATATATATTATATTTTTCATATATAACGAACGAAATAACAAATGAAAAATATTCCAAAAATTTATGTGTTTCATAGAGAAAGCCTTTGCAAACAGCATTACATTACAGTATATAACAATATTTTTAAATTTCAGCTTAAAAGCACAGCTTTGCCCACACTCTGCTTCTATTTATTCCAAGTCTCTTGTTATCGTTTGTAATGTAAATGAAGTACAAAAAAAAACAAGTAAATAACAAATCACACTTTGCCTTCGGATAGATCTTTGATATCCACTCACCCACACAAACACAAATACAAAACATATTTTTAATTACGGTCGCATCGATTGGTTGACTACACAAATGCAGCTTTATTTACTTAATGTGAGTTCCTCTGTACGCAAATCGCAAACATTGTTTGCCTGAAATTTCATACAGCACCTGAATAGATGTGTATTTGAGACGATTGTCACATTCTATCCGCGGTCACCAATGTACGCAGACTGAGAGATCGGCAAATCCCCAAAAAAGCAAAAAAATATCTTACAAAACTATTTGTTTAAAAGGCAAAGTATTTTTCAAATATTTCTTGCCTTCTTTTCTTTATTTATTCATACATCAGAACGTACAGTAATGGTTATTAAAGTCGACTTTCAGCGTACTTCGCACGCACACTCAACTAATCTCCCCGAGCTATTTCTTCTACAGCCGGCATAATCTGATGATGATATGTTTGTGTTTTCATGAAATCGTTATGAAGTGCTCAGAGCTCCAGCCGGATTCCTACTCAGGTATTGTCCGGTTATAGAAAAGTGAGGTTAGTTCAATTTCTTGAAATGTTCTGTAAACATATTTGAAACCTGTACTAACCCTTCCAGAATTAAATGGTAGACGTTCGTAAGTTGCGAGATCAAAACATATAACGACAAGTTGCAAAGTGACCCTAAAGGGAAGAAGAAGCAGAATTTTGAGCTTAGTATGGAGTAAATTTAAAATGCAATTTGAAAAAGCAATGAGCATAAATGAACGGAGCGATCAGGAATGGGAACGATTTTCGTTTTTATCCATTAGCTTTCAAGAGTACTTTAACGCAATAGAAAATAATTTGACATTATCTTGTGAACTGCAAGGCCGGTAAAGTATGCGCTAAAAATCTTGCAATTTAAACCTACATAGGTCCTTTTACAGCTCAAGCTCGATTTAGTCCTGTCTTCATTATCGTATAGTTCAACTATCCACCATGCTACTGTCATTTTTACAACTCTGCCATAAAGCTTGTACAGTCGCTACACTTCAATTCCATCGCCGTAAGAGAGACAATTGGTTTAGAACAGCTACCGAGAAAGTAAAAGGCAGATATAGTTAAACATTTCACGAAAGCCGTAGGTAATCACTAATTTATCTATCGCTTCTAGATGACCATATGCCCTCTCAAGGCTATCGTAGGCTTGTTGTATATTCGGTCGAATTTTATGCAATTCTGTATTCAAAAAATGGAATTTAAATCTGCAGTTGGCTGCAGATCTGCGCTATTCTTCATTTACTTTCATATGGCACAACAACATTCTTTTGATTCTTTTTATTAAAATATTTATTTATATTTAAATTTTTAATTTCTTCTTTTTTTTTTAATTTTCACGATTTCATTCTAAATTAAAAGCACATTTTACAAAATGCAGTAAAAATAATAGATAGACTTCACGAGATGCACGTTAGTCAGTTGTGTTCTCAACACGCTCTATAAATGTTTGCAGTTCGTCACAGTCTTTTACGTTAGCTTCACCTGACGCTACTTTCGCAATGAAAGCTTGCATTATAAAGGGTAGCCTTTCCTTCGCATTCATATCATGCCATACAACCCGGGAATACTCGTTTAATTTCTTTATAGACATATTACTGCTATGAGGCATAAACGTTAAATAGAAATGTTGAAAATTTTCAATAGGATCGTATGAAATGTCCTTATCGGATAGCGCAGCCCAAAAGAATGGAATCTGTTGGTGCAATTTCAGGTTATCCCACTTGATATATTTATATTTACCTCTTCTGCCACGCATTTTATTAAAAAGCTTTTTTGCCTTCTCCTCAGTTTCAAGTTTTTCCCTCATTGACATTTTACTGCATTTCAAGGCTATGTTGAGAAAGTTATTACAAAATATCAAGGCAGCTTTGTTAATCGAATCACTTGGATTTAAAAGGAATAACTCCGCGTCTGCTGTAGAGCGATGAAGTTCACTAACACGCATGTTTCTATTGTTAGGATCGTTCCCATTATCGTGATCATCATTTTGGATGATGGTACATTCACTGGACTTGGACGTAGACGGTCGATACTCAGCCGGGTGCCCTTCATCATTGTAACTGCGAACATATCCACTGCTATTAGGACAATAGCTATTGTTGCGAACAATTTCCTCATCTTCCTGTTCGTTATTTTTGTTCGATTCACATTCTTCACATCTGTCGCAAGCAGTTTCGCTAATCGAATCACTTGGACTTAAAAGCAATAACTCCGCATCTGCTGTAGAGCGATGAAGTTTACTAACAAACATGTTTCCAATGTTGGGATCGTCCCCATTATGGTTACCATCATTTTCGATGATGATACAGTCGCTGGACTTGGACGTAGACGGTAGACACTCAGCCGGGTGCCCTTCATCATTGTACTTGCGAACATATCCACTATTATTAGGACAATAGCTATTGTTGCGAACAATTTCCTCATCTTCCTCTTCACAATCACTTTCAGCAACGTCGTAAGCATCGTTATAGTCCTCGTTAAAACTATTCTCACTATCCGCACTAGTATCAAGGTTGCAATAAGTTCTTCTTTGACATTTTCTCCTCTTCGCAGCCTTGTCAATTGTTTTAGGTGTAGGTCTTTTCGCATTTTTGGTCTTTTCAATTTCCCCTTTCCCATCTTTACCTGACATTTCAATGGAGGAATTTTTTGTTTGAAGCTCCTCACATTTAAAAGGATTACAAAACAATGTCAGCAAATCGAATTGTAGAAATCTTAAGAAACAATCCATTATAGTATTGATATCCCAACGCCAAGCGCGTTATGGGAATATTTTTGCAAAAATGTATAAATCCTATAAAAATTAATGTTTTTTTTTTTTTAATTAAACAAATTTCAGAGAGAATTTTGTGCACAATTCGCCGACCAAAAATAAAATTCTTACATAAAAAATTAATTTTAGTTGACAAAATGTGCAAAGTTGGAGAAGATTTTGAAATACTTTTCAAGGTTGAATTATGAAAATAATATATTCATGGAGAATGAGTATGAAGTGCCATAAAGCGATTGAGTGAAGAAGATTTTGAAATACTTTTCAAGGTTGAATTATGAAAATAATATATCCCTGGAGAATGAGTATGAAATGCCATAAAGTGGGTTTCCATACAGGTAAGATCGCTTGCAATTCACCGGATCGTGATCTACTTCTTATTAATAACATTAACGAATATGTTTACGGGCTTTTCCACGTACGCTTGCTTTTCACTTTTGACCGCACATCGCTAAAAGATATATCTTCTGAAATCAAGCAAGCGGCATTGACGCCTTTCCATTGTACTTTTTTGAAATCTTCTTTATTTGAGACGGTACTTGTAAAAACTAGAAATTGACCAACGACCTGTTGAGTGAGTACTTCTAACAGGCGTTTTCCTTTCTAAAAAACTTTTGGCAGCAAAAGTGTTTCGTTTTTATGTTGTGACTCTCCTTACTCCCGTAGAGAGATAAGTAGATATCTGCGCAGACAAATTGCTTTTTAGAAGGTAGGTGGGTACTTAGTCATGTCTCATGCCTCTCATGCCCTGGCTAGTTCTCAAACCTATAGGAACTTATATAATATATATTTACATCTGCCTCAGTTTTATTATTATCGTCTAGCAGAGCTACTAATGTTCCCGCTGAACCAAATGGCTGTTGCTTGGATAGTACAATGGGCTGTTCAAGCAAACTCAAAAAAAGACGAAATCCAACAAAAAATTTCCTCTCAATACGTTAAACACTTTACGCATGCATGCATTATGTATGTCTCTAGCTATGTTGCCTTTGCTTGTCTCAGCTTGACGTTCATATAAAATTGATCTTAAAAAAAAAAAAAAAAAAAAACGCGATCAATCCTCTGGTGAAGGTCACGTGCTCCGTCAATTACTTATTGATTTCATCAATGCATTTCACATGAGTTGAATTTTTTCATCTCTAAAATCATAATAAAATTTATTTATAGAATTGATAAGAATCAATTAAACTTTTAATTGCACCAATTGCATGCATTAGTACATTTTCTAGTGAGGCGGTTTTTCAAATATCAAACAAATGAATGAATAAAATAAGTAACAAAACTATTTTTGCATCTAAGTGTACTTCAATTGTTTGCTAAATTCAATTCGATCATAACGCAGCTAAAGTGATTTTGTTTAATTGACCGATTAGAATATTCGCCTCCATATGAGCGCGTTCGAAAGCTTTCCAAACATAATCTAGCGACTTTTAGAAGAAGTAAGGCAATCAATTATCTGCTCAACGCCAGAATTTTAAGCAATCAATTATTTATAATAATTGCATGTAAACTATCGCAACGTTCAATAGTGATATGATAATGAGAAAATAATGCGTTGCCTAGTAGCAATTCGTGAAGGGCAGCGATAGCAGAAATATTCATCGCCACCGAATCGTGAGATGTGATACCTGATTTATCCTTTCATATGTAGCCTTAGGGACGGCTTAAAGTGCAGTAAAGTCGCAGTAGAACTCTAGGTCGATTTAAATCTCTCCGTTGGACTGTACGTTAGCTGGCTCTTGTCTTGTAGGGGCGAAAATTGTGGCAATAAACTAAAGTTTCGCGTATGCGTCATTGATCGTTACACACGAAGTTGGGGAAACGGCTTCATGCACAAACGTGAAAAAATAAACTTAGCCCCCCCCCCCCTCCGCCCCTACCGCCTACCGCGTGTAGCCAACCTACAAAAAACTCAAACCTTCGACCCATAACAGATGTTGACAGCAATTCCCTTTAGGGCTTGTTTAACGTCCTGCGAAAAAAATAATCGCATTTGGTTGACTACTACGCCCACACTTAGGAAAATATTCTAATGTAATTCTAATGTACTTTGTTTTGCGTATAACAAAGATTCACTCTAAGCCAAAGATTAATTGCTTGTTAATTTTTCAAACTCTCCGTGAACATTAATTATAGTGAAAAAACATCTGCTTCGATTCTCGAAAAGGGCGAGACTCATATATTCATTTTTAGACTCATCCAATGTTTACCTTACCGAAGGAAAAAATTCCAAACTTATTTTCATTTTGCAGTAGGTTAGGTATACAGAGGTAAGTGTATGCAAAAAAAAATTATGCATAGACTTATCCATACCAATGCATTATGTATGAGTATGTATGAGTGCTTATTAAACAATATACATATATACATGCATATTCAAGCGTTCGTAATCAATGTCTTTAAGCAGTATAAGAAAAAATTCGGTTTACTTTCCTTTAAAAGCAACAAGTGCAACAACACACACCATACCACATTCACGGAACCTTTCTTTTGTAAACAAAACAAAATGTTTTGTTTGTAAACAAAACATTGCACTCATCGAATCTCTCTCTTCTCTCTCTATCCCTCTACCTCGCTCTCTTTCTCTTCCGCTAGATATTCCGGTTTACTCTTTTTGATTTGCTTTTAAAAATAGCATAAATTTAATTAAATTACTTACCCGTTCTCCCTATCACCCTTTGTATGATTTAAGAATACGATCACAGAGATGTGATTGGATTTACTAATTGACACCCCCTTTATCAATCATTATTTATGTAAGTATTTGGTTTTTTTTTTTTATCGTTTTCTTATTCGAATTGAGCGTTGATAGTCTTGGCAACGGAACGGAGTAGGAGAAATGAAGACTCGACTTACTCCTCTCTTATCAGCGGTCGAAACTATAATAATATTTTTTTAAGTAATAGAATACTTGAGTTGTTTCTTGATTCGCTTTTCATTATAAATTATGTTATCAACATTATTTTCATTGGTACGCAATGAACTTTGATCCTGAGAACGGATAATAGTTGTATTTCAAAACTAATTTATGCCTTTATTAACACTTATACTGATCTAAAATAATTTCGTATCGATAACATTTACAAGTGAATATGATTTCAAATTATATTTTCTTTTTATTTTCATTTTAATAAATTTATTACTACAAAGAACGTCAAATTATTCTGCATTAAACGTCACCACCGCCTTCTATGCGATTCGTTTGATATCTCACGCACAACTAACAATGAAAAATTCACTATGAAAAGCTTTATTTCAATTTTCAATTTTTGCACTTGTTATTAGGGTGACCAACCGCCAAAAAAACAATGCTCATAAATATGCCCGAGATGTGTGTTAATATTCCCTTATTTGCTATATATATCCCAGAAGATTATTTAGAATCTCATCGTAAAACAATTTAAAAGTCCTTTGGAAAAAATTCAGCCAATTATCTTGAGGTCTATCTCTATTGATGATGTATCGAAGTTGTTTACAAAATGTTAATAGAAAGAAACCACTAATAACAATAGGCATCTTGAACTGCTTTAAAGGTTTAAAGGAATGATTAGTGCCGAAACAGGTAAAAGCTCTGCGATATTATAGGTCGTGAAGCCTTGAGCGTAACGAATTCCCAAATAAATCAAGTTTTCGTATGACTTAGTGCACTGCAGGCCTTCGCTAGTTTGTTGACGAATCCACCCGACTTCAGTACTATAGAAAATAGAAAAATACCATCGAAAATTACCCAACATCCTCCGTACTTTATTACACAAGTTTTTAAAAATTATGAGCCTAGTACTAGATTTGGCCTTACTCATTATCTTACTGATATCAGCCTACATTAGTAAAAATTGAAAAAATTGTAGTAAACTAACATCAAACATTAGTATACTGTCGTAACAAACAGTATCGCAGACTTAAGGCGAGAAGCCGCTATAACACCCTGAAAAATGAAGCGTTTCATCGCAATTCTGTTTGAATGGACGCGAAGATAACATCACTGACAATGTAAACATACGTATATGTAAACATATATATTTGATCAAGTTTTCATATCTATATTTAAGTATTAAAAAAAGGTAACGATCATCCATTCTAGGGAAGTACGTTTAATTGAAAGGGCTCTGCCAACCAAGAGCTTCTTGGTGCAATTTTAGCGCGAGAAACACCAGAAAAAAAAGTCAATTGCATATAATAGGTTTGAAATTTTTGTCCTTCTCTACTCTTGTGTCAGCATCTTAAGAAATCACCTATAATATAAGTTACAAAGTAAACTTTTCTTGAAACAATTACGATCTCTCTAATAAGAAAACTCAATAAGATACAGATAACAGTTCATCGTCTATGCTATATGTCACAATAAAAATGTTATTAACTTTACAAGATTTCTGCTGTAAATCTTTTTACTTGTATGGTCACCTTAAAAGACAATAAAATAAAAATAAGCTTTTCCGTGCTCTTCGAAGGGAAAAAAAAACTTTTAACATCAATCATTCGCTTAAAGATATAGTGAATAAAAACCTGTTGTCTTGTTTTTTGAGGAAAATGCTTGGGAAAACTTGCTAAAAGAGCTTTAACGTTAGTTAAAAGGTAAACATAAACATTACGTAGCTTTTTCCTATTCAAGGATGAAACCATGAAAAAGAAAATGAAATCAAACAGAGTCAAAGAAATTGTGATTTTTGTTATAAAATAAAACCTATTTTTGCTGAGGAAAGAGTAAAAAATGTTCGATGCAAGTAAGTAAAAAAAAATTATATTCGATGGTGACCGAATCTTTTATCCCCTTTAGCGAAAAATCTAATACTATAAAAAAAGATATTCTCTAACATCAAGTAGGCGTGGCTAATATTTTCCATTTTTATAGCATATTTTTAGTACATCTATTGCAGTTTGTGGGTAAAAACCCTAGCAAGCAAATGTGTTCTCTCTGTTTGTGTGTTGCTCTGTAGGTTTGCCGCGCAAATCAATTTTAGTTCATTTTCAGTTCTAACTTGTGAGTAATAACTTTCATCTTCATTTATGAATGCCTGCTACAGACGTTACACAAACGGACAGATGGACTTGCTTAAAACCATTAACGACGCTATGCTTATGAAGCAATTTAAGCAAGTTATGAATTCGTGGAAGCTCTCTTTCGGAAACTGTTGCAAACGTTTTGACAAAATTAAGACATCACCATCCTTCAATAGTGGATACAAAAGGAAGTAAAGCGAAATGGTCTTATGGTCTTATGAAACGGTTCCCCGCAAAACTTTCCTTTGCCCACATTTATGAGTTTTCGTTTAACAAAAACTTTGAAAGGAGCAAAAGAAACTGATTCTCTTCATTTTTATCGCATGTATTTGTTACTTATATGTGTAAAAGTGCGGATCATTTTTGTTATTACAAAAAGTTCAGTATAAAGAATGATAAATATATGCATATATTTATGCTTTTTCGATTTACAAATTTTAATAAATAGCAAAATCGAAAAAAAGAGCTTTGCCTGCAAAACAAATTAAGTTCCTTAAGATGATTCCGACGACGAGGTATCGGACGATGTTGAAGACGAGGTGGAACTGCGTTTATGACGTTTTGTTTTCGAATTCTTTTCATTTATTACCTCATAGCTAGGTAATGTTGAATTACTGGAGTCGGAGTTGCTAGACGAACTGCTAGGCTCCTCAATCACAGCTTCAATCTTTTTCAATTTCCTGCCAAAGATGTGTGGCATTAATTATGACTTTTTATGCAATATTTTTGCATAGAAAAGAAATTTCTATGCATTCCGGACCTTTCTCTCACTTTGTTTTATGTAATCATCAATAATTCAAGCCACAATTCGAGAGCCATGAAATGCAATGAAATTTCTTTCTTGCTTATTATGTATAGAATAAACATGAAAGGTTTTGCGTACTTCTTCTCCAACTTATCTGATTTTTTTCCATGCCTTGATTTACGTATTTCAATATCATTATCAAATGGCGATCGGCTACGCGCTCTTTTACTTTTTTTACTCGGTTTCATCTCCTTCCGTTTATTACTCTTGCCACTCTTACTAGCCTTGGTAGCGTATAAATTCTGTGAACTTGCAGTGGAATAGCCGGTGTCTTTACGCTTATGCTTTTTTGAAGGTTTGCTATAACAGAGAATGAACATAAAAGGTAATAGGTAAAGGTTTCTAGTAGAAAATATAAACGCTTTTTTCACTTACCTATCTTTCTTCGGTTTTTTCTTAGAAACGATTTCTTCGTCTGAATTTTCTCTAACTCTAAGAATGAATGGACATATCACGTTTACATGAAATATTAGCATGAAATATTGACACAGGAGTTTTTTAATTACCTTTTGATTTTACGCTTAATTTCGGTACCACGCTCATTAGAGATCATATAAATACCATTGAACTCATCGTCCAAGCGACGCCTTGATTTATATTGTCTAGCTTTGTTAGCGGCCTTTTGCTCGCGGCGTTTTTCCCAATATTCCGCGTTTACCACATATAAGCGGTACAATTGCAGTAGAATGACCAAAGAGTTTTTACCTTGAAATATTTCAAAATTTTATACCTATTTTAAGAGGTCGGGAAAAAGGCAAGTTCGGGATATTTAAATATGTTTCTTTTGTTTTTAGTAGTACAACATTTATTTATACTCATGCAGCTTACTTTGGCAAGTGGATAATCAATACCGATATTGCTTTCTTGCCAACCCAAGGCTTGGATATAAATCTACTTCTTGCCGATTTTCGGGGTCTCCCACAAGAAAATTATGGGCTCAATGAGACTATAGGTAGGGCAGAGTGTAGACCAGGGCAAAACATCAGGCCGTTCGGTAAAGTAGTTTCGATCGTCCGTCCGTCTGTCTCCAGAAGGGTTTGAGTGTAACCGTATGACAGAGGGTAGAATAGCCCAGGGCATAACATCAGGCCGTCCAGTAAAGAAGTTTCGATCGTCAGTCTGTCTCCAGAAGGGTTTGAGTGTAACCGGAGTATATATTGGCAGAAAGTGAAATCCCCCATCAATGCTGTACTAGCTAGCTTTATATTAACATAATATATTATTTAATTACACAAAAGTGTCCGGCTTTGATTAGATGATTAAAAATGTTAAACTCTGTTACACAAATTCCCTTTTTATGCGGTCGTATTCAATTTAGTACGAATAGACAAATTATTTGATTTAAATTTTAAGAACATTTGTTGTTCCATTAGCGGAAGTTTTCTTATTGTGTATGTATATAGGCGGGGGTATCGCCAGAATCCGGGATGTATATTGAAATGATTGTCGCTAATACTTACAAGTAAAAAATACGTTCATATAACTTATAATGTCAAATTCATATATGATCAGTAGACGAAATGTTAGAAACGGTGCATCTTGTAAGATGACATTAAGCACAATACCCCACACATCGATTCCGCAACAGCAATCGGTCTGATTAGATCTGCTTAAAAATAAATCCATAAAAAACTATAGTTTTGATTATCTGAGGATGCAATTAATTATCTTACTCAGACGATCGCTGGTGTGAGCTACCGCCACGTGGTCTTCTTGATCTGGTAGCAGATAGAACAATAGTAAATTGTAATAAACTCCAAGACCAAATGCCCAATGTCAAGTACACTAACAATTTAATTTGAGCTATAGTATCATCTTTATACGAATCAAAGAACTCTATAATATCAGCAGCTGTGCCTAAAAAAAATCGTTGATTAAATTTATTAATGTAGAATAATTTTACATTTTTCGTTTCTTTACCAATGTACACAAGAAGCAATTGACTTAATTGATCTCTTGTTAAGTCACCCTTAGGTAACATCCAGCGGCCCACAATTAGTATTAGCATTAAAAATTGTTCAATTACTGTTATCCATGTGCTTTCGTTTATTCCTGTCGCACGTACAGCAGGAATTATTGTTGCATTGTTAGTATCAGCATTCCGTTTATCTAAGGCGGCGGTTATGGTTGCATTATTGGGATTCCTTTTATCTTCTAAACGTCTTTGAACTTTATTGAGTTCAAGTAACCATATTGCTGGCACTATGCTAGCCAGGTACAAAAAAACTGAAGGGCAAAACCTATGAAAAATATATGTAAACGAAACGATAAGCGATTTCAAAAAGAATTACACGTATCTCGACATTTTGCTTCTCTCTATTCTTCTTCTTCTTCTATTCAGCAAATCAACAACTGAAAATTTGCTTTCACGTGTAGGGCATCAAGCTTCTCGTCTTTATTCTTTAGTCGATGTAAATTGTAATAAAAAATAATAAGAAAATTATAGTCGGGCAACGCCAACTATAACATACGCTACATCACTTCGCCTAGTACAGTTATTCGCCCGTTTTAGTAATAGTACACCAAAAAGGGCTTATTATTTTCAAACAAAGCTATAGTTTTCATGAAAGCCCGCACATTGGAAGGTTTCTCTTCATAAAAAATAGACCTATGTGATCGAACTTCCCTACCGTTAATTTTTTTGCTGAAACGCTACGATGAATTAATTTTCATCATAAAATATTAGCATTTTTCCGATGGGCTTACTGCTTATGAAATATCTTAGCAGTGGAATAGAAATAGATTCATGCGGTTCAAATTAGATCCATCTAATTTGTCCATTTAATTGTTCTCATGAACAAGTTTTCATCCCAAAAAAATTAACAATTAGGTCTTTTTGGCATAAGAGAGTCTTCCGTTTCTTGGGAATCTTTATGCCTCGTGGTATACAAAAAATAGATCTATGCAGTCCAAATTCAGAAAGCTGAATTTCTTTGTCAATTTATTAATACGAATCAATTTTCACCATGAAATACTGGAAATTCGACCTTCTCACCATAAAAAGATTCAGTTTCCATTGGAACGGTTAAATGAGAGGGGTTCAAAAGTTTTCACACCAAAGTTTTCACACCAATTTAAAATGCCTAAATACTATTATTTATCCATTTTTGATATTTTAAAAATTGCAAAGTTTTTCCATACAATGACTTTTCAGAATACTGGAAAAGTGAACCGATCCGAACCATTTTCGGCATCGATTCTCTTTGGTCTAAAGTACTTCTTTGTACCGAATTCCATCAAAACATCTCAAAAATTGAGACTTGCAGCTTCGAGTCAAAAATACATGGAGAGACGTCAGACGGAGACAAAAGTTTAGAAAATGATTCTGAATCGATCGGTATAATAAAAAGTGTATCTATATTAAGTTATCATAGTGTATCCACATTAAGTTATCATAGCCTTGTACCAAAAGTGATCTAAGGTATAATGATAATAGTAATAACAAAGTATTTTCCTAATTCTAGGCGTGGTTATAGCGTCGCCATCGCGCTAAAATTTAATATAAATTATAAGTAAACATATTTTCCCAAGTTTTAAAACAAAGTCTGTTCTAAATTGTAGGGCACGGTTGTCTGCTATTGTAGGCGTGCTTTTCGGACTTGATTTGCAGCCACACGGCGGTGGTGACCTACAGTGAAATGGGTTCTTAGCCAGATCAAGAATAGTAAAGGCTCTGCTAGTGTGTACAAAAACTTCGTTATTCAGACGGTAACAGTAACACATACCTTGTTAATCGTTAATCATATACAAGTCCTTATATATACGTGGGATATTTGCTATTTCCAAGCAAGTTATATGTTTATTTAATTACTAATTAAAATCGGCTTTTGTTATTAACCTGTGTATATTTGGTGTGACGGTGTGATGGCTCGGACTATGTTGAAAAAATCTCAATCACCTCACTGCATATTACTTTCCATTAAACGTATGGCAATCAATTAAGAGCTTATTTACAAGCAATGTAATCGCATCGATATCATCGCGTAATCATATATATGTGTGTGGGCATAAAATTCAACAAAACAAAAGCTGTTTAAACGACCAGACAAGCAAGCAAAAGAGCACTCAGACCGAAACTTGAACATCACTACCGTTTTCTTAGTTGGCTTCAAATTTTCAAGAACAACCGTCGACGCAGTTTCTTTTTTTTGGAAACCTTAAGATATGACCTGAAATACAGGTTGCCTTCCTTTTATGAGACTATTGGAATTTGTAGACTAAAACGCGTGAATGCAAAAAACTTCTGTCGTTAATGAGTAATGAAAATGTCTTTTTAATTTCGGTAGATTGAAGGACATATAGCTCCCACAGTAGAGGGTACCGCACTTACATCAATTCACAAATTTCTTTGAAAGACTATTAACCTGGCACAGCATCAAACTTATTAACAAATTATTTAAATTGGATGTGAAAATTCCTATTCACTCGTATCATTTTCAAGTCATCCTGATAAACTGAAATGGTGGAGAAAAATCTGAAGCGTAGGCTTCATAATATTTCCTAAGCAATAAGAAGCAGGAGTGCAGGTATATACGTAATAATGTTCAAGATACGCTGAAATTATTGATTAGCCAAGTAATGTGGGAACTTCTACTATTTTCTTAGGGATGTGCAGCGTATTTTTAGGACGAATTGAAACAAAGCGGGAAAACGAAAAAACTTCATAACTTTGTTATCGTTCTGCTAATTTTCGATGTCTCTTAGGTGTACCTTCAACAAAACACAGTACCGAGGGAGAGAAGTGAAAAGGACCCATCGAAACAATACGAAATCGGTTTGTAGCTTCCCTTGAGCCTTGCAAAGTAATGATAGGTGGATAAGAAAAAAATTTTCAAAAGTCACTGTACAATTGTTCGTCGCTTCTTCAGCTATCAAGACTGTAATTCCCTCTTTCGAATTCATTTCCGCCTGGGTAGCAGACTAGATAAGAATCGCGATTACCAAGTCAGTCTTCGCGTGTTCAAATCTCAATTCTTTTGGAATTTTCTTTTGGTCATAGCTACAGCGATATAGAGCTCAGTCGGTAAAGACATAACACTTATTCATTCGTCATCCATAACCCACTAGTTTGCTGCCATCAGCTCTCTATTTCTTTCTCTTTCGTCTTTTCACCGTTTTACACGAACAGGTGACATCCTCTGAGTGATTGGTCTTAAAAAAAAAAAGCATTTACATATATACATAAAAGCAACAATGAAACATATAAACTGGAATACTCATCATTTGGATCTCCGATATTTGTTTACTCTAATTTTTCAATAAGGAAACAGAAATTATTTCCAATATATACAATTGTGGCCCGTGATAACGTGTTAAGGACTTTAGTATTCTGTTCATAAATCACTCCCACAGATCTAAGCAAAAAAAAAAAAATTAGCAAAAATTTCCCCATTTTCTATTCACACTGTTTCATCGACTGGAAACGCGGTAGATGTCGTTAATTCCCTACAGTTAAGATCTTCGCTTTAATACTTGCCAGCGATCGCGAAAATGTTATCCACACCTTATCAAGAAAATATGCAAAGGGAATGATAAATTTAGTATACCCTGATAGTAGTTGTGAAAAGCACAAAAAGAATATTAGGCAATAAAAATGTCAGTGCAGAAGTAAGTAGTTTGCGTTGCGAAATAACCGTTAAATAAAAGCTAACCATGTAAAGGACAACAAAGGTGCGGATTTCATAAAATTGTGCGATTCATTTCTAAATGAAAATCAAAGCGATACCGAAGCAAAAAAAAATGGTATAGTAAAGTATAGTAAATATATATACGTATAGTGTAGTAAATATATATGTATACATATATATAATACAGATATATATGACGTCAACTTCTAAGCACATTCAGATCCTTTTTGTATGCATTTGAATTATTCTTTGCCAATTACCATCTCCACTCTTGGGTTTTTTTAACAAAGATTGTAAAAATTCCCTCCGTTAATAATAACAATAGCGGAGCACCCAAGGACCAATAAATAATTTCATCTGTGGTATAGACCACTTGCCAAATGGCAATAGCACTATGTGCGCCGAATATTAAACGTGTCAAAGTTGCTTTTATCGTTGAAATAATTCGCGCTAATTTCATTTTTAATCGCACTCTCTAATCGAATTGACAAATTATTCAGCTTCAAATATGCGATGATGATGTTATTTATATCTTTGTTAAAATATATCCAAAGTTCATTTTTAATCATCCCATATACTTCCCGAACATTTTAAATATGTTTAAATAGCAACTGAACGGTATAAACCACAAGGCACAACTAAAACACCAATTGCCCACAATTGTCTCATGTAACGTATATGTGTAAGTAAAAGGATCTATCACATGGTAAGTTGAATTTTTCCTTTTCTTTTAAGCAATTACCGCAAATGCTTGTATACTATAAAATAAACGTATACTATGAAACAAATGCATAAATTAGTTAAGCATTTGACGGATTCAAATGATATGAATGATTTTTTCAAAAGGCATAAACAAAAGGCAGATGCAGACAGTCAATCCACAGTCATCTGACTTCCATTGTTCGGACTTTTGCGGGCGTTAAATGTAAAAAGAGAAAGCATCAATATGCAAATTAAGATTTTCTGTTTCAATTCTTAGTGCCAGGCAAAATAAAAAATCTACAAACTCGCCCACAATTGCTAATAAAGTAAAAACAAAAAAAACTACAAACTATATTTTAATTTGTAACGTACAATTTATACCAGGAGTTGATTAAGAATTTGATAAAAACATTTAACAGAGCCATCTAGAGAACCTCGCCAAGCCAGTTGTCCCCAATCGGCAAGTATAGCTTTTCTACTGCGCTTCATAGTAATAATAAAAAATATGTATTTGCTTTATTACGATTAGCTTGCACGCACTGCAAAAACTAAAGGTTGGAAACAATAAAAAAAAGGCTTAAATTAATAGAGAGTTACGAGAGGGAGAGTTGGTTATAAATCTAGAGTTAATAAAAAAGAATTTTAATCTGTTCGAGTTAATAAATTTATATAAATATTGAAGCATTTCGGTTCAGCGTAGGTGGTGACGGGTGTAAGGCATTTAAGATTATCTTTAGAGCCGATAGCCTGTGTTGCTAGTGCTCAATGTCTTTTTTTTAGTCTAAGAATTCAGTTCATTAGTCTAAAATTAAAATAATAATAATAATAATAATAATAAGATTATCTTTATATACTATTTTCAGGTACTTTATTCCTTCCTCCACAATGTTACTTGATTTAATACAGGGCAAAAACATTCCTATCTATTATCTTTTCTAATTTTCTGCAAAACATTTGTCTAATAAAAATGGAACAGCATGTGCGAGATCCTTGTTTTCAGCCAAATCATTTAATAAGCAACGTGGCTTACGTTTTACGCTTTGTACTAAAAAAAAAATCACAATTTATTTTTTTTCATTTCAATTTTTATCTTCTCCAATTGAACAAAAATAATAATTTACTTCTCATAAATAAATCAGACAAATCCTCGGTATACTGGAAGAACTATAATAGAAATGAAATTAAAAATAAAAAAAAATTTCCTTGCGAGAGAAAAAGTAGTGAATTTCCAAATTGCAGCTGCATAAACTGTGAAAGTGTTTTTGGATTGGTAAGCTTTTTGCTTTATTAAATGCTGGCAACTTTGAACAAGAAAAAGGGGGTAAATGTCAAAATTGCAACAATATTAAAGAATATTATTTAAAAGGTAAAAGCAAATTGAGAAGCAAAACTTATAGAATTTTTTCTAAACTGTTGGAATTTTACAGGTTTTTGTCAAATTTACTGTTTGTTACAAATATTTTACGATACGTTATAACTAATAGCCATTACGGAACCAAACAGAGGCATAAATTTATTTAAAAAAAAAAAAAACTCCCATTATAAAGCGATATACAATAAGCGGTGGACAAACAGAGATAGACTCTCTATCGTAGACATTTGTAATAATATAAAATAAAAGGAAGTTCATCAGGAGCTATTTTGTGCAACAAGACTCAGGAGCTCTGAATAACGTTAAGTGAAACGAGAAACTAAGTTTGGATAACTTTTACCAGCGTATATTTTTATTCTTTAACAACAAAAACACAACTTTTTATAAAGATGGAGAAGATGCCAGCAAAACAATATGAAATGTAAGTAAGATTATAAAAGTGTGAGGAATCCTATTAAATGAACCAATGTAAATTTCTTAACGGAAAAGTTAATCGACATGGACATGAATGAGATTTTAGTCAATAGAATTCACAGTCACTATTGCGATCGTTCTGCGCAGAGATTGTTAGGTTATGTTATCGCAGTTCTCAGATATAAATGAATTTGGGCCTACGTTGACAGCGAAAAACGACGTGCGTTTTGAGTATTTGAAAAGAAAAAAAATATATTTTTTTTTGCACGCTTGCAAATGAGTGCGATAGATATTTTTTCCTTTCAGAAATTTAACGAATTAAAATATTTATGCCGAAAAACTATAATTTCTTTATTAAAAAAAAATTAATTTATATATATTCACAAAAAGTGCTCCAAAAACGAAAGATCGAGTAAGCAAACAATTATCAATTAGATATATATACATATACATGTGTTATGTTAATGTAAAAATGAGAACTAACTTTATCTATATTTATCTACCTAGGGGCAGTTCAACCTCCACCAAATCAATGCAGCCACAAAAATTTTTGCATTCAAAAAGAATTGGGCATATGGACTCGTTTAGCAGACATGAAATGATGTACGATCCGCCTAGTATGGAAAGCAAGTCAATGCCACGGTCAAGGTATTTAAAATAAAACTATGAATAATATAATTTGTACGAATTTTAGAAAAACCCGTTTAAAAATATACAGTGGAAAAACAGAGTTGTACTTACCTACCTTTAAAGGCAAAAATGGATCGATCCTTTTTAATTGGTTGATATCAACATTATTTGGGGTCGACATATTTTAAAAAAATGCGTTTAATGAGGATATATATCGAAATCGTGTAAAAAGAAAATTGTCTTTAAATGCTCACATAACCAATATAAAATCAAGAAGATATGATGTACATTTTTGGAGCGTTAAAACATATATAAAAAAATTCTAAAGTACACCAATTGTGAGAGAAACTGCACAAATGCATATTGTCTACAATGCTTTTAATGGATGCCAGCAAATCTATGCAAATACTTCTCAAAGTGTGCACTAAACTGTGCTCTGTGCTTAAACCAAGCAAAAAATTTCCTGTTTAAAAGGAAATGGAGTGTACATTTTTTATTCCTTACTGATAACAACATTGTCGATAAATTTTCTCACTTAACCTCAATTCCGCGAATCAATGAAAAGCAAAAATTTCTAAACGAAATAAGTTTCTTTATACCATACTACTTCGAATATAATTTTCGAAAACTGTACAAACAGAGAATATATTGTAATATTTTTTTTTTTCTGCTTACAGTTACTTTAACTCGAGTAAACCCTGGCCGGATCTAGAGAGCGATGAAAGCGACATGGAGAATGAAATAGATATTGATAATTTGCCACCGATTGAAGTTGGACCGCATGAACATCGTTTGCAGTACACATATTGGTTATGGTTTTCGCGCAAAGGGACACATCGTGCGACGGACTACAGCAAATCGTTGCGTGTAGTGGGACGTTGCGCGAGTGTCCAACAATGGTGGTCACTGTATTCGCACTTAAAACGTCCCACAGCCCTACACCCGTATAGAGACTTGAGTCTCTTTAAACAAGGCATTAAACCGATGTGGGAAGATCCGGCCAATTCAAAAGGTGGCCAATGGGTTATACGATTACGAAAAAATCAAATCGATCGTGCGTGGGAAAATGTGTGCATGGCCATGTTAGGTGAACAGTTTTTGGTGGGAGACGAAATATGCGGTGTCGTATTAACAACAAGATCTCCGGTAAGTCAAATATATACTTAATTAGCTTTACTTAAAAAAGAAGAAAAAATATCTCAAATCATGCTAAGGTATAAAGAAAAAATTTTTAACGTAATTTATGACTGGGACATTTGAAAAAATGCAACTCGGTCTTTAATTAAATGTTTAAATGTTACGTTTATCTTGTAACGAAATCAAAGCAGCTGTGAGTAGTGTGTAGCAGTAAATAGTTGTGGAAGAAAATGCGGAGATTGCAAGAACAACAAATGCTTGATATTCAAACTTGCCATCGGTATAAATTCTTGACGTAACAGCAAGTGGTTAAATAAAAGAGCAAAATAAAAAATAAGTAATAAATCAGATGACAATGAATTAAAAACAAAAATCAAAATAAGTGAAAAACAAGTTTTTATTTGAAAAAAATAAAATGATTTAGAGAAGTATTTAAAAAAATTGCAAAAATCACCAAAAGAAAAAATAAATAAATGAATTCTGCGAAATAAGAAACAGAGAGAGAGAGACAGAGAGCGAGAGAATATTATTCCTCACTACAAAATGTTATTAAGCAAAGAGCAATAAAAGGAAAAAGTAAAAGCGCAAACTCTAGATAAACGAAATCCACATATGTTTTAACGTGAAATTGGTAAAGGCCTTTGCTAATGTAATCTCTATGCTCCAGTTGCCAGTCGAGAGCAAGCCACTTAAACGGGAGTGTCGTTGATATTCGAGTTTATTTTTAATAAAACGGGTGTTTTCTAACATTCACATAACCACACACATAGTAGATAAATTCCCCCGCAGAAAAAAAAAGCACTGAATTGTGTTAAAAAAAAAAAATCGAAGATATTTTTAAATCGATAAACGTCGAGGAGCAAAAAAGAAACACACCCACCGTTAAAGAAGGAACCTACGCGCGGTTTATTTGCTTGTCCTACTCAAGAAGATATTACGGATATCTTTCTGTTAAACACCGTTAATAGATGAAAGAAAAAAAAATGTTCATAAAATTAAACACAGTGGTTTGCGCAGAAAATCGATTTTTACACTAATTTTAGAAACAAGTGCTTTTAAACGTGCTATAGGATTTTTTTGAGTGCGTGTGTGAATTAATATAAGTAATAAATGCTTTACGTGTTATAAAAGAAGTATTGATTGAATCTAAAAACGACAATAACAAAAATTTGCAAAGAATTTTTGCAAAAAAGCAACAATAAAAGCAATGAGCATTGCATTTGTTTTCGAGTGTTTTAATAGATGCGATACAATTGGATTATGCACTAGATGTATGCTAAATGCCTGCCCGCCTCCCTGCCAAGGTTAAAATACCCACTCCATTGATTTAAAATATAAAGAGTCGTTTACAACGTCTGCCTTACGGGTTCAATAAATTAAAGCAAAAAAAAAAAAAAAGGAAAAAGAAAAAACGGAAATAAATCTGCAGAAAAATTAACATATACACACCAAAACATAATAAATGCCACAGTGTTAATCTCTCTTTCTCTGGCCATCCTCAAAACCAGTTGTCATTTCATTGTAAAAGACCGCACTCTCTCTCTGTATATGAAAGAGAGCCAAAATTTACATTCCACAAATATTAGAGAAACGAATAAGAAGAAAAAATTGGCAGATATAAGATAAACGTCATTTTCGTCTGAGAGAGTAAATACGATATAATAATGTTTTTCTATAAGACAAAAGGCAAACAAATGTATATATTCAATCAATAATAAAAAATCTTAAATGAATTATTTGTTATACTAAATATAATAAATGTTATAAACATATAAAAAAATTCTTTAAATAAAAAATATATTTATAAATATACATATATATGTGTCTATACAAACAAAGTAAGTGAGTCACGTTTTTCCAAAACAGCAACACAAACCAAAATCATAGTTACAATTACAGCAACCTTAACCACCACCACACCATCATTACCAAACACCTCCAGCGTTACCATCCATATCACAACAGCCAGCGTGATTCTTCTTGAATGAGTTTTATTGTGTCTGGATAAAAATTGTTTTTTGTTTTTGTTTTCTTTTTTTGTTTCTATTGCTATAAGTGAGTAAAGCAATAAAACGAAAAAGCTTAAAAACAATACCGTTACTTTAACAAGCTGCTGCCAGTAAAGAGAAGAAGCGATTAAAAAAATCAAATAAAGTTGCATTAATTTAATATCAAAAATTAAAGTCGCTTACGAAAATGACTAAAGACAGATTAGCCGCTTTGCATGCCGCCCAATCGGACGATGAAGAGTCTGAAGATGTGGCCGTTAATGTTGATACCCACGATTCGTATATGGACGATTTTTTCGCCCAAGTCGAAGAGATACGTGGTATGATCGATAAGGTTCAGGAAAATGTCGAAGAAGTGAAAAAGAAACATTCAGCCATTTTATCGGCCCCTCAATCCGATGAGAAAACCAAACAGGAATTAGAGGATTTAATGGCCGATATAAAGAAAACAGCCAATCGTGTCAGAGGCAAACTAAAAGGCATCGAACAAAATATCGAACAGGAAGAGCAACAAAATAAGTCATCAGCCGATTTGCGTATACGAAAAACGCAGCATTCTACGTTATCGCGAAAATTTGTTGAAGTCATGACCGAATATAACCGCACACAAACCGATTATCGTGAACGTTGCAAGGGTAGAATACAACGTCAACTGGAAATTACGGGCCGTGCCACAACCAATGAAGAACTCGAGGATATGTTAGAGCAAGGTAATCCAGCTGTGTTCACGCAGGGCATTATTATGGAAACGCAACAAGCGAAACAAACATTGGCCGATATTGAGGCCCGTCATGCGGATATTATGAAATTGGAGACATCGATTAAAGAATTACACGATATGTTTATGGATATGGCTATGTTGGTGGAGTCGCAAGGCGAAATGATCGATCGCATTGAGTATCATGTGGAGCACGCTATGGACTATGTGCAGACAGCTACTCAGGATACAAAGAAAGCTCTTAAATACCAGAGCAAAGCACGACGAAAGAAGATTATGATTCTGATATGCTTGACTGTGTTGGGTATCATAGTTGCGTCATATGTTAGCAGTTATTTCATGTAAATGCCATTCTATCCCTCTTTCTGTCGTTCTTCTATACTACATATTTATATATAAATACGTATATGTACGAAAGCAACTTTTCCCTTGCAATTGTTTATCAGAGGAAAAAAAAAACAAGAAAAAAAAAATTAAGGAAAAAAATCTATTACATTATTATTATTATAAATAACTATTTATTAAAATTATTAATCTTTATGGATAAAGACGTAACTATTAATAGTTAAAAAGTTGAAAGCAAACAAAAAAAAAAACAGATATTCAAAAACAAAAAAAAAAAACTGCAAGAAATTGCAATATTTACCATAAAAAACATACAAAGATTTTCAAGTTAAGTTTAGTTTGTTAAATAACGAATATTGCAATTACTTGGATAATGAAGAGCATTACTAATATTAATAGTATATTAAAAAAAAAAATAATAAATAATAATAATGAAACAAAATTTTTTCATAATTATTCTCAATAGGCCGTCATATACAACCCAAAGTAATTAAACAATTTTTTCACAAACCTGCCACAAGGCTTTCAAAAGCCTTTTAATGCATTCTTCAAGTGAATCTGAACGACTAAGTAAATGTATTATTAATTTTGAAAAGGATTCTTCCTTCTCTTTATTTCATTTTTTTTTTTTTTTTTTTTTTTATTTATTTCAAACACAAACGATTCGCTAACTTTTCAAAAAAAAAAATTTTTTAAATTTTATTTCTCTTATGTCTTAATTTTAAAAGCTGATCAATTTATTGTTATAAACCAAAGTAAAATTAATCAAACAACGCAAAGAAATATTTTCCAATTAAACTCTTTACACTTTTTTGTTTGCCTTTTCATCTTCAAAAAGGATGCATTTATGCGTAACTTAATAATTTTCCTTTCAAGCACTTTTTTTCTTAAGTAATTACACGATCATTAACTAAAGCTTCATAATAATTAAAAAATTTTTTAGTTTGATTACGTTTTGATTATTGGGAGATGTGCTCGTTCTTAATTCTCAAACTCTCCTTAAATTGTTATTATTAATATTTTAAGAATGTTTAAAGTTTATATGTATATGTCTACCACCGAGGAAACGCAATATATATGTATATGTGTTTACGCTACTTATTTGTGTGTTTGTTATTATTTGTGACATCCTAACTAAAAAAATCTTTGGAAAAGCGCACTACAACTTGGGGAAATGGAAGAGCTACCGTTCACATGAAGCGCACCACCTTTTATTTCTTTCTTTTTTGAATTCCTAATAAACACGCATACGTCTGTACAATGATACGAAACTAAAGTTGAATAGAAAGAACTTAAATTGGATTACAATTACGATGCTTGGAAAAAAGTTTCACTTGCTTGCGTTTATTGCTTTACTTTATCTTCCTCTGCCTCTAAAATATTTTCTCATTTTAAGTTAATGTTTTTGTGCTAGTGTTTGCACTTCAAACTCTAATCCGTGCTACTTAACTGAAACAGATTCAAGATTTAACGATTTCCACCGAATATTAATCGGGCTAACACTATTTCCGGCTTCAAAAATTTGGATACGTAACAATGTTGTTGTGTGCTTCTTGGTTTTTTTAAAGGAAACCCTTCCATTCAATTTATGGTGTAAAGGTATCTCATATTATCGAACAGCAAATGTCAAAATGTAAATGATATTTTCGTACAAATGGAATATTAGTTTACGACACACACGAAGCAAAAGTTTCATTTAATTTTGTAAACGCTCCATTTTTTCCAGGAAGTCAGGCTTTATTTGAAGCAGACGTCTTTTGGATTGAACGCTTGCCAATGCTTGACCTTACGGTGTCTGGCGCATAGAACAGAAATAATACATAACTCATTGTCTAAATCTAAAAAGATTGTTCTCAGAATTTCATACTTCGCAGGTATATCCTTTAAAAGCTTCCTTAAATGTTTAATGTCCGTCCATGTCCTTTCGGCAAAGAAATATTTAAGTTAGATGGAAGAATAATTTTTAAGGAAAAAGTTCTATGCTAATTGTGTGGTAGATATCTTAGACTCGGCGTTAAGCGTGAGTATTCTTTATCTAATCTCTAATTCTTGTTCCTAATTTGTTATATACATATATATATATAATTTTCTATATATTAATGCAATTGATATTTTTTGATTACCGGCTTTCACACTGATTTGAAATTATATTTGTCAGACTAAAAGCGTGCGTTTATTGCTAAATAAGTAAGTGGAACAAAAGTATGTCACAAGTTCCATTATTAAATTTATGAGGAAAAAAAAAAAAAACAGAAAAAATTCAATTCAATAGTTTATTGCATATCTTGAAATCATTTGTTGTTATCCTTTGTATATGTATTTTATGTTAAGCAACTTTAGAAAAATTAATTGCACTGCATACCCTTTTTATATCTACTACACTTTCCATTTCCTTCATATATCCAAAATATTGAAATAAAAACAATATTGGTAACACCGCCTACCATAGTAAATGCAACATTTATGCCAGCATTTATGTACCTTTCACAATCGTATTTTGTCGAATGGCAGTAAAAGCAACAAGATTTTATGCAACAAGCAAGCAATTTTGAAACCCACGACATCTCTACAAAACATTATCAAATGCATCTGCACGACCACCACCACCACCACCACCATCACAAGCCAAGCACTCGGTAACATTTCTTCAAATTATCTTTGTTTGGTAAATTTTGTTACGTGCCATCCGTGCAAGCAGAACGCAAGGCAGCAAAAAAAAAAAAAAAATAAATAAAATCCTAATGTTTGTATGCGTGTGTTTTTGTGCTACTTATACTATTCGAATTTTTCTTCCACTAATGCTACACACTACCACCAGCATCAAATATTATCATCTTAACTTAACAACAACAACCATCATTGCTTGCAATGAGTTTACGTTCACATGCGTTGCAATCATCCTTGTCCTTCGTATTCTCCAAACAAACAAAACAAAGAAGAAAAGAAAGAAGGGAAAAGTTATTACATACTTAAAGATAAGGATGATGAGGATGATGATGATGTGTGGCGACCGTCATTCTGGCCAATGCTTTGCGTTATAACAATAAATCAGTCAATGAAAATTCATCGGACATTTTAGTGAAACTGCGAAATGTACTGCAATGCGATTTATTAGCTCAACCGTAAAGCCTTGAGTTATCCCCCCCCCCGCTTTTCTGTAAGGGGTGGAGGAGAACTCAACTCCACTAACATCGCTAAACACCATCAGTTTGCGCCCCTATGAATGTGTATTTACGAGAACAACAACAACAACAACAACAAAATGACATCAGACAAGTTGAGTAATAATAACGTTTGCAAAAACAAAACAAAAAAAAAGAAAAGAAAAAAGTGAAAAAAACATAGCAACGGCAGCAACAGCAGCAGCAACAGCAACTTGTCCCGTCAATGCCAGCCGTTTATGTGAAAGTCATATGAATCAAAACTAACGAGGTAAGTAAACAAGAGTCCAATATTTTTTTCTCTCTTTTCCTCTCTCACTTTATTGCCTTAAATTGTGTGAAATTCTAAAAATAATGAAATCTCTCTCATCATCTTTAACAATGAAATGATTATTTTATCGCAACGATAAGAGCATTTGCATATATAATTAAATTTTTAATTATGAGAATTATTTCGAAGACTTTATTAGAATTTTTTCATTAAAATGAGGAAATTGTAAGGAAAATTTTAAAATGCCGGTGGCTGGTGTATGTTTCACTTTCAAGCCTTTCAAATGAATACGACAAACAGCAAAATTGTAGTTGTAGATCTCCTTGGGGTCATATAAATTTTCAGAATTGCTTTTAGTTGGAAGCGCGGATCGCTTTGCGATTGTTTCCAAGTCCAGAGGGTCATCCCTTGACGTTTTCTAAATCGAAAAATATTTATTTGTGCGAGTTTGTGTTTACAGTCCAAAAAAGTTTGATTTGGCCGTAGATAAAATGGCATTTAATGTTATTGGGACTTTTGCTACTATCCCGTAGATTCTCATCAATCCAGCTAAACGATCCGGTACTTTTTGGCCTCGTTTACTACTGCATGCACTAGTAAAAGGCTTTATTGGTAAGATTTTCTTTTGCTAAATACAGACTTCAAATGGGGATTAGCGAGGATAGCCGGCAAAATAATGGCATAGCTGAGCAACGCGTTAATATCCTGTAAGCTGTTTTTAAAACGGTCCAATTGCAGGCCTTGTGTGAAGCTGAGTAATGCTGATAACACTACGTTCGGGAAAGATGCTCTGAAAGCAGAGGCAGAAACAAATTAAGGAATTGAAACAATATTGTCTTCAATGTTCGAAAATTTAATACCATCCCAGCTCTCACTTGTTGTAAGGTTTGAAAAAGTTGGCTATCATGTTAACCCTGAGACTGAGAACCAGCACTATGCCATTTTACTTACGTGTGATAATCTTAAGGAGTGATCCATAATCTAATTCTGTCGAATCGTTTAAAATTAGTTTAAGAAATCTTTCTCCCTGCATCTGACTTTTCACTATATATTCTTCTCGTAGAGAGAGGCGAAAGCAAAGCGTATTACATTTGACTGACATACTTGTGGCATCGTAGAAAGTCTTCTGTTACGATATTTCTTAAATCTTTATGCAGAATTTCCTATAAGGTTGTCATGTCCATAAGCTCAAGTTCTTGAGCACGTTTTCGTCCACAAGCGGGGAAAGGAAACATACTCTTGCTAGCCATTTGCACTCAGAAAAGCTTTGAAATCTTGAAATATCGTATTGACGACTTGCTGCTTCAATGAAAATCCCAACTTGGTCAGCATTATTTGGTTAAAAGCGTTCATTGTGCAATTATCTCCACCACCCAAGGATTAAATTTCATTGATCGAAGAAAACGAATCATATTTTGTTTAATAGCATGTATCGATTATATTGGTTTAGTTTTTAAATCTTCAAATTTCATTTTTTATCTTTTTATTTATTTAATGCTATTTACTACAGTGCTTTGAATGTTCGACAGGAGAGATTATCTTAATATCTCAATAGGAGAGAATATCTTAATATCTCAATAGGAGTGCAAGGTCAAGAGCGTTTTCTCTAAACTTTCAATATTAATTTCGAAACAACTTTTTATCGCTTGCGTGACTTATGGTCGAGCTATTGTTCAAAACCATTATTAGTGTTTGCAATTGTGTGTTATTCCAAAGTGTATGAGAGAATTAAGCGGCCGCTTGTAAACACTTTATGTATTAATTATTGAAGGAGGTGAACAATTGGCTTTTTACCCACCCGTAAGGGAAAACGAATTTATTAATTACATTATTCGCTTTCTAGCCCTTGTGTTTAAGATTTTAAATAGTATTTAAAATTTATAACTTCATTAATTAGTATGGGATTATGTGATATCTTGATATAATATTTGGCTGCCTTCGAATTTACACACAATCGCAAAAACCCCGACAATGGTTTAATTAATAAAAGAAAGTAAACTTGAGATGAACAGTGCACACCCAACACTTACTTCTTCCACAATGCTTTCGTAAATATTCTGAAAGTAATGTTCATTAGTAGGAAGTGTTGTTGTTATAATAGAGCGTTTCAACCGAGAGTGATTTCATTGATTTCGTTAGAAATCACTAATGTATTCATTGCATTCAAAACACTAAGTGATTCGTATCTATAAAAATTTGAGTTTACATACAAACATGTAGTGGACAACGAAAAGTAGAAATTTGAGAAACAATTAAATGATGCTTCGTCTTGGCTGATTGTACTGTTTCACGCACAAGAGATGATACACGTTTTTATATCCCTTACCGATGGGTGAGAGGTGAATTCGTTTCATCAAAATGTTTGCCACACCCAGACGGAAGCCTGAACGAGCCCGCAAAGTGGACAAATTCTGAACCGTTATAAGCATGCAAGTCTATCTGTCTCTCTCTCTCTCTCTCTCTCTCTGTCTGTGTAATGCCTATGGTAAACATTCTCCTTGTCGCAGATATGCACAAATCGACTTCAAATTTGGCCTAAAGATCGGAAACTCTTTCATGCAGGTTGGTATTGGAATTGAGCTAAATCGGTCAAAGGGCGTGACCGTACTACGACGTAACCTCTTTTCCAATCATATCCGTTTTTTGAAATGTAGAAAAAGAAATGGTTTCCCGCTCGTTACTTATAAACCGCAACAGATACAACGACGAAAAAAATTGCATTTTTATTCTATGGATAGTCTTACAGCAACTGTACAAAAGCGAAAAAAATCGACCACGCCTATTCAATACAATAGAGCGTTGAAGTTGCGTTGTTTTCTTCAAGCGTTTACCATACTGCGTACAAAGCTTCAGAGAGAGATATAAAGTTTGCCTAAAAATTATTGATCAGCGTCCAGGGGTGATGGGTGTCAAAGATTCGGTCACGACTTAACACAATTTTCGTATTTGTTATATTATCACTTCGGTTCCTATTTATTTATTTATTTATTTATTTTTTTTTGTTATTTTATTTTATTATTCTTTTTTTTTTTTACTTCGTCTTATTTTATTATTCTTTTTTTTTCGTGAATGTGTAAACAAATAAAAAGCATTTGACAGCAATACTGCAAAGTCGACAATTAATTTATCATAAAAACAAAGTCACAGCTTTCATCTAAATTTCAACACAATTTCGTATTGCATTGAAGTTAGAAGTTTTTGTTATATTTCATCCGATATTTTCTATATGACCATGCGATGATTTTTTCTTCAATTTCAACTGAAATTAGAGAAATTCGCGAAACCACTTCGGGTGGAAAGACATTATTAGCGATGCCTACTATTCATATTGATTATCCTATTATATCCGATAAGATCGATGGTAACGCGAACCTGCAAAAAAATCGTACTCGCTTTGTCACAATAAA
The DNA here is from genome assembly GCF_014805625.2 of Glossina fuscipes. Lineage (NCBI taxonomy): Eukaryota > Metazoa > Arthropoda > Insecta > Diptera > Glossinidae > Glossina > Glossina fuscipes. The sequence goes on from NW_023998443.1 coordinate 1,167,587, forward strand.
ACATTGATTCTCGTCACCTCGAGCTGTGTAAAAAATTGCAAAATAATTTGTTAATTATGAGCGTGAGATACGTTCGGCTAATAACACAAGCACGAAAAAAATTATAGTCGGTTTGAACCGAATATCTTATATCCTATTGAGATTTGAACCGTAGATGGATGCTATCTTTTTAGCACATTCTTACATAATTCCAACAAGTTTTGCAATGTCTTGCCAGTTTAAGTAAATTGCTGTAGAATGCTGTAAAATGCTGTTTAGAATAGTATCCAAACATGTGCATTTATATATTCCGCTTGTTACAAACCCATGCTATGAGACTCGCGATCAAGAGGATTATGTAGGTCTCCGCAGTTCCGAGTAATACATTGGAAACTCTATAAGTTATATTTCTTTTTGATTTTGATTCAATTTATCCATATTTGTCCATACGTCCATCCAAGCATCATTCTCTTGTTTGGCCATTGGGGGGCTGAATATGGAAAAAAGCTACAGTTTACCCTGCAAACTACTTAATGAGCTCAAGTTTCAGAAATATTTTCAATTTTATTAAAAAGTTGAAATATATGTTTGTAGCAGTTAATTACTTTAAACCTTTTTATCCAAGATTATATGATTTATGAATCTGGTAAGCTTTCGAAGAATAGGCTCGGCCTGCAAAGCGGACCCATTTGTTAACATTTTTACAATTAGTGAGTGAATGAAACTGCGTGATAGAGTGTATATCCAAGATTCGCCGTAATATCGATAGTCTTTTTAGTTGTTTTCTCTTTACGGACCATAAATACGCATTGTTTTGTTTTCTTTTACACCCCAATATTATTCAGTCACATAATGTTGCTTAACGTTTTCGAGCTCATTTTATCAGCTATAAAATTACATTCACATACATACATTGATACATACATAACAACAAACAAATGCTTATAAGAGTATATATTATGCACACACACACACATATATATATATATATATATATATATATATACTTTTCTTTGGTGCTTTTTCAATACAATTTCGCTTAGTTGCCGTTTTATTTTATTATTATTTAACTTTCGGTTTTTTTTTTTTTTTTTTTTGTTTGTTAGTTTTCTAATTTTATTTTCAAATTTCTTTGTGTATTATTATCTTTTAAGCGCTGGTGAGTCATGCAATCTTATATTAAGTCTCAATACATGTATACATACATATATGCATTCACAGATACATAGGCATACGCATAATTATATAGTGTATAAGCAAATTTATCATAGTTTTGTGATTATTGTCTTACTTTTATCTCTCGCATTTTCTTTAGTTGAATTTTTATTTAACTCTCTGTTACGCTTTTATTCGTCAGATATACAATTAAAACAAATGCTTTTTCACGTTGAAAAGAGTTATTAGCGTCTACAAGTGTGATTGTCAGTGTTAGCAGCGCGATGATAAATTGTAACAACAAAATCCCCAGGCGTTGACTTTTGCAAACAAATGAAATCATCGCTCGTCGTCCGTACGATTGTTATTTATTTATTTATTTATTTATAGTGCAAGTTACTTATTTTATTTTATTTATATATTTTTTTTAAAGAAACCAGAAAAACTTCAGTAAAGCAACTGACAAAAAGACATTTGGTTTTTTTTTTTGAGATTTGCTGACAATGCCATCAACTAAATCTGTTTACAAAGAATTGTTTTGGAAGAGATGGACAGACTTTATCTACATGATGTCAACTTGGATATATAAAATTGCTGTACCCTTCTGATGTGAAAGTACGATTGTGAGCAAATATAGCTTGATAAACCGAATAAATAGGATATTAAGCTTGCATAATTGTCAGAGGGAGTACAAGTGTGCATAACACTTAGCAGAGTGAATATAACATATATTCATTTGATCATACCTTTGTAGCACTTGAAACACTCTGCGAACTCTATACACTCTTATGTCCGTCGGTCGTTGTGAGAACGGGTTCCTAGAAAGGAGAAAATTGTAATAAAAAGTCAAAGGATTTTGTGGATCTATTTAGGAAGTACAACCAATACCTTGGCATTACAGTGGGACAGGGCCCACCATTAAATACCTTATACCAACCTAGATCGCCACTTTAGATCGATTCACAATCACTTTCTGGTAGTAAAAGTTCTTCTGGCTATTGCTTATAACCACACAAACTTAATATACTCTTGTACCATAAGTGATGTAGGATTTAAAAAAATGTTTTAAAAAAAATATGTATCCATGTAAACCGTAAACATCTTAATCTCTTAGTATCCATGTTTATATTAAAACCTACTAAAAGTTTCGTCTCCAGAGATCAATTAGTGAAAAAGCATTTATAGTTCAATCATAAGTAATAAAAAAGTATTTAATAATTTATCGAACTGCTTAAAAAGACAAACATCATCAAGATGCGCCGAGGGACGAATAAGTGATTTTAACTAATATGCATGCACGCATATGTGGTGCAGTTAATAATTAAAGATCTTTCGAAAATAAGCTTTACATTAAATTATGCACGAATTTCAAGACTTCAGTCTTCATTCACTTATGAGATCTTACTACTTACCTTGCCAATCCTTGATTGATTGATTATAAGATATCCGTGATTTTAGATAGGGGATATTTTGGCTTCGTTTTATACTAATTACAGTCGATTCCATTTGTTATATCGATTTAAAAGAATGCATAACATATTTGCATTTACTTGAACTTTCATCTATTAATCGTAAAGGATGAGCATTCAAAGATCTCCCCAATGCGGACATATCTTCTTTTCTTAGTTTAAATTCATTTATTAAAATATTTAATTGTTTTTCTTCGCGATTACATAATCCATTTATATGCTTTGCTCAAGTAGGTTAACTGTCATTTTGTAATAGCTTCCGCAGTAAGGAAAGTAAAAATTTTACGATTAAAATAGAAATGAAAACATTGTCTGTCTTTTTATATAACAACCATGGTTGAGGTTTATGTTGATGTTTACGAATGTGATTTAAATACACAAAATAAAATAAATGTATTAAAGTGATTTAAGCAACAACAACAACAACAATAAGCACACAAAATTTTAGCATTTCGAACCTTCAAACATATTTTCGATTACACCGCTAAAGTGGGTGGATAATGCAATTGGAGCCGAAAGCTTTGCTATGACGAGCTGGATGCCAAGAAATTGAAACTAAAATGTATTTAGCGCAATAATTGCAACTCGCGAGACCGCAATTGACAGCGTACATACATACATACATATTATATTCCAAATGTCGTCAAAAGCATATAAAAGCAACTGCACCGAAACGTCAAAGCCTATGTTTAAGATTAAATTTACTTTCTTAAGCAAATACTAATCGTGGGGTAGGAACGAAAAAAAAAAATCAGAAAATTAGGAGCAGAGCTTAGTCACCCTGCATCTTAGCTTTATTAGTTTGATCGTATAAAAAAAGACGAGAGAAAGTCAACTATATTCGACTACGACCAAATCGTTCATACCCACCATCCTTATATTAAAAATTTGAAAAAAAAAACCGGAAGAAATGCAGTTTGGTGTTTCCTATAACAGATGAAGTGAAGAGGTTTGGCCGGCTTTATCCATTTCTTCAAGATCTTCGATGAAAATTTTTGTGAGTTTGTGAGCAATTTGCTAAAAAACTCGATTCCATTGCAGACGTGTTCTCAGAGTATGTTGCCCTGTAGACGGATAATTCGATCGATTTGCTTTATTTTAAATTTCAACTTGCGTTCGAGAGCTTCGTCGAATTTGCTGGAGAATGGCGGACATGGCGCATATATTTCATCTATTTTGTGTTATCCTTGAAGCGTTTCATTACCCAAAGTAGGGACATGAGTCGACCTAATCGAGTACCAATACCTTTCGTTACTCTTCCGGGATTGGACAGGCCGGAGATATGAAGAGGCTTGTCTTCTATATACTTCTTTAGTCTTCGATTATAAGAAAAGAAAGAATACATGTCGGTCCACAAGATCCAAATATATAAATACACGCATGTAGTAGATTAATCCTTTGTACAATTTTTTGTCTTCCGCAGTGATGGCTTCTAGTTTTTAGTCGATATTAACTTAGAACTAAGCATAAATGTATAGAAAGATGGGATTCGTGCCTTCAATAAATTAACAAAATAATGGTTATTCCTGCCTACGCTTGCATTCTTATTCATTTTATAACAGGGGCTTTAGGGGAGAGGGAGAACTAGTCCAATCTCAACAAAAATTCAATACAATTTCTAAATAAGTCAATCTGAGTCGTTGAAAAAGAAAGCCCTTAAAAAAAGTATGTCAACCGATTTATATAATATATTCTCTATTTTTATTGTTACCGGAAACTTTTTAAAATCAAATTTCTCTATGAAAAACAAATAAAGGAAAAATATGCAAATTGATGATCTTCATTTATGAAATAAAAATGAAAAAATTTCTAATTTATTTTTGCATAAATTATCGGTAAATTTTCCAAAACAAACATTACATGCATATTGCATTGATTTAACTTTATGTAAACTGCATATACACATACATATCAACAATTATATATATGTATATATGTATTTGCATATATATATATATATATATATGATGAATAGAGCAACAATGCATGGATATATTCTTTGTGTACAAATATTTATGCCATATTTAATACACGCGTACATACATACATACATACATACATACATACTAACACCTATGTATACAAAGGGGAGAAAAAACATTATTTATGGATTTTATGTAAAAAAAAAAAAAATGCAAACAATGTCGTAAAGTCAGCGCTTGAATACATAACAAATTTTCTTTAGTTGCTTCATTTATGAGATGCGGATGTCATGTCTTTTGAAAATCCTTTTTATACGAATAAAAATTCAATAAAAAAAAAAAAAAAAAACAAGAAAAGAAAGGAAAATTTGAAAAATTTGCATGAATTTTCAATCGTTCTCCCACTACTACGATTCCTAACTAATCAAAATGTATTGTTTCTTGATTCCAACCCTAATAGGAGGATAAGACCTTTAAGCCTTTCATTCGATTTGTCATCGCAAAACGTTATGCTAATCTTGTCGGTATTTAAACTAAGAAAGATATGCAAGCTCTGTTATTGCTTAAAAAGAATGCTATTCACTGCTGCCACCATGTGTTTGTGGTTACGATAACATATTTTGTCTTTTATGGTTAAACAAAGATAAAGCAAACATGGCGCTGTTGTATTTAAAAAGGGCAACGAAGTATCATTAAGTTACGATACTAAATCTGAAATGTTATTACTTCCAGTCGAATGTATGAAATGTAGTGGGAGGGCATGGCTCAGATCGATTGTTTTGATTTCTGAATCTGATTAGAGAAAGTAATTAAAGTTATATCCGGTTGCGATCGGATACCAACCATTTTTGTCCATACTCCATAACATTGGTTGGATGTTGTTGGATTTTCCGATTCTTGTGGTGGACTCTTGCAGAGTCGTCTGCCGTATGTCCCTCGTACCTTACGAGTAATGAGCAAAAAAGAAAAAATGCGAATAGCTGAGATACTCTCGATCACACTCTATGCGTGTCCTTTGGTCTATTTGACCCATTTTCAATACAAACCTGCGAACGAGAGGATTTCTACTCCAGAGATTACAAAGACGGACATGCCTAGATGGAATTTGTTCAAGATAAAAATATCATAACCAATATAACCAAAAATTACATAAGCTTTCTGTTCGATTAGAAATTGTAAGAAAAAACATTTAATAGCTCTTAGGTGAATGAAAGGCCTTTGCTGGCCTTATCTTGTCAAGATACATGGTTATGTTTCGCTTAGCATTTTAATGATTTAACATAGACGATAGGCAGTTTATTTATTAATACATATCTTCTACATATTGACATGTACAATTTAAGGGTTGCACGCAGTTTTTGTTACACTCTGCGGTTTTTTTTTTTTTTTTTTTTTTTTTTTTTGTTTTTTACTAACGTAATTTACTTTCTTTGTCAACAAAACCACTACTAACCAAACAGCATCAGACCTCGTGCGTAAGACGATGTACATGTTTGCATATCCTTATCCTTTTCTTGTTAAATTGAAATTGTTTGCTTTCTTCTCGTTTTTTTTTCTTTTCTTAACCAAATACCTCAATGCTGCCACACTTTGGAAAAATGAAAATTTTCCTTCCGTCCTCTGCAAACAAATATAGAAAAGTGTACATAATATTTAAATTTTATTAAAGAGGAAATTAATAAAATGTTTTCTCATCAGAAAGAAGAAAAAAAGGAAATTACGCTCGGCTTAGAATAACTATTCTTGTCGCCCTACCTTTTGCTTGTTCTTCTCGCATTTGCCACCCCACTTCTAAATTAGAAAACAAGTAACAGTACTATAATGGGTCACGGCCTACGACTAAATATCCTACACCACCACCCGGCAGCCGTCCTTGCACACCGGACATTGTATGGGAGGTTGTCGTAAAAGTGGTGCGAATGATCCGAACTTTTCTCTTTGCATCAGTGTATCAAATATCAATAAACTATATCAAAAGTTTGCGGAAAAACAAGAAAATGAGACGGACTGATGGACAGACAAACTTGGATCAATGCAGAATCACTTTCTCTTAATAAAAGTTCTTCTCTGCTTCGAGTATATCCGCACCCTCTTGTACCACAAGTAAGGTAAGGTAACGTATAATAGTGAATAGCCATCATGATCTTGTACAAATAAGAGTTGTCTGTTTGCGCCTTGGATGATAACTCCCTAAATTTTGATATGTTCTCTGATACTCTAATACGCTGGGTGTCAGTGAAGTAAAAACGTTGTCTTATCATAAAACCAAGGCCTCCTCCTCACAATGTGTTTTTAAAGTAATTTTCATTGTATTCGTTAGCAACCTTCGCATTTGTGATTATCGTCTCAATTTTTGAACACTTTTGAAGATATCCTGCAAGCAACCTTCAATTATATAAAAATATTACGTGCAGAGAGAAGCAGTGCAAACTAGTGAACGTTACAATTTAATTGCACATTGAAAAACTTTTTAAGGACTCAAAGTTGAATTCAAGCTATGACATATATAAAGTAGAAAACAGTTAGAGGAATTTGTAAAATTTTCTTTCTTTTTTTTTTGATATAACTTTTCAATGAGAAAGTTTTGCAAAATTAATATAAATAATTAATAATTTGTACTTATAAAAAGAGCAAAGTGTTGAATATTGGAAACAACTTTTACCTGAGCTAATTGAGTCAAGTTTTTTATTGTCTTCAGTTAGATAAGATAACAAGTGACCTGAATAAAAAAATCAAAATCAAAAAAAAAAGAGATCAATTTCAAATCATTTAAAATACCACTAAAGACAAGTCCAAGGATTGTAAGCTTAAGGGATTTTATAAAAGACGTTACTGTTAAATATAATTTTTTATATTGTACTGGCTAATATTGTTCTTATTGAATGTCAGAATGTTGTCCATTTAAGGCTTACCGCCACAGTTTATGTCATCTCGTCACTGCATACAAATCAGAGCAAAAAGTTTTTTCTTTCTTTCCTTGTTATTATTCTTGATCTTATACCCTACACCACTTGTGGTATAATGGTATATTATGTTTGTACGAATATATGCAACACCCAGGGGGACTTGAGCGAAGCTAACCTTTTTATACTTTTATTTAACTTTTATTATATATATTTTATTTACATTTTTAAGCTTGTCTGTCTGTCCGTCTTGTTTTCTTACATTCAACCTGCAGACCGTAATGTATGAGATATTTTGAGGAAATTTGATGAACTGACATGCTTTAGGCAAACGATTCGGGTCGGAGCGCTTTTTCGATCACTTTCCATATATCGCCCTATTTTGAAAAGTCGTTATATGAATAACTGCATGAAGCGAAATAATGTACACGTTTTTAAATGATGCCTTAGATATTCAAGAATCACTTGAATGGCAAAATTGTGGGCGGAATAAAATTTTCTTATTATGATTATCATACCCAACATTGAAGGATGGGGGTACACTATGGGGGTATATGTATGCAACATCCAAAAGGAAACTTTAGAGACCCTATGAACTAGACATATATTCTTGATCAGCGCGAAACTCTAAATTGATTAAGCCGTATCTGTGTGGAGCTTGTTGTTGGCACTCTCCTTATCGCAAAAGTGAAAATATCGACTTCGTATCTGAAAGGTTTTCCACGCAGATTGGTATTGAAAATGGGCCAAATTGGTCAGAGCAGAAGCCCGTAGTGGAGCGTAAACTGAACGCAACTCCGTTTTTCTTAAGTTACTTAGAAATTGGAATTTTGTACATTTACTTTACGTGCAAGAACGGAAAGAAATCGGTCACGTCCTCCACACAAAGTTACAAGTGATTAAATTTTAATTTTTTCACATGCATTCAAGTAGAACACACCTTCGCAATACAATAAAATTTGGTTGCTTCGTATTTGCATGTTCCTTAAGGAGAATATCTTCAATTAACCGTTGCTTGTTTCTCACACACAAGTAAACTAAAACAAGAAAAAGATAATCTTTATATATTCGATTTTTAAATGCCACATGCGATTTGGAAAAGAATTCAAAGCAATTTTTACCTGTCTTGGCTACACTTTTTTTCTCTATTTTAGATGGTCTCAAGTTTTTACTTTTATCCGCCTGAGTGGCCGAAGGTGATGAATCTCGACTAGCAACTCAATGGTCATGGGTTCGAATCCTAAGTGCGGTATAGTTTTTAATAAAAGCCGATAGCCTTAGATGCTTGTGCTTTAAGACTTTAGTTTTAAAATTTATTTCTCTGACGAAAATAATAGTAATGATAATAATAATAATACTTCTAAACTCGTAGTTGATTTTCTTTTTTTTTTTTATAAAATGAGTGAAATCTGGCAGATAAGACCTTTTGTCAAGAAATTCTACCCATTTTTGATGTGTTTTACGGTAGATCCAATTTTCTCCTTCGTCTCTTATTGCATTATGTCCTGTTAACATTCAAGGGAGCTTGGATTCGTCTACGATTGATTTACTTAGCTATTGATTGTTTTTATTCCTATAACAATAGCCATAGTTTAATAACAGCCAACAAGTCTGTTGTTCCAAGAATAGAACAAATTGTTGTTCTCCTTCGTTTTTGTAAACCGACCGATCTTTTAAAGCACGTCCACTACGCGTTGGGAAAGCAAAGAGATTGAGAGAAAGGCCCCTGAAAATCGAGAAATATAATTTGTATCTAATAACTTGGAATTTTCTTTCTGCGCTCTTAGGAATCTGTCTAAATAGTCACAATTCCATGATTTTTAGCAAAATAAATCATTCTCACAATCTTTTCTATGTTTTTAGAATTTCCTGCCGCTTTTTATCTTCTGTCAACATCCAGTGTCCGCTGTTCTTTTCTTTTTCAAGGACAAAACACAGCTACCTATTTGTTGGTGAGCAGCAATATTTTCAGAACTAGAAAGGTATCCTGCAAAGTTTACTTTTAAAACTTGATGCCAGGACAACACCTCATCAAAGATAATGTTGTAGTTTGACAAAAGTTTTGCTCTCTTCCAGTGAATTGTGCCGTAACATGCAATTGCTTGTTGCTCTACTTTATACATATTGGACAAGTGAAATATAATGGACACATCATTCACTGATTCATAAATGAACATTAAATGATTGACTTGTAATTATCAGATTTCTCAAACGATTTAACAAATCTTCAAGTTTAGGCCGAAGCGGAATGAAAAGGAGAAATTTTATTATCAAGTATGACGTCATGGAGGTGAAAATTTCCGAGCTTTATAATCATGATTTAAAGAAACTGAGATGATGATTAAATCATTTTAGTCATTTAAACTTATGTACGTAATTTGTATGGTGTCCAATGCACATTTCTATGTGCTCCAAATGTTTGATAAGCTTCATATGTCCTTTGTGATGGATATTGTAACAGAAAGCAATTGCAAACAGAGCGGGAATAAAGAAACATTAAAACAGTCATCTTTCTACTACTTATGCAATATTTGTCACAATACTTTTATAGAGCGTAAAATTGTTAAATCGTAATGATATGTAACAGTTTTCTCTTTTATTTTGCATGAGAAATCATTGAGAGTAATATGGCATAGTTGTGCGTGCAAACAGTTTATAACAAAAGAACTGCATCTTTTTATACTTGACAAGTACAACGTAGCCTTCAGTTCGGAAATTCGACAAATATATACATTTGTCATAGGATTGAACTTACGTGAGTGCCAATTCACTTATTACGTCTTCTTGATATATATTTAAAAATCGTGAAAGTAAGATAGACTGCTAAACATAATTGATTTTCATTAGCGAAGGGTACAAGCACTTTTGCAATTTGACTTGAACTGACCTGCCGTACTACCATTGGCATTCATTTTAGTTGACCAATATTGACCAATTTAATCCATGTTTATCGGCATGACCCTCCTCAAGAGTAATATAATCATTCCAACGCTTCTACAACATTTCAACGCCTTCTTGGGAAAAGAATCCATCAAAACCCTCAAAATGCGCATCAAATTTTGCCAAAAGTCTTTTAAATCGTTTTCCCTGAAATATTCTTGTAAAACTGGGAAACTGTTGATAATATCGGTGTAGGAGGTCAAGTCTGGAGAAAACAATGAATGGCGCAGCAATTCGAACTTACATGCACGTACTTTACCTAGCGCTCCCAATCGGTAATATGTTGATGTCTTTTTTCTCTGACGTAAGCAGAGGAGGTACCCATTTGAAATATATATTTTTCACGCCCAAATTTTTATACGAATATATCGACTTTTCGTATCTTTAATATATCAACTAAGCTTTGCGATCTCGCTTATCAATTGCGGAGAATAATTTTCAGAGCTTTTTGATGATTTTATTAGCAAGGGCAACGTAGCTGTCAGTGCCAAGAGTTGATAAGGAACGCGTTAAATATATACCTGGACAGTCCATATATATGTTTTATGTTGAAATGATCTTAGATTGTCACGATTAATGAGAATGATGGACGATACATACTGATCTAGGTAAACACCGACTTAGCGCGAATATTCGTTTGGACAAAAATGTCCTTTTCAAAAAAAAAAAACAAATAATCTTCTCTTATAGGTCTGTTTAGATATTTACCAGATTTTAAGAGTCCAAGGCGGTATTTTCTTCTTATTTTGTTACTGATAGAAAATTTATTGTAAATGTATTTAAAGGAGGAGGACCAGGATCAGAAAATGTTTTGATAAATACGTTCCAAAATTTTCCGTCCGTAGTTCTCAAAATATTGTCATTTGTTCTGTTAGAATATCCTTTCATAATGATTAGAAAAAGCAAAAGTCAGTTCAATTGAATTTAAAATTTTCCAGTGCCACGGATGAACACCGATGTTGAGTACACAGAGAGAGAATTATTCGATTCGCATTGAATCAATAAAAGTCATGTTAGTTGAAATGAAAATTAATCGCTTCCAAATCCTACATTATTCGTGTAAAAAAACATTTTCACAAAAGCAATAACAAAAAAAATGTTCTACTTTAACATGCGTATAAGCGAGTTTTCATCGGAAAAAATCGAAAAGGAAAAACTTCATTTCATGGAAATGTGGCATTGGTTTTGCTCTGAAATGTTTATGGAAAGTACCGCATGTAGAACCACATGCATTTAAATGCATTAATACCGTACTGTGGAAATGCTTTGTGGTATTACATGAATGAATACATTTAGTTTATATTTATATATTTCTATACATCATACATAATGCAAATGAGAGTAAAATTTAGTTCTAGAGAAAGGATTATTATTGCGTGCAGAATATTTAAAGCAAAAAATGAAAAAAAAAAAAAAAAATCGAAAAAAAAACAAAAGGAAATATGAAAAAACATTAATCTGAAAAAATGATATGAGAAAGAAAGTAAATTTATTATTACATACATTTAAACGCAACACATATAACAAAGAATGTGATATTAAGTAAACATGTACAAGTTCCGTTATCTATCTCACTTTTGTTATGTCTTTGCTCTGATGACGTTTAAAAGATTGAAAGTTTTGTAATTAAAAGTTCCTTTTTTTTTTGTTTATAAAGTACAAGGGAGTTCCGAGGATGTTTGTTAAAACCTGTAGATGCAACTATGTTGATAAATGAATTAAAAGATTTCATACAAACCATAAAAACTGTCCAAGGATAGTCTAGATAGGATAATAGGATAGAAGGTTTTTCTTTTTCTTCTCTTCTGCAATCAATACAGCTCATGCGATGTAATCGTTTTTCCAGGTGACAACAGCTTAATAATAAGGGATTCCTTTTAAACCTCATTAATATGCCATGACCGTTTTCCGTCCTTGCGGCCTTTGTCCTGCTATTATCACATTGTTAACACTGGTGTGGGTAGGTAAACCCTTCAAGATTGTCAGTGAAAATTGTTTGCTAGATTTTTTTCTTAAATGTGTTTCGCTGTCGCAAGGCTTAGTAGATAAGAAGCGCGACTATCAGATCAGCGTGCCGCAGCTCAATTTCCACGTCTATGCTTACGGCTATGTTTCCGATACATTTACGAAGAGTGATTGTAAACAAAAAAGGAAAGAAAGGGAGGTTGTAGTGTGCTTTGAACATCCACTGTACAAAAGCTGTGGGTTTACCTGCGTTTCTCAGGCGCTACTTTTTCTGAGGAAGTTTGGATTCAGAACATTAAAATTCTATCACTTTTCCAAGCTCGTTTCTGAATCGTCTAATGACCTATATTATAATGAAGGCAAAGTCATTAGGGTTGATTTTGCCTGACTGGTAGTCAGCGTTGCCGAAATATCAAAGAAGAGCGAAATGACTGGCGGTGACAAAGCTTCGTCCTTACATTAAATATTCCCGCCAGTTCATTACATGGAAGGTCTGATATTCTAGGGCACTGATCGCAGTTAATCGCTACTGTTCATTCCATATCTCTCTCTTCGAGGTGGGCTACTGTTGTTTGTTTTTTTCTCGTACATATCCATTTGTAACACGTCACTCAATAAATCTCCGGTCTGGTAAGGGTAATTTTTACAAGGAGGATAGCTGATATACTTATCGTAAGCGACATTTTGCCGTTGGTAAGGACAATGCATAGTCATATCAAAGACACTAGTCCTTCGAGCATCCTGGAACAATTTCGTTTGATTGACGATTGGGAGCAATCATGAAAAAACGCCCTCTATAAGGCATGCTTATGATGAAGAAGAGCTTGCCATTAGTAAAAAAAAAATTGCCTAATCAGACCAGCGATACTTGACACGCTTGACAATCTCAAGTCGAGATAGCTTTCTTAAATCGGCTATTGGGGGTAATCATAAGGAGACTACATGTCACATGAGAATTTCTTGCGACTCATAATATTCTAACGCTGACTGAAGTATTAAAGGAAGTGCACCACCGCAAACCAGGGCGTCTGGTATTACAGTTGTCATGAACAACACAAGCTATGGGAACTGACACCAAGCAAGAAGATCGCATTGATTGCAGGCAAATTTTCAACTAAACCCCATATATAGCAGTTTTAGGTGCGGCTTGCTTTTAGTGCGAATGTGTGGGTTGCTGTGATATCACACGCTATACCCTTCCCCTATATCATGCATACACCTCGATAGGACACATTCTCTGAATGAGTTAAAAAAGTAAAATCTTGAAGAAGACAAATTTATTTTTTAAGGTTGAATGAAGTGCACTCTACGCAAATTTTTCAGATGCCAATGAGAGCTGATTATAGTCATGAGATGAAGATAGAAAAATTTCTATGACATTTACTTAATTACTTACCGTATGCTCTTCATAGACATCGCCTAAATCTTTGCGATTTAACGAAAATTCCCTTATATGCTATTGCGTAAAGGCAACGCTTTGATGTTTGGAGATTTTGAGAAGGGTATTAGAACGAGATAGTTAGATCGAAATCAAAAGACAACTTCACTTACATTCCGCTAGGGAATGTAAAAAATTTAATTGTTCTTGGAGCAAATTTGATTGCGTTCCAACTACCGTAAATCAGAATAGATACATATCTATGCTTATTATGTTGCCTGCCTTAATAGTGCAAAATAATGGAAAAGATCCCCAGCGAACTTTTGAAAAGAACCTAACAATTGCCTCGGATGAATTTCGTATCGGTATTGATAATGCAGTGTACAGTGCAGAAAACTCAATTCACATTTTCAGTTTTGTCGAGAAAACCTACATCTCTCTCGCCTATTAGAATACTTACTTGGAAAAGCTTTTAACCCAGATGCGTTAATTCAGCACTTGGCAATGAATAATAACGCACATGACAAATACATTGTCCGGCAAAATCAAATGAAACGACAAAACATCTTATCTCCGTTGGAAAGGAAACAGCGGCCATAACAATAGCTAATCTTTTGCATACGCATCTTGGTTTTAGAATTCATTAAAGCAGAACTCTGAATTTCCAAAGTATTATCAACAACAATAACAACAATAGCAACAGAAACGAAGCCAGAGACAGCGACACTGCTCAACTAATCCAATGACAACGTAATTAAGAAAAACGATTTAATGATGTACATCTCTCTACATTAGATAAAATATATTTGAAGATATGTGCATTTATCGCATCGTACAATAGTATTAGCGGTGATATTTATAGCTAAATGTGTGGGAATAGCTACTATAGCTATATATATATATATACACATTTTATATAGAGAGAAAACACATAATATGAAAACGTTATCATTATTACTGTTGTTGCTGGTATGGTCGTATGGATTGTGTAGCGTAACATAAATGACAGATATTACATTTGTATTGTATTTGTGTGTGCATATGCGTGGCATTCTAGGGAAAAGATATTTGCATATGCATAAACGAACGACATTGAGTGTAAAGTATAAATGTGTAACGGCGATAGCAAGAAAAAAAAAAAAAAAACCTACAATGTCGACAATCAGGGGAGTTAACCTCTTTTCACATTGAATCGTGTAGAGTGTTAACTTTAAATAAAGTGCGTAGAGAGAGCAAATAAATTCCACGGAAAGAGAGCATTTCCTAAATTTATCCATTGATGAAAGACATAAAATCAAGGATGAGAGAACAGACGGCATTAAAGGAAAAGCGAAAAGAAAAACAAAGAAAAAAAAAAGAAAAACATCCACTAACTGCGTATGAAATCAAACATAAAAACGTTAATGCGGTAACAAATACAGACATCGACAGACTACCCCTGTGTGTGTGTGTGTGTGTGTGTGTGTGTAGATAGCCTCCATAAAGAGTAAATGAAACGGAAGAACAAAGCATGTATAAAAATAGAGAAAATGCGGAGGATGTCATAAAAATAATAACATCATGTATGTATACATGGATTGTTGAATACATCTATGTATGTGTATGCATACATACCCACCTAGCCACATGTCCATAGAAAAGACAAAGAAATATCTGAAATTGTATTTCTAATGCAAAGTGCGGAAATGGGCAGCGGAAGAGCTAAGATTCCATAAAGTGTATGTTGTTGAAGAGAGGAAAACCTAAAAATTGGAGATGTCCGCCCGCAAACACCGCTAATCATTTCCACTTACACAAATTACATAGTTGAACATTTAAATTAGACTTTTTTTTTTTTCCTTTGTATTTTAACATCAATTTTTACGTCATCGCATTTCCTTATCATTTGAAAGCACCTATGAAAGAAGTTTTAATTTTTCCCTCTATCCCATGTTTCCAGCAAAATCTCTAATGATGAGGTTTAGTGGTCAGATTTACTTTGCGGTCACGATAGGCTAGTGTTAGAATTCACCACCAATTTGCAGATTGCCACACGTTCTTTGAGCAAAGTACTTGTCATTTAAGCCAAACAGGCATCATTTGCATAGCATTATGGAATGCTTGTGACTCGTGTGTAATGCTTCTTTTATTCATTTGGTTTTATTTTTTTTTGGCTAATATGCGACGACGACTTTGCTAGGAATTGAATAAAATAACATTTGTATCTAATTACGAGGCATATTAGGCGGTTGCAAAAGTTTTGGCCAGCGACTTCTACAGGTAAAAATCATAAACAAATGTGAACACGAGCGTTGAATTCGATGCTTTTGAGCTTCACAGTTTTCCATATAACATTACTGAATTATTCAGCGTAAGCCCACGCTAATCATGTAGACCCCAAAATTGCATTTTCGGCATTCATTTTCGTTGTCGTTTAATTTAAAGAAATCTACTGTCGAAGTTTATCATTCACTCGACGCTTCTCCGTCATATATCTCAATTGTCAATTTTGGTTTCAACGATTTCAAAAACAGTGATATTGATGTCATTGACAAAACACAGCCTGGAGGACTAAAAAAGTTTAAAAACAATGAATTGGAGGACTTATTAGACGAAAACCTACCTCGAACTCTCAAAGAACATTCGAATAGTGTATAAGCTGATGAATCAACTGTTTCTGGAAGTTTACATGCGATTGGAAAAGATCCAAAAGGACGAAAAATGGCTATCTCGCAAATTGACTGAAAATGCCATTTCGGTCGCTTGTTGCAAGAGCAGCTCAGCAACACAATATTGCAACTCGAAACTTCTGCCATCCCCAGCGCACTCACCACGCATGTCGTCCTATAGCCAAAATTCTTGCAACCTCCTAATGTTACATAAATCGTTCAAAAATTATAGTAAAAAAATCTGCGATCCGTCTAAGGTCAGCGTAGAATTTACCGTTACCATAAATTCTGCTCAAACACCTGGCGTTATTCCTATTGTTCCCTTAAGTGTTACGTTGAGAAGATAATAGAAACTGTGGCTAGACCCATGCAACCAGTTGTGTGTTACTAATAGCTATGCACCTGAGGTTTCTTAAATTTGTAATCAAACCATTAATTTGATCCTATTTGATCCTACGGTCACCAAAATGAAGATAGCATAACATATAAATGGATAAAGTCTCACTTGCTTTGAATATGGACATGATTTGTGCTCAGCGTGAATACAAACGATAATCACGAAGATAATAGATTTTAACTAAAACTTGATACCCATATTAACCTCAACCATCTCTATACCACCATCTGTGTACCATCCTCAGTATAAAACCGATTTTGATAGATCAACTATCACTTGGAATACATTTTTAATTAATAACTAATTTATGGGCTTTAAACGAGTAAACGAGACCTCACATAGATTTGATTAAGGGGATGGATATGAGATGGAAATTTTGAACCTGTTTATTGCAATGTCCAGGTATTCAGCACAATGATCTTCTTAAACAATGCGTCCATGTCCATCTACAGTATTCCCCGTTGATTGTAGTTTTCAAGCTCCTAAAAGTCGGCAAAGAAAGTGAGATATCCTGAGATGCCAATCGGTATGTTATCGTTTACCATTATAGGGTTTCGAGTCGATTTATTTACATCCGATAAAATTTCGCACCTATACGGATATATACGGATTGTTAATCAAAGTCTTTCTCCGTGATAATAAATATTGCAATATAGTGCTGCACAGAGAGACGAGTAATGCTTTCAAGTTTTTGTGCTCATGAAGATAATGTATGTACCCTATGACCTCAATATTATGCAGGTGGTCTACATATTTTCAAATAGATTTTTTAACAAATTGAAGTGTACACTTGTTCCTCACAATATATATATATATAAACATTAGCATAACGGTATTTGCTCGAATAAAATAATAAAAAAAAGAAAAGAATTTGAAGCAAGTTCGTTACGACTGTATCTGTTATGCACACAGGAGTTTATAAGTTTAGCAAACGTACATTACTGACGTACGAAACGGACATTTAACTCTATCATAAATTTGACAAATTGCTAATATGCAAAACAGGATTCAAAATGGTAGTTGCTATTCATGCAAAGCGAATCTAATGCAAGAAAAAAAAAGGAAAAAGAAAAAAGAAAAACAAGTAAAAAAAAAAAAACGAGAAAAAGGAAAGAGTTCTCTTTATCTCATTATTTGCGACAATGATAGTTCTTTCAAGAGAGATTAGGCAGGTAAAGCATTTGTATCCTCCGTGGAGCGAACCTTAGACATTGTACACTATAAACAAAATGGAAAAGCCAATTGGGAGATGTCACGCATCAAGGCGAGTATGGCTTAACATTCGACTCCTTTTTGACATGTTGTGTTGTTCGGTTTATTATTGTAGAAAGGAAGGGGATACCTACCGCCTCAGATGAGTACGTGAGAATTGCTAAATTTTGATTAGGTTTTTCGACTTTAAACTTTAAAACGGTTCATGTTTGAAAAATTATAAATCCTTCTTTTTCGCGCCCATCAAAGACGTAAGGTGCGTGCCCGCATACCTGATCCTGTTCAAGAAATAGTTTTTTGCAGAGTTTTTCTTAAATTTTAACGTCTTGGACATTCAAAGCGATAAATGGATCAACATAATTATACTGTCTTCTTATAATATTTCTTTAAACTATCGACTAAACGCACACACACAAACACTGACGTGATTATTGCCCGTTTGTAGAGTTTCTGGTAGATATACGTAGATATTCTCATGCGAACGGTTATATTAGCTTATCCTTACTCTTCACTGATGTGCATATTTAAATGGAAATTTTGAACGTTTCAAGAGAATCATATACTGTGTGGAAATTGAGTTTGTGTTTGCGTGTTTTGTTCGTTTAATTGTAGAATGGTAATTCTGCTGTGCTGTGCTGTGCTGGTGCTGTGCTGGCGTTAATTAATTTTCTTATATCAAAGCCATGAGAAAGATAAGCTTGGTAATAATAACAATAGTCTCTTACATATATATGCATAGGAAAATTGTTCGGCAATTACTTATAAACCAAATAGATATCCTAGAATGTTTGTCAAGTTGTCAACTTTACGTAGAGATAGTTATAAAAAAAAATATTAAGCTCCGTCATGAGAACAAAATTTATTTGTTGATTATTTCGTTTATCAAATTCAAACTCAAGCGTATACCAACAAGGCAACAACACTTGACACTAACCAGCACTAATATTTACCATTATTGGATTTGCATATATTTTCAAGTTTCTAATATTCAAAGATGCCGTTCGTGTTGCATTAAAAGTTTTCAAAACTAAATCGATTTTCCTATTAAATATTTTGCATTTTTTTTGAAATTAAAGTTAGAAAATCTGTGAATTGATTATTTTCTATTCCACAGTGCGTATGAATAACGTTTTCGCAACACGTACACCATATGTGTCTGCTGTGCCATATAACACATGTCGAAATTGATGACGTATTCATACGCCCATGTATGTAAAAATGTTAAAAAAATTAACATGCTTCGTTAAGCTTTTGAAAAATTTACCCAAAACATTGGTTGCAAAAACGTGCTTAGGATGACTAATATTGTGTGTTCAGTAATTAAATTCCATTGTAGTGTAAAATTAAAATTTAGTGCATCAACATAATGTGTGAGTCGGCTTACACACAAAAAGTATTTAACTTTTCTCTCCACCCACGCCACTCCCCTCCCCCCTCTCCGCTCTTCTCGTTGTCGCAATTTCATTTTGTAGCACTCGAAGCACTCGAAAAAAAAAACATGCTATGCTTGAAGAAATTACATTAAATTTGCGGTATGTTTAGAGCAATTTTCGAAAAAAAAAATTAAAAATACATTTCATACAACAAAGTTTACCAGAATAAAAGTCTGGAAAGGACATTATTCCAACCTTTTAAAATTCAAGCGTAACTGAAAAGAAAAAAAAAACCGAAGAGAAAAGAAAAACATTAACAGCCTAGAGAACTAAATATAGTTTAAAGACATTTCTCCTACCGGCATACAAAAAGGACTTTGTTTTGTAGATTTAAGCAAGAGGTCGGTCAAAATGAGTTAATGATTTAATTTTAAAGTGAAGCCGTTAGGCTTCTATGTACTCGACCCCAATTTGCGTAGCATAATTAATTTTTTCAAACTTTGTTTGTGATTTTTTATGTCTTCCTCTATCTTGGAGGTGCTGTCGCGCCGATTCGCACTTGGAGGTTGCATTTTTTTTTTTTTTCAATATGACTGACTGACTTCATTGAAAATGGAGGAAATTTTCATATTAAAAATGTTGAGCTCATGTTGATACACCCTTTATGTAATCATATTTCGTTTTCCAGATGTTGTGTGTATGTGTATACTGCTTTAGGTAGGCATATATAGGCATATTTACATATGAACACACACACACACACACACACACATAAAATAACAAACGCCTATTCTCTTTGCCTATTCGTACGCATATGCATCTGTTTGTTTATTCAACTATATGGAATATGTCATAAAGCAACAAATTTAACGCACACAAGGAAAAACATTCTTTCAAGCGTGCAATGCAAAGAAAAGAATGTACCAAAATGAAAATTTCTCCTCCTTTTCTTTTTCAGTAAGCAATTTTTTTCGTTTTTTTCTTTTTTTTTTTTTTTTTTCTTATGTAGTAGTACAATATATGTGTGTTAGCTTCCTTCCTTCCTTCCTTCCTTCCTTGAAACAGTTCTATAATATCAATCGTACATATATAAAATTCAAGGGAATTGATTATTAACTTGATATAACATATACATGCATTTAAAATGAAAGGACAAGGAACAGAGAAATGGCAAAGGGAATTATCATCATAAACACAATGTTAATCAAAATGCAAATTATTAAAGCTTTCAACAATGGAGGCTATTAAATATACGACTGCGTTAAAATGTTTCGTCTTTTCGTTAAGGTCACATACCGTAGACATTCAACTCGTTCATGGAACATGCAATCGTTAAATCGTCGAGTAATTACGAAAACATTGCAGTGTAAAGATGCAGTATTTACTTCACTTCCTGCCATCTTCTCGTATTTTATGGACAAGATAGTGTGTTTGCTTATGAAATTCTTCTTCAAGCGAATACATTCGATTGTTTGCTTACCGCCACAACTATTATGCGAACGATCGAATTAATTGACGCTTCCAATGAATGATACATGGCGATAATTTGCGAGCTTCACGCAAGCGTGTATTGCTTATTGATTAAAAAACAAGACCTCGTAAAGTTGATGCACGAATCTTGGATGCCATGCATGTATTAAAAGATAAAAGATATTGTATAGGAATTATTTTGTTTGAATAACTTTTTGCACAACTCGAATAAATTCTCAGGCGAGAAGTGTACCATAATTGCCTATAGTTTTCTTTCAATGATTTAACTCGCTGGTACTCCATCGCGACTGTTCGTTTCTTAATCGAGCTATCCGAGTTTAAAATAATGTGATTGTGTGTGCGTGAGGAGTTGGTCTTTTGCGCCTTTGTACTTAGAAGACGAACGTACGCATAAAATATTTTTGTACTTAAAAGCAATCATATTTAGAGAAATCAATTCAAACAATCAATAGCCGATTGATTGATGTTAAGGAGAGCTTTCATTTTTCCATTCATGGTGAAATTAATTATCGCAGTCCTCTTCTGGGATATTATATCGTACTTTATGAATACTTTTCCACAATTCGTTTTTATTACGCTTCGGTTCTCCGCAAACATTCGCAAAAGAGCAGAAGCCAGGAGAGTGACTTGGACATTCAGTGACATTCAAACTGTACTACCGGTACCATACTTACGCCTAATTCAATGAGAGAGTTTGAGATCATTATCCTGCTGAAATGTCCATAGCAGTAGCTTATTTTCTTACGCAGGAGTTTCCAACAGGCGATTGGTTGATGAGTTATTGTTCTTCTGTGAGTGCTTATCCTTTTTGTCTGGATAAGGACAGAATCAGGAAACGAAAACTCTCCCGCCTTTTGATAGTTTCTTATCAAGGTTCAAGAGAGCGAGAGAGAACGCAAGGAGAATACCGAATTTCTTGCCTAAACAATGCATGAATGACGTCATTAGCTTATTCTACTTTACTCTATTTTACTCTCTACACTAACTATGGTCACGTTGTATTTATAGACACGATCGTTGTTATGCATTTAAATTTTCTTTTTGTTTAAGTCCCGTTTCGTTGCTGCATAGCTGTTGTTGTAATCATACTATAAAAAAACCTGTTAAGCAAGTCGTTGCTTCTCACTGTATATGGGATATATATTTTTTTTACTTTCTTTGCTCATTATCCATATAGCATTTTTTCTGCATTTCTGCAGTTTTGTGGGCTAAGTTCAAAGGAGGAAATTTCTTTAAGTATATTTCTTTCTTAAGAACAGCGACGCATAGAATACAAATAGATGTCTTGACATCAAAATTATTTGACCTTTTTGAAAGTGTACTGGTATTCAACACATATATGCAACATATATGCATTTAGGCTTTGCATAAATAAACATTATTATCCACATATTCTAGATTTGTTAAGTCGTTTCTGTCATAAATTATGAAAGACATGTTCTCTCGCGTATGCAAATACATTTATATGCATTAATGTTGGTAAGAAATGTACACATTGTCCTTCTCATTTATTTATGCTACGCCTGTTTAATATTACTGTGTGACGCTTACTGTGTGATATATATATATATATATATATATATATATCTATACAGGTTTATTATCCAAAGTGTATAACAATTTCTAGTTATTTTTTTGTTGTGCGCATGCATGTATATTGTAATCACAAGGTCTTTTACCCAATTTAAATTTTCCTTTTCACGAGTAAATAGCACTACTCGTTACTATTTTACAATAAGAATTCGCTAATAAAAACATGTTTTAGATAATGTTATGTGCCATTAGAACGACGTTGACATTTCTTTTACATATATATTTATATGTAGGATGTGGGTATTTAGACAACTAGCAATGTCGAACAATAGCTTCGTGAAATATTTTTCAAAATTTTTTTTTTATTTGTAGTTTGCTCCACAATTCGATTTTCCTTCCATAGTGATGCGATCAATCTAAAGCTACAACATTTCGAAGGCCTTTCTTTTTTTGTTCACTTATCCAGATCACAAGATTACGCAATGAGTTCAAATGGATAAATGTTCTTAGATCTGTACAATGATTTGGGTGAGGTAGCAACTCAAACTTTCTTAATTCGTGTTGTATTAGTGGCCCTGTACCTACCTACCCACGCCCTTACCTATCTGCCAACTAACTTTCTCATGTTAAAATTTTCATACAAAGCTGTAAACAGATTGCCTTACAATATCTTTACAATGGCGGCTATCTCTTGCAATTTTATTTTTCAGTTATCGAAAATAATGCTTTGGGTTTTTTTCTGATGGTTCTCTTTTGCAGGTTCGCTGCGTTCGGCATCATCGGCGTCCCTACGACCTTGTTTAGAACAAACAAACCACGGACATGTTGTTGTTTATGAGGGAAAAAGGTGCCAAAATACTTTGCAAGCCAATGCTGAGGTTTTTTGCAACTGTTTTTTTTTTTTTTTCTTCTTTTCTTTTTCATCAAAAACCAATATTTAAACAATACACGAAGTTCGAATTTTTCCATTGTCTTGAAAGCAGCTAGCATTACTAAAACGATTAATAACTGCAGTAAATAAATCAACGAAGGGACATGAAATTTGGAGAGAAGTCAGGTCAGAGTTAAGGCTTCTTAAAAATAATAACATGGCACAAGCAAAGAAAGAAGAAAAGCTTGGTAAGACAGACATTTATAATTGAATTGATAGGTTGCACAAAGTCGACAAGTAGTCCGTGATATTGTGGTGTAAAGCATCATCTTTTAATCTAAGTCTTATTCTTAACATTAGTTTAAATAATGGCTCAACCATTATATATGGGTTAAGAAGATTGCAGCTCAGTAACCCAACCACCTACCGATTTACATTTGGATAATAGTGATAAGTAAACGGTGTTCTGAATTTTATATTCATATTTCAAATGTGAATGTACGATAAAGATAATATAAAAACTACATAAATCGGCTCAAAATGCTAAAGGGATAAGAACCAAATATATTTTTCAAATTGCGTTTAATAGTCGAAGAGTCTAAAACTGATTTATAAAATTGCTTTTTTATGAAGCAGTAAAATTATTTAATTACTATAATCCTCTTAATCTATTTTTTTTATTGGAAAAACTTACAATCCTCCTAAGTCCCTTTTCCATTAGTGAACAGTTGTTAATCTGAAGAAAAAAAAAGCAATGATAGGACTTTAGTGAGGATATGTTCTTATGATAATGTTTTCTTTTTTTTTTTTATTGTTACGTGATATTAAAACCATAATGCTGCACCGCTCAACACATATGAGGATTATGTAAGGGAAGCCACATAGTGCAAATATCCGGCTGACTTCACTTCCTGCTTTTAATGGAAGTTGAGCTCAAGTAGTTACAAAAAGTATATAAACTGATTAACCCCGAGGTACTTTGTTTTTTGCTCCCTTTATTTACTGTCATTCGTTTTTTCTTTTTTTCTCTTTTTGATAATATGTTGAAATAAATATTTTAATTAAAAGGTTAAACAGTTTATGCAAATTTAACGCGAACAGAAAAAAGAAAACGTGGATTATTATAAATATTAATTGAAACTTTTTTTTTCGCGTAAAGGTTGGGTGTTGATTACCGCTGAAAAAGCGTAAAGGAAAGAATTTAATACAAATATTCACCTACCCCACGACTGGCAGTCGCTGTGAAGAGCCACTTCTCCGCTATGTTTATCAAAAAGAACAAATTATACAAAATAAAAACAAGTAATAAAAGCAAAACAAGTTTTTTGCTATTAAAAAGTGCACTCGGAAAGCATCATTCGCTTGGCATATATATGAGAAATTATGTTTACTTCATTGAAGATTTTTAATTTTAATGAAACTGATTTTGCTCCCATATAGCATAATAATTGAGTTTATAGAGCAGAAAAAATAGAAAAGTATTTTATATGTAACTCAGTAGAGGTAGTCAGCTACATTTTGGGCAACAGCGTCGCAGAAATATCATAAGGTTTTTTGTTTTTTGCTTTCTGAAGAAATTTATTGCATCTAATGCTTCGGACAAACGTCAAAGACTTTAACGACTGCAGTGAAAAACAACGGGGTTGAATATCTGACCCAATCAAGAGAAGCACGGCAGAAAAAGAAAGTTTTGAAGAATTTACTTCAATTCGATTATAAGATCTGTCAAAAGTAAACAAGTAAAAAAGTTTCTATCTATAGCAAACTAGTGTCTAGCGAACTACCTTCTAGCAGTACCCAGCTTAGATAACTAGAATACCGCGAATGCTTCTTGGAATATCACTTTGTTTGATTGTCTTCCCAAGAACTTTATATAACGAAAATAGAAAAGTTTATTCTTACGCGGATCTTAACCCAAAAAAAGCACAAGTCTTGAGATGCATGAAAAATGCGTGTTTTGTTTTTCATAACAACAAAATAGAGGCGTGGCAGATCTCCCAGCGCGACCCCTTTTTTGCTTGGCTTCCCGTAACGCCTTTCTATAAAGTTACTTCCTTTTATTTAAAAAAAACAATTTTCTGAAAATTTAACCCAAAATCTAGTAAGCGGAATGTTCTATGCGGGCCCGTAGAGAATTTCGCATTGAAATTACAGTAAAAATTTGAAGTAAATTGAAAGCAAATTTAAACATCCGAGCAAGCTTGGGAAGAAGTATTTAAAGCTTCGAAATCGAATTTCGAAGAAAATTCATTTTTACTTATACCTCTTGCAAGTGATTTAATTGCTTTGAACGTTTCTATCGGCAAGGACGGATAGTGTTTGCAGTTGCTTTATCTCATTTATTGCTATTCAACATAAATACCTGTGTTATTGATTTATTGTCACTTATGTAACCTGGACTCCATTAAAGCCTATTATAACAGATTCGAATGTCTTACATAAGTTCATGGGATTCTATGACTACGTTCGTACAATATGAAATTTCGCGCTGCTCTTTGTAATTAACTCTTTTTTAAATACTTAAGGAATTTTTCAAATCAATGAGAAAATACGAAAAGAATCAACAATTTTATGAGGCAGAAAAACATTGCGAAGTAACATTGAAAATATGCAATGAAATGCTGGCTTAGCATAAAACTTTCCACCTCAAGCATGTGAGATGTCTTTCTATCAATTAGTATTTAACATGATTTCAATCAATTTAGGGCGTATTAATAATATACTTGGACTCTGATCGTTTAGAGCCCAACTAAATAGTTTTAGGTAACATATCATGTAATAAGTTCACAGGATGATATAAAGATGACTATTGACCAATGCAAATGTTTTTCTTGTATTGTACCAATCATCTTAGTTCGTAACATTTCGACTATTGGTTTACGCATTAATGTCGTTTCAGTGGAGCTACTTTTGCGTTGTGCGTTTAGCGTCACTGAAACGAATAGAACCTGTAAGGCTAATGCTCGATATGGGTTGAGGTTTTGATAGATGCCGTCCGACGGTTATTATTATATAAAAATGATATACGTTCCCAATAGTCATGCTACCTATGTATTGAGCGAACTTACTGAGCGATATGTTATGAACGTTTCACTTACCAAACTCCACTGTACCTTTTTTTCAAATTTTATTTTGAAAACAATTAGTCGTCTCCTATCTGGTTCCAACCAGATTTCTCTAATAAAAAGTAAATAACTTTAGAACTTAATTCACGCTCTAGTGTAGTTAAAATACTGAAAAATCGGTCCCCATTCATACACCTAAACACACCATGTAAAAATACGTAAGCAAGCAATTTTATCATTTTTTGTCTAGTTATGATTTTATGTGAAGTCAACCGATTTGCCAAAGTAGGCTTAAGGGTTAAGCAAAAAAACAAGTAAAAATCTTCAAATCTTCAAGTAGATGTGAATCTTAAAATTATTCTATAGTTAAAATACTTCTTCTACGCAAACGCATAGCAAGCAATTCTAGATAAGCATAGCAATGAAATCATATTTCGGAGATAGACGAGAAAGAAGAAGATATCATTAGGAAAGCTAAAAGAAAGTCTTTTTGAAAAATAATTTAATTGTTCTATATCGCACAATGCTGCTACCGACTGACTGGATGAGTGATAAGATATACTTCGTAGCTTTTCATTGCACACGCAAGTGCAAATGTTTTCAAAAGTTGGATAAACTTTCAGAAAGTTGAAGTAAAAATATTTGTACATAAAGTGCTTTTTTTCATCTTCTTATTCTAAATATTTTTTTTATACGATATACACATATATAAACATGTAAACATATGAACATATTCAGATATGTTGTATACAATGTTTATTGCATGGTATTGCATAACTTTAGTGTATCGATAATAATATCGTTCTTTTCTTGAAGTTTCTTCCCGCATTAACGTACACTCTCGTTAGTTAGTATAGTATATTATGGGATTACTTTTCACAGTCTAGCTGTTGTTCTACTCTTCTTCTTTTGTCTTACACTTCTTTACGCATTCAAGATAAGCATACACCAAAAAGCCACATTAAATAAACTATTCTTCGTTTATTCGTTCATTTTTCTTCATCTCATGTAAATAACTTCCAAAATACATGGTACGTGAAACACGATTTCCATTATGAATTTCATAATTATGAAACATGTTGTTGCTTTGTATTCCACAAAATTAATGTACCAACTTCTTAATGCCTTACAGCATTGCAAAATTGCTCCAATTTTCTCCCAAGGACATCATATAAAATGTGCGGCGTTATAAATCCGTAGCCATGTTACAACATCTGCTGTTTTATCAAATGTTTCCAAAAATTAGGGTGAACTGAAACTAAATGCTAATAATGATAACTACAAAGCAGTTTCTGGTCATCTAGAATTATATGAAGGGAAACTTTCTTCTATAAAAAGCAAAAGAGTATAGAAAATACATAGCATAGCGTTTGTACCGCACAAGGTAGTCAAAAGATATAAAGGAAAACTTGAACGAAACTGTGGCGAATCCCGCGATGCTAATGTGTACCATATTTTCACTTTTGATGTCGTCACTGAAATAATATACGTGGTCCTCAAAATTTGCAAATTTTCTCTAAACAACGGTGAGGAAACTTATCTTCGGACGGGCCTATGTTACACTCTCAAAGTAGAGTATAAAAGAAATTGCAAAGTATTTTGTGTGCGGAGAGATTTTGCATGGGTGTTAGTTGATCGGTTGAGATATTATTCTTCGAGTGATGGCTTCTATATAATGCTTAGAGCATTTTATTGTTTTTAAATTGCAGGTTTTTATGCTTAATGTACATCGACCTCTGCTCACTTATAAGCTAGAATGGTAGATACCTCGTAAAACCATCTAAATCGAAAACAATCTCCTTTTAAAGCTATTTTCTGAACATAGCATAAGAGTAAATGCATTTAATAAGACATAAAAATAAAAGATTACTCATGGAAAACGAAATAAAATGAAAAATTTTAATAGGAAAAACAAAACTTTTATTTTTCATACAAATAAAAAAGAATTGCTTCTCAGAAATAAAGTAAAGGAAACAAATTGACAGAGAATTATAAAATATTGTAAATAAATATAAATCGAGCTTAACTAACATTGCAGTGCAGTTGAACTCTTAACTTGCAATATGACCTAAATTCCAATTATTAGCATAACAGATGTCTTCTTCTTAGACGCGATGTGTGGGTAATGTGAATTTCATTATAATTGATTCGATTTTGATTGGATAATAAAAACATTAGGAATGGCTTCAGTTCTGTAAGACTTGGGAACAGAAACTCTAAAACCAAAAAGTTTTGTTCTGTGTTTATTCACACATATATATATACATTATATATATATATATATCGTATAGTTTTGAGAAGCTTCTCCTTTCCAACCTTTATTCTGCATTTATTCGTACACGTTTGTGAAGCTTCTCCTGTTAACTGAAACCTTTCCAAGCTTTGTTCTGCATTTATTCCTATGCCTTTGTGAAGCTTTTCCTGTTGACTGAAACCTTTCCAAGCTTTATTCGTAGAGTGTTGTAAAGCTTCTCCTATTCATTGAACCTTTTCCAAGCTTTGTTCTCCATTTATTCCTATACCTTCGTAAAGCTACTCCTATTCATTGAAACTTTTCCAAGCTTGTTCTCCGTTTATTCATATATGTTTGTGAATCTTCCCATATTAAATGAACCCTTTCTACTGCTGCGACAAATCTGGTTCGGCATGGTATTTCTTATGCCAGCTATGCGCGAGCCAGATCCAGGCGTTATAATTATTTAAAATTCTTAAATTTTTCTCAACTACTAAAGGTATCGTACTCTGAATACTTCAATTCTTCGTCTTATTGAGACTGCTTCTCATGTCTTTTTTGCCAATTAATTAAGGACTTGGTCGTGGTCTAAAAAAAAGGCAAAAAGCAATCTTCTTGTCAAATATCGAAAACCCCGATATACCGAAACCGAAAGTAGTTGAAGTGTATGTGAAGCAAAAATTAGAAATATTGATTTCAAAAACGGTACAAAATCGAAATAATGCAAAGCAAGTGGTATGTAAGTAAAGCCTGCCATGGGTATCTACGTATTTTCAAATTTGAAACAAGGACAGGGAAGGTAGGGATGTGGCTACATACACTCTTACTATCACGCTTATCAAGGTCTATTTTTTTTAGGGTCTCGAATGCATTAATGTTTCCAAGCTTCACAGAAGGACGAACAAGCCTCATATACATACTTCCAGTGCTCGTGATTAGTGAACGTGATAACGATGTTCGATAATAACATCCTCTGTGTTTGGGGTGCAACGTAACAAAGAAGTGCCAAGTTATAAGCACATTTGTCGAAGTTTTTAGTAGACTGTCAAACCTTGCTTCTTAATATAACGAAATTGATATTAGAGAGTTTTTATTGCGATTGATACAAGTTTGATGGTAAACTCGTCGAACGACCGTAACGTCTGAGTAAAACTGTTAGCGCAATGAAAATCTCTTGATATTTTGCTTCATTTTTAAGTAGCTATCTATTAGACGATACGACGTTCAATTTTAAGCAAAATTAAAAATCTTGGCTTTTTAACACTTGATGACAGTGTGCACTGCACCATAATTCTATGATCAACAGTGTAATGAACAGGCAAGCAATGATTAATTATTTTGATGTATTGCGAGGGATTTGGTTGCTTAACTCTCTTTTCATGTCTCTCAAATAAAGAAGATTAAAAGATAAAAGAATGAAGCAGCATCACATCAATTAATAACATGACGCGTCAATCAGTAAAAGTAAATTTAATTTTTATTATAGCAAAATATTCTCTTCTCTACTAAAGAATTCTCTTTTGCAGGGAAGTGATTCCTTTTAAAATAAAAATTTATGCACTCCTCTGACTGAATGCGTTACGGTATATGATTTTTGAAATTTTTCACCTTTTTTTTTTTTTTTTTTTTTTTTTTTTATTATCAAATTGTTGCTTTTGAAAGCATACACCGTTGCCATCAAATTTCTTCATGAGCAGCTATAAAAGAAAAAAAAATGTGTTTTTTTTCTTTCATTTGTTGTTTTATATCAACGCATTTATCCTTTGCCATTGACATAAAATCAATAATGCACAGATCTCGTGGAAATTATTAAAATTTAAATGAAATCAAAAAAGAAATAAAGAACAATTTTCCTGTATTATGGATGGGTTTGTTTAGTTCAGGACTATAGTTGCATACAATAGGTTTTCAGGGAAAAAAAAAAGCTCACGACTTCTCTAAAGCTAATGTATTTCAGAATTTGTGGATGTAGAAGAACAGTTAATCAATGTTTCTTATATTTAGCCTAACATTTAGTCCTTGCTGTAAAATGATTTTGCTTCGCAAAGCCTGAGCTTTTTTCGTCAGTGCCTACTATTACTTCTTTAAAAATGGTTGAACTATAGAAAATTGTTGAGCCTTGAAAACAAATCAAAATTGAAAACGACCTAAAAAAACTTGAAATTTTCAAGAATTTTCTTCACATTAACTTTTTCTAAATAAATATTGTCAACCACTGAGAGAATTTATTATACCCACCAACGAATATATACAGGGATACAGGGATATAGGGATGCGGATATATTCATTTCGTCAATTGATTTGCAACTTCCAGAAAAAAGTTTCATAGCTTCTTGTCCAGAGTATCAAACTTTAAATCAACCCAGACATATTTGTCCGTGTGTATGTCTGTCGGCGATAAACACACTCCTCCTGGTCTCAAAAGTTAAGATATCGGCTTCAAATGTAGCGTAAATATTAGAAATTTCCGTGCAAAGATTGATGCTGAACAACATCAGTCAAGGCACACTAAGAGACACTAGCCATGTCTTCACTTTTAAGAACAACAAAAAATTATGATTTTTGCTTAGAGAAAAGATAAAAAAAACTGCCGTCCCTTCCAAATGTAGAGAATTAAAATTTAATCTTCTTGAGTTTTTTTTTTTTTAGGTACAGTTGGAGAGCGTAAAATATTCGGCCACAGCCAGCTTTGTTGCTTGTTGAAGTTTTGCATTTCTAGTTTTAGTTTTAACAAGTGAAGCGTGTTTCCTTTTGACTTGAACTTTGTAAGCCAAAAAATTTAAGAGATCGATCTGCAACACTTGACATGCTCAGGTGAAAGGCGGATGTATTTTTGTTGCTGCCAATGCGTCAAACTATTGCAGTTTCTCGTTGCTTGTTTTTTTTTTTTTTTTTTTTAATGACTTCGCCTAACTGTGCTAAACAAAGCAATTGAAACTGCACTCTCGTCATCGGATGGAGCAGATGATAGCCTAAGTTTGAAGAGGCATAGCCAACAGTATGAGTCCTTCACCGGAAAATGCATTAAAATTTACGCTTTTTGGCATAAAAAAAAAACAAAAAAGTGAAAGGAAACTAGTTTTTGTTCTGTTTAAGAGAAAACCTTCTAGAAGTTAGCTTTAGCTAGATTTTAATCGTGAAGATTAATTAATCTAAGCATTGCTCTTATACAGCTTGGCTTAATCTTGATTGCTTACCTTCCCAATGTATGCATACCACCGATCTTAGTTACCATGTCCGTCTGCTTATTCCTTTGTTCTTCTTTGCTGAAAACGTCTGCTGAGTCTGCTGCGATGTATGTTTAAAACTTAGTTGATGACCACCGATGAAGATTGTAAATGGACATTGTCGCC
Organism: Glossina fuscipes; assembly: GCF_014805625.2. NCBI lineage: Eukaryota > Metazoa > Arthropoda > Insecta > Diptera > Glossinidae > Glossina > Glossina fuscipes. The sequence goes on from NW_023998443.1 coordinate 1,199,474, forward strand.
AGCCACAAACACCCTAAACACTATCCAAAAGCCGTAATTTACCAAACGCCAGTGGATCGTAGCTTGACAGTCGATGCACAGATTTAAAGAAAACAAGCTGAGAATTAGCCTATGAGACTTATATTTTCTCCGGTACAAGTATTTTAAATAGTTTTGCTAGATCAAGGCGTCCGGTCTGATTTTAAAAAACCATTCGCTAATTTTGATATACGGGCTCGCGTTGGTGGGTATTAAAGATTCGCCATACGATGAGTAAAATTTTGTTTTATTAATTTTTTTCATTTACTTATGAAAAAGTTTATTCTGCTTACAGTTACCCCGCTTACCCCGTTTTCTCACATGGACGCATATTCAAACACAAATACATGTACTTTTTAATTTAGCCACAAACTAACGACTGTTATCGCATTGCAAATTCACGCCCTAAGCAAACTAGTAGCAGGGGAGTGAATGTTTTCTTTTTTGCGAACTTTTTTTTTTCTTTTCTTGTTGAACTTTTTTAATTGAGGAATTTTTTTTTTTTTTTTACTCTTGCTCATATATATACAAATTTTGAAACTAATAAAGTTTGGCCTAAAAAAATCTTTAGAAAAAAATACAAAAATTTTCCAAAGAATAGTTAGTTACAATTAGTCTTAAAGAATTAGTGCCAATGACCAGCAAGGCTAAGTATATTGAGTATATTGAGCGAACATTTCAAATACGTTAATGTTCGTTATTCTTAAAAAAACGTTGAAAACTGTTAACCTATTTTTTTTTTTTTTTTTTTTTTGAATACCCGCTGAGTTCCCTATTGCTGCTATTTGCGTTACATTTTACACGCCAGTTCAACACCTTCTTATAATTTTTACAATGTCATGCTGCGTTCCTTCGTTCTTGTTCAAATATGTGTATTTGTCAACCCATGATTGATGTTAACGAATAAAATCGATGACACACGCTTCTGTCATTTGCAATAAGGAGTTTATTTATTTGTTAAAAACCAAACGGGGAGGGTGAGGAACGAGGTCGTCGATAAATTAAAGAAAAAAATTTAAAAGAGAAAATATGCAAAAGGAAAAAACTAAAAAATTTATTATGACATTAAGTTAACTCGAACACGTAAATCGTTTCGCTTGCATATTATAATCTAATTTAATTGGGATATCAAATTTCATCGGCGAAATACTTTAAATTTACATATAAAAATGTTAAAAATTTGGAAAATTCCTTCCTTTTGATTAGTTCAGAGAATTTTGGATTCAATTCCTTTAAAACACGGTGTGATCATAACACCGAGTGAGATTATGCGAACATTAATTATTCTATGCCAGATAAATTTCGAACGTCTTGCCCCGGGTGTGTAATATTGTTAGGAAGATGCCGCATGTGGAAAAGGGATTCTGTATGAAAACTAATCGCTTTTCTTCCAACAAATCAAATTTTTCAAATGCTAAAAGCAAACGATGCAGTTGCACTTGCCGTCACAATTGTCGGAAAGATTAAAAACAATCCGTAGAAATCTTAGCAGATATGTAAGGATTAGTAAGGAAATGTCGCAAATGAAATTTCGCTTTGATAAATTTACTTGCAAAAGGGAATATGAATAAAGTATTTGCGAAACGCAAAGTTAATCGAGTCAAGAGAGTTGAATTGTAATAAACAAGACCAGACCAGACGGAGCATTAAAATATTGTACGCAAAATTTTCTATAAATTATTTCCAAGTAAATTATCCTAAGAAGTGTAAACAAAACCTAAGTTAACCTAGAAATCGCAATTCATTGGTGCGACCTTATTTTCGAAAGGAGTTGAATAGAAAGGTAAGCCCCAGATGGCATTTCCGAATTGTCTAAGTTATATTTTTACTAGACTCAAATCTGAAAGCACTAGCGCCTGAAGTCCATCGGCGTTATTAGAAAATCTAGCCCACTTGAGATTTGAACCCACGATCATCGAGCTGTTAGTCGAGATCTTTTGTTTACTCGGCCACTCAGGCGAACTATTTTTTCTTTTTTTTATAATGAAAAGTGACGATAAGTATGTTTTTTCCGTTATATAACATTTTAATTCATCTTTTGGACGTTTCCAGTCTGCTAAGCTTTTTCTTGTTTTTCTGTAATGTGTGTAAAACCTCGAAATCCTAATACCGGGTATTCCTTGTCCTTATGGTACGACTACTAAGTATTCATCTATAAGTTCGCTTATGTGACCATCTATTCGCGTATGTCCGCTGTTAGGATATAAAATAAATTAGTATTTGGTTTTACAAAAACAGATGTAAAGCAACTTCTTATGAAGTACAACAAGGGCGGACGCGAGAATAAACATTTGTTCAGCTGATTCGGTTCAATTTATACTTCATAACTTCATACTTCAAACTTTTCAGAACTTAAAGATACATCTCCTTTACCTCTCTTCAACAAGACTGCCTTTTACTCCTGTTGTATCGTCTTCCCTTACGTACGTTTGACTTATTTGTACAACATATGCACGTGTCGGTCTATTAACGCTTCGCCATTAATCTAACTAAATGGCAAGACACTATATTCATTATTATCGTCATTGTTTGTAATAAAAGCAAATATGATATCATTTGGCAAAAAAAAAAAAAAAAAAAAAGAAGTCCTGATAACAAAAAGTCGCGATAACACAAGTTTGTCGATATTTATAAAAGTTCTTCAACTTTATTAAAAGAAACAAATTTTGACATCTTTTTTAATTCATACATAAAAACATACCATAGTTGAACTAATTATAGTAGAAAACTTGATGTCAATTTTTGACCTTCATTATTAAAAAAAAATTGTTGTTGTTTTTTTTTTCCTCCCGTCCCAATTTATATATTCTGTCGGTTAGATAATTTATATAAAACAAATTATTTACTTTATTCGTAATGAGTTGCTCAAGTCTCAACTCTTTGCAACTATTTAACCTTGGCCAAAAATACATTCGTTGACATTTCCAAATGGCAAACTAGTTGTATTTGTGCTCATACACACACACACACACACACACACACACACACACACAAAACAATAACAAAAAAGGAAATAGTTTCCAAAAAAACATACATATGTGCAATTACGCCAGGGTACTTATGCTTGACTAAACACAAGTTATAGGAGGGAAGACAACAAATTAAATTTACCAGTTTGTCTGTCTGTCCTTAGGATGCATTGTTCAATTGCTTAAAACATAATATACAGATAACGGTATAATGTCTTTCTTTTATATCCTCTATGTATGTTTGCTGAACTGATTTTATCAATTTAATTTTATATCCCCCATCTATCCAGAGATTTACGAGTCGTGTACAGCAGCGGTTTCCTTTTCACACACATCATCGAAGGCTGATTGCGGTATAAACGTTTTGTTAAAACATTTGGATCACTCAGATGAAAACTTCTCTGATGTATATACACGTATGTATACACATTGTATACATACGTATACATATATATATATATATATATATATATATATACGATATATATATGATGATTCCGAAACGATTTAAGCATATCCGTCTATCTGGCTGTGCCATGTCTGTGATAAACAACGAAAATGAATTGAAATCAGTCCAAGGACACGCCTACAGTGAAATATGAATCGCTTTCTGTGTTTTTATCCATTACTCAAGCTAAGATAGATCCACTATAAGCATTTTTGCGTATATTTTACGAAATTGGGAAAAACTAGTCACGCCCATCCACTGTTAAAGTAGAGAAGAAATTTGTAATTTTTTATTAGTTAGAGAAATCAATTCCGTTCACTTTTTTCGCCACCGGTGAATATAATTTTCCTACTTGCGCCTTCCTTTCTTTCTTTTTTCTTTGCAAATTTTCTTAAAAGCTTTTTTTGTTTTCTTGTTGCGTCACGGTTGTGTTTTGATAGCATAATTCATTTTCCAAAATGTTTATTAGCTTTATAAAGCCGTTTACTTAATATGCAAATGTATTCTGCGTCTACTCGTAAACATATTTTAATTGCGCTGTTTATTTATACGTTGCGTCAATGCGGAATAATTTTCTCTGCCTTTGAAAATTCCCCTCTAACAATGATAATTGCGTCAAGGGCTTAATTTGCGGCGTTTCGTTTTATAGGTTCTAGGTCTCCTTAAAGTCATTAAAGTGAGAGACAATAGATTTTGACAACAATCCACCAGACACACACGATATTCACTGCCCCATAGAAAGCTTACCAGCAGGCTAAAAAACGGGATAATCGCCGCCACCATAAAAACAAATTTGTAAGCGATAGAAGTGCGTACTGATTTTCACTTGCACCCAGTACACAAGAAGACTAAGTCTGCCACCAAAGGGCCGTCACTCAGTCATCTGTTTCCATTTTATATGAAGAAAATGCAAAATTTTGAATGGAAGATTCTATTAGGCACTTGATAAGAGAGACTCTTCAAAAACCGCTTGCCCATTTTTCTTTTCTCTTCTACTCTTTTATAGTTTCACATTCATAATACAGTTTCATAACACGCGCTATCGTGGCATCTTCACATCATTAATGTAACTCTTTTTGTTTTTTTTCTTGTTGAACAAGTATAAAGAGTGACCTCGAGTTCATGAAGAAACGAAAAAAGAAAGCACTTTAAATAGACGCATGTTTTCAAAAGCAATCTATTCTCTAATTCTAATAAATGTAGTCAATCCAGGCCTTGGTGTGTAGTATTTAATGTTCTCGGTGTTGTTGTAAACGATAAGTTTATTTAAAGCGTATACTATACGATCTGAATTTAAATCAAAAATTCACGAATTTTGTGTTTTTTATATATGTTAAGGCAATAAATATTTCGATAATGATACCACGTTTTACAGATTACGTTCTTAGATTAGGTTTTGTGTATGGCGTTTATGTTTACAAAAAGCGTATGATTGTATGATTTTTTTTTTTTTTTTAATATCGGAAAGAAATTAAATTAAAAAGAAAATGACGCTTGATTATTATTCGTATTCGAAGATGAAACGTGGTCGGGTTTGAAGGAACCGGGTCATTTAATCTCTCTAGTAAGCAATACTCCCCCTACACTTAACAATTGCTTTTAAAATCCTCGTCAGTCCCAGAAATAAGCTCAAGCTTACGTATACTGCCGTGCGAAATTCGCGGTGAAATAATGATATGATAGAGTAAGAGTTTGCTCACAAGTTTTTTTTTTTTTTTCTTCTTTTGCTTATGCGTTTAGGAACAAGGCAAATAGAGAAAACAATTGCATCGCCGGACCCATTCAGAGCTAAAATTAAGATTTAATGTCGTTTTGTAAACTTCTTATTCCTGCATATTTCTTCTGTTGTCATGAAAGATATCGGCAGCGTAACAGTTTAAACCTATTAAGCATATATTTATTGGCAACACCGCAGCCATTCTCATGAGATCTGCTTAGTTGACGAGAATCTGCAACACGTAGTGTAATGCAACTGATGCGAATTTATATCTTGTAAATGACTAGTGGAACAGTTAAGGGACTTTAGTAATATTGACTTTTACGATTATCGAGCATTTAAAAAAAATCTTTATTGATAAGGAATTTTTTATCCAGATATTCTAGAACATTAAGTCAATAAAAAAAAAACCTTTTTCTCTGAAAAATTTCAAGTGGCTTTGCTTTTTACCCCTTCAATGATTCTTTAAAAATTCGAGATTGATATCTGAAAGGTTTTAAAGCGAGATCCAATATTTGCTGTTTGTGCTTAAAAAGTATCTTTTTCGAGTGAAGGTCACTATTTAAAATTATTTAAAACTCTTTTCGTTTTTTATCTAAGTCAGATATATAGATAGATGCAAGAGCAAGGGCAAAATTTACTGAAGCAAATTGAAATTTCGTAAATATATTCGAAAAAATGATTCCACTTTTCCGCCCTAAGTTAGCGTTGCTGTATTCGCGTCTCGTCTTTTACTTTTTCTTGTAACGACTAAGGTTCGCCATGCGAGTATTCGCGAGGCACCTTTCAATTACTACAAGTTGAAAATAGAAATACTTTACAACAAGTAAAAGGACTATACCGGGCCGCAGACCACCATCAAATATGTTACCTTACATCAGGCTACAGTCATAATCATACAAAGACTTTCTAAAATAAGCCGTTAAGTGAAAATATCTCAAAAATAGCGACATTTAGATTGAATTGACGAGAATACGAGATAGGCAAGCTTAAGCAGAATTACTTTCCGACTTGATCGGTATAGTAAAAGATCTCAAGATCTGTCTCAAGTACAGTTCCGCACAAACTTGGCAACATACCCTATGGCATATTGTACGTTATATGACATACCGTGCGTTATAGTGGTGTTAGGATAAAATGAGCTGTAAATACTTGCCAAATCAATCGCTAACACGAAATGAAAAGAAAAGCAATGAAAATTATTCAACCCTTGTCGCCGAACGTAAATTGTGATAATAAACATTTCATAAAAGAGAAATTTCAACGAGACATTTACGATGGTAATAACAACAACAGCAACCTTCAGAATGGATTACTTAAAGTCATGATATGTCTTCATTACGTCAATTCATTCGATTATAAACTACGAAAACTCTATTACATTCTGCGTAAGCTTTAAAGCGAGCTTAATATTAATAGCAACAACTTCATGCAATTCATAAATTAAAAATTTTCTGTTGAAAATAATTTGCAGCTTTCGTTGCACTCGTCAAGAATTACTTGGAAATAGAAAAATGAAAATTAGAAGATCCACGAACTGCAAGATGTCGTCACGTAAACTTATTTTCAACAAAACTTTTTATTTGTGTTCTTCTCAGTCAGTTTATATAAAAGAAATTTTATTGTTGTTGTTGTTTTTTTTGGCAAAAACTTTGGCAAAAGAACATTTTGACACTTTTGCTGTCATAATAGATTAAATAAATAAAAAATATATTAATTGTATACTTAAACAAAATGACCTTGCGTTGCTGCAACGTCGTCTACAAAGGATCATAAATTTAATATCTCATAATTAAATTTTATACAATATTATAAAATTTAATATTCTTTTTATTTATTTATTCGCTTACAAATATCAAATAGACATGCACCGCGGAGGCATCAACTGACTGGAAAAACGCAAATTTATAGCTGCCCATAATGGCCAACACTTCGAAGCAGTCACAACTTTCATACAATTACAGTGCAATGCCGCATATAATGAAAAATGTGTATATACATGTGAAAATTGTGCGCCTGTAAAAGTTATGAATTAAAAATTCCTTGCGGGCATTTTCATACCGCTCTTTGTATACAAAATTATTCCATTGTGAGAGCAATTGTTGTCAAAAAAAAAAAAAACCCCAGAAAAAACATTTAACGCTTTATGTATAAATTACTCTACAAACACGTATACAGTACGTGGTCTTTATAGAAAAAAAAAATTTCGTTTGCCTTAAAATCCAGAATACTCAGCTCGGATCAATATATAGTATTTTAAATAATTTTATTACATAACTACAGTTCATTACATATAGTTATGTAAATAATTGTTGAACAAAGCGCGTCAGCTGATCGTTTAAAACAATTTTTTATGTCCTTCTTTCAGCCGACAGCATCACTAGGAAATATTTTCAAATGCCTTGGAGAGAGATATGTTACAGTTATCTTTTCATTGTGCGTGTATCTAAAGGCTGATTACGCCCATTTTTAATCTCAAGTTGTGGCCACTTATAAGTGTTTATATGCTTCATTTTAATGGACGAAAGGGCAGACATGATTAACTTTTACCTTTTATTCCCTTGCTTTTAGACACTACAAATAGAGAGCTAAATCTAGCTTATCTTCATGCTCCAGTAATGGAAAGAAAAGTGCATTTTATTTATCGTTTTAGCGAATTTTCACATACCCATTATCTAAACGAAATCTTAAAGCAATTTTTTGCACCAAGTGAACTGGTCCATCGACAACATTCGCCTGCGAATACTTGTATACACCTACGGAATATATAGAATTTTCAATATCTTTTTATCGATGTCTTCTATACACTACAGATTGTGGTTTTGCTTTGCAGCACTTTCGCTACCTAACGAATAGAAGAACAAGAAGAGTGTTGACGATGTCCAATTGATTTTTACTGCCAAATAGAATGATTTAGTAGTAAGTCTCCTAATTGCAGACTCAATGCGAATAATCATCATCACCACAAAAGACACGATATATAGCTTCGTAATGGCTGGTGACCTGGTCAACCGCCGCCATAATTGCATTCAAGAAAATTATGGCTAGCGTGTTCTGGAGAATAGACATGAAATCGGCTTGATTTTGATGAGTTGCCTCTAGGGATTTAACTCGAGTGCATGACGGAAAGCCTAACCCCACGATGCTCGCCGGCATTCAAGTTATTCGTGCGTAAGTCGGCGGCCCCAGAGAATGAGAAAATCTCTAGAAACTAGTGGCCCCACTACAACTCGAGTACTAGATTGTCTTAAAGCCTATGAGAGGCAATAAACCCACTTTGGAGAATTTTGAGCCCTATCATCACCTGTAATTATTCGCTTTAGGAATGGCTGAAATGGGTAGTTATTACAATATTCTCCACAGGGCCCTATCCAGCAGTCAGAACTCACTACTAAAACTACAAAATTCGCTTCCTAAGGAACTCCTCCACGTGGAGACAGACCGGAAGTGGACATGTGATCGCCGTGGAGTTTAAATTTAGACTATAAAATCTTTAGCAGTACTTTACAAGACTGCAGTCAGTGGAAGTGAGATTTTCGGCACGTTTATGTTAAAGGAGGGAAGTTATAATTTACCTTTGGTGTGCCAAAAAAAAAAAAGAAAATAAAGCCGTTTCATCCACACATCTTTGCCATTCAACCTGCAGCCAATGACGTACTCGAAATGTATAAATTTGTGTAATTGACAAATATTACGAATACCAGCGACAAGCATCGGGATGTGGATTCCAGTGGACAGGGAAATAGGAAGCAATATCCTGACTCCTCTCGTAAATCTAAGGGGATATGACATAAGGAGCTAAGCCCAACCTTGTTTAAAGTTCTCACAACTGCCAAAATTGGAATGAAAGTTAATTACTTCATTTCCTCAGATGAGAATTGAAAGTTTTATGCATACTATTGCTGTAAGACTCAGAATTTCTTAGGAAATAAATATAAGAAATGCAGGGGCGTTTCTCTTACACTAAATAAATGGGAATTTTGAAAAAGCTTTTTATGACCATTTCTGTTGAAAGCTATGTCTCATTGAGCTTGTGATTATTATGTTGTACAAGTTGTGATGTAAGGGTATATTAAATGTATGCTTGTGTATGCGACACGGAAACGGATTTAAAATAAACCACAACACCGCGAAAGTGAATTTGAATCGATCTAAACAAGCAATTTTTCAGATATTTGACTTAACCATTTCTGTCCATCTGTCCGTTTTCTCTTCTTTAGCCTAGAGATCGCAATTTTTGAGATATTTAGAAGAAACTTGTTTCAGCTCGAGGAGAGAGTGGTTTGGATCGGACCACTTTCTCGACCACTTCCCATATAATACCTTAACCTAAAAAATTCGTCATGTGAATAACTGCATTAAGTAAAGTGGTGTAGGGTATAGTTAGTAGGCCGTGTGCCTTTATGATTCTTTTACTTGTTTAGCAATTGTCGAAATTTTTAATTCGTCATTTTTTTGTATATAGGAAACATTTGAAGGTAAGAACAGAAAGCAACAGATGATAATGTTTACCTCTAATAACCGAAAAGTCAGAGAAAGAACATGAAATGCTTTAAGAGTAAAAGAAAACATATACCGAATACATGACAAAAAAAAAAAAAAAAAAAATACATATATATTTATGTCACGCAATCGCTCGTGATTTGTACATTTTTGTTGATGTTAGCTCATCAGGTATAACGATGATTGTCTCTTGTGATAAGTTTATCAATAGGAAGAAAATTTCATTCGTGTCAAAAATATAAATGATTTGCAAGAACAATTTTCTAAAAGTACAGAAATTGTTGAGAAATTTCTGTATTAATAGAATATCAATTTATGCAACCTCTTGAGGCAGAAGAAATTTTTTTTTAAATTAATTTTTCTCGTTTTTTCTTTCTTTTTTTTTTTTTTAGCAAAAAGCTTACGGGAAAATTTGAATGATATTTGATGTGATTCGAAGTGAAATTTTCTTTATTCTTTCTCATAATTCTTGCATTCTCCTAAAATTTTCATTTCTCTCATTTAATATTTATTGCTTATCGAAAGATGGACTTTTTTTTACTATTTATTATTATATTATTTTCTATACTTCTTTCGCTTCCATTTGCCTTTATGGTCTTCGTTATTTTTTTGCACTCGCCACTCAGGGATGGGCATATACGTATATTGTTTCTTTTCAGAATGTATGCAAAACGAAAAACGAAGTTTTAGAGACCCTATGTATTGTTGATCGGCCTCAAATTCTGAATTGATTAAGCCATGTCTGTGCGGGGTTTGTTGTTGTCATTCTCCTGGTCGCAAAAATGAAGATATCGACTTAAAATTTGGTAGAAATATTGAAAGCTTTTACACACAAGCTGGGGTTGATTGGTCAGAGTAGAAGCCGGCAAGTGGAGCGTAAATTGAACGCAACTCCAGTTTTTTTTAATAAAAATTTGTGGGTTTTTGCTCCTTAGTCGGAAATTATTAGCATTTATTTTACGAAGCTCTCTACCCTTTTCATGAAAGAAATCGGCCACGCCCATACAAAGTTATAAGTGATTAAATTTTATTTTTTTCACTTTTTTGAGGTTAAATGCTTATTTATATCATAAGGCAAACAAAACAGAATGTTTAAAACTATTTTGTACATTCCTCAAATGAAGATATATTATCTGTCTAAAAAGGGATATGATAGACACAGCGGCCGGGTGAATTAATTTTTTCGCAATAACACCAGCGATATGGGTATCAAATAAAAGAACTTGGAGAGTATAATGCGAAAAGCACGGTGGTGGGTATGCGAGATTCGGTCCCAGCCGGAATATAACTTTTTCACTTGTTTTTTTTTTTATAATTCTATCGATTAATTGAAATGAACAATAGTCTTAGGTTAAAATTAAAAATAAAAAATAAACAACAGCTAGGGGAAGTTGTATATATGAAGTCGATGTTTATATAAAAAATTTAATCACCCAAGCATATATAAAACCCTCCATGTGCACACATTTGCATACCATGCGTACATGCGCTTGTCACTTGTGACAAAGTCTTCTGAAGCGTATAAATTTATTTGACATACAAGCGAGCACAGAATGACATACATATGCCTTTAGGGACATATACCAATATATATTTATATGCACAAGCTTATATACATTTATTTACTAACAAAACATTTATGTTACTTTTACAGTAAACAACTAAAATATTTAACTCGGAAGTAGGTATTCATTTATGCCGAAAGAAAGACGAAGCATTTAATAAAATAAGATCCGCTAATAACCGTTTCTTCCGTACTGATGTCGAGAAAACCCTATAACAACGACATCAAATTTTTGCCTTATTTCAATGAATATTTTTTTTATAAATAATTTACGTTACAATATTGCAAGCAATTGCCAGCAACAAGCAAAGAAAGAAAAAGAAAGTAAACATCTCTTCAGTTCTACCAATATGTCAATGTCACATATAGGGAAATTATTCACGAGGATATAAATGAAACGCATGACTCTTTCACATTTGCTTGAGAGACAGGGGCAGAACTCGTAGAAGTCTGCGTCGTGAAATCTAGAAAGTATACGTAAACTTTGGTTTTACACTGTATTATGAGAAGAGAAGCATGACGAAATATATTCACGGCCTGCAGCAATGTTAGTCAATATATTATCGTACTTTACGCACATGGGATGTCATGAAAAAATAAAAAACTAACAAGTAAGAAAAATGGTTGAATCTTCTACATCCCCTTTTTTTGATGTGATTAGTCACTCGAGAGATGTCCCCTGTTCGCGTGACGAAGTGTCGGTCAAAAAAAGTGAGGAAAGAGAAACCAAGAAATATGGGGGACGTAGTGTCCGCACTCTAGTATATGTGCGCCCGATCGATAAGTGTTGTGTCCTTAGTGACTGAGCACTCACTATAGCTACGACCAAAGGAAACTTTGTTGCATTGAGATTTGAACCAGCGAACGCTGACTTATCTGACGCTCACATATCTTAATGAAAGCTTCAAGAAACCACATTTCTTTTTCTTGTGCAGCATCCACAGAATAAATGTAGAAATTTTTATCATTATATCCCTTATAGTTTAAGAATAACGGGGACAACTTAATTTCTTTTTTTTTTTTTTTTGCTTTTAAAAATAGATGCCTTCTCAGTTTATGCTGCATTGTGAGCGTAGCCTTGGATCGGTTGTTTAGCCCACTTTCAAAAGCAGTTTACGTATAGTAACTCTCAATGAAGCTTAATATCTTCAATATAAATTTATCTTAGCATTCCGAAATTTTATGGGAGAATTCATTTTTAATTACTTTTCGAGCTTGATTTGATGGGAAAACAAAAGAACAAGAGTCGTAGATTTCGGACAAAGTCTTTTTGGGTAGTAATATTGAATCGAATAGAGGAAAATATCTAGATCGAATTCGCCATTCACATCCTGGTTGAAGAATCCGGGTTCTTGCATACCCATACACAGTTTTGTTCATTTTTACAGATTCCTGCATCCGGTATAAAAAAAATTGTACACGACTTCCTCTTCAGGTTGGTTGTTTTGTTTACTACGCACGTTAAGCATTATTTGCTAAATATACTTTCGTTTCTTTAATTGAAAGCATTAAAACAAAGTCAAGGTTCTATCAGTTAAGAATTGTAGCTGCTTGGCGGTTGCAAGAATGCTCGATCACTATGAAACCGAATAAAATGCGGCACATTTCCCAGAGAAATAATATGCATTAATAAGTAAAATATTTTCCATTATTTCCTACAACTCCTTACAACACTTATTGTACAGGATATATTAACTTAGTGTGGGACCCACTTTTTATTAATATATATATATTGTTAAGTTTGTCTGTCCGTCTGATGTCTGTCAATCTAAATTTGTGTTCAAGCTACAGGTCGAAATTTTTGAGATATTTCGATGAAATTTGGTGCAGTGACGTGTTTTGGCCCAAAGACTGTTGAAAATGGTGCGGGCCGATCCACTCCCCATATAACGCCCTATTTTGAAAAGTCGTTATGTGGAAAAAAGTGTCAATTTTCAGAATTTCGCAGCAAAAGTGGCCATTTAGGCATCCTAAACTGGTCGGCCTTTCCCGACTATAATGTTTTGAAAGGATTTTTACGGTTTTGTTTTTGCAAACGCGTAGTTTCTCTTAAAAAAAGTAGTAGTGAATTTCAGCAGATCCAATAAAATCATCCTAATGTAATTATGTTAAGAGAAGAGGCAGAATTCAAGGCGATGCTGACACTTCTATAGCTTCTAAGTGTTCACATAAGCTCTGGTAATTTCAACACTCTCACCGCTCGTTTAGACGTAAACTGACGAAAGTGTACCTTTTATCCTGCATAATAAATATTAACTCTGTGCGTGAACTAAATAGACCTTATATGGATTCGTGTCATATTTAGGGACAATCAATCGGCACTTGACAATATGATTTATAAAAGAAACATAACCCTATTCACAGAAATGTATGCTGTACACCCAATGTATGAAAACGGAAGACGAACTTTATTCATTACATCGCTCGTATTATACCAGTCAAGACTACTTTGATATTCCACTATAATCTGGGCGAAGAGAAGCACAACAATTTGGAAGAATACATGTGCTTTAATAAGTGTCATATAATAGAGAGCGGAGTTCTCCAACTTACGGGATGGGGGCCGCACGCTTATTTTTCCTTTTTCTAATCGTAATTGTTGCGGCAATGAAATGCAAAGAAAAATTCAATGTCTTCGGCATTTCGTTCATTCCCACCTCTAATGGGCAATAGTGCTCTAATTTTTGTTCTCGTAGTCTCGAACTACGCTTAAATGCAAATAAAGGGGTGCAACTGGACAATTTTGGAATTCATTCAAACTTGGAGTTCAACATGAACTTCTCAATGATGCAAAAATTGAATTTACTTAAGTCAATCGTGTTAAAGACAAACGAATTCATAAACATTGATTATATAAGGTGTCAAGCGCCGTCACCTAACTAGAGTTGCACCCTCGAAAGTACAGCTGGCCGTAAGTACAATGATTGAACAATCATTGTGTAGAGCAGCTACGCTACATTTTAAAATCTTTCCGGCGCTTATTTTCAAAGTTAGAAAAGCGTATTTAATACGCATTTTATTTTGTTTTTTACTCGCTATCTACCTATGCACTGGTGCATTATCAAATTGCCAACCGGGAAAAAAGTAAGCGTCAAGTGATAAATGTATGTCCATTGGTTTACACTTCCGCTTATGATACTGTGACGCCCAGTCCTTGCCTTGTTTCCTTTCCCGCTCTCACAGATCCGTTATACACATTTTCTTTCGTTTCTTCTTCCGCAGTAAATGTTCGCATAAAAGAATCTAAAGAGTGTAAACACAAAATAGAAAAGAAAGAAGAGGTTACAATGAAATCTACCAAACTTTGAAGTAAAAACATATAATTCTAAAATAAAATTCTTAAATCAAAAGAAAAGGAAGCCAACTAACTATAAAGAAATATAACCAAGAGCATAACATAAAAGAATAAATATAAATACAATTATCTGTGAAAAACACAAAAAGAAAAAAATGTGGAAACTTTCGCTTAATGAGATGTAGATGAAAATCTCACCAATAAAGGAAGGAAGGCCTGAAGGAATTTAATATACAAAGTTAAAATAAATACAATCTTCCATCTTGTTTCATTATTTGTTCTATTAGAGAATTTTAAAATGCTGTGCTACGCCCTAATATTAAAATTACTTAAAAAATCTGAAAACTTCAAAACCTTATGATCTACAATTTTTAATCAAAGTGATTATCATCGATATAAAACTTGGCATTGGTATTAAAAAGGTTGTCGTAAGTACTCTCTGTGAAATGATTCTCTTACGTTTTTGTTACTTTTGTAAATTATTAGGTGTACCCATGAGCAGCCAACTACTTACCGAAAGTTTATTTTGCCTTTAGTTCGGTAAAGCAGGCTGCTTGGGAAATATTTTAAAAAGTATAATATTTTTTTTTAAATCCTGTAATAAAATGGCGTCCATGCCTTCCGAGGGTCACAGTCGTCATTGAATAGTTTTTCCCCTTTCGTGCGGAATTTAGGCCAATAATGACAGCAAAGAAAATTTGCGACGTTTATGTAGGTAGACTATGTAGGTCAACTTTGCTTCACAAAGTTTGCTGCTTGGTCTTTATGATCTCTCTGACAAGCTTCGAAATGTTACACAACAAGTTGAAATTGACTTGCTGCTGACGCCTCCAAATCTCTGGTGGAAACTGATTCATAATTAAGTAGGCAAGAATTGTGCACGCCGGTCAATTATGCACAGACACCTACATGAAATTGAAAAGGCATTGGAAAGGCCTATGTGGACAACGAATATGGCTAACGCATCAGTTATCTGAAAGAAGAACAAGAATATCCGTCGTTTAATTTTGCACTTCACTGCGATCCAGATGGAGATCCATTCCTTAGCAGAATCATTTTCGAAGATGAACAATAGGACCTTTAGGGTAAAGTAAAGAATTTCGAGCAATAACTTTCTCCAGAACACACCGCCTTATCAGCCCCTATAAGTAGTTTATCATGAAGGCAGCTACAGTCATGTTTTGCTTCATGAATTCTACATTTCTATCGCATACGTAGAATTCACTGAATCCTTTTAAGAACTTATCGATTTGCAAGAAATGAATTAAAAAAGTGAAAACTATTTTGGCCATCGATTGATTAGCACACAGAAGACTAAACCCTTAATCTAGAATTAACGGGAAGATTATTGAAAATTGTTGCCACGATTAATATCCAAAATTCATTGGAAGGAGAGTATTATGCAACTATCATATGCATCACTAAAACGTGCGAGTGAAGCAAATGTTTATCAAGATATTTCAGGGCAAAGTCTTAAGTCAATTTAGCATTACCTGTCTGTCTGTCTGTCTATATAATTGATAAGTACAGGTGAAGTCCCTATGTAAACGTAATGACGCCAAAAATGAGCTCACTTCACTGGAGGACGTTAATGCACAAACAGTAGCAGATATTGATCTAGGTTTGATGCAAGGCAATTCTAAAAGCAATTGTATTCACCTGTTTGACGTACTCATAGGCAAAATTTTCCACAGTCGTTTTATTGGGTTTATTACTGGATTCACAATAACGATCTCATCAAAACGATGGCTTTCTTACTTTCATAAAACGATTAGTTTAGGCCACACGAGTGGCCCCACACATTGCGTTTTTTTTCTATAAAACGCTTACTATAGAATCGAACCAAGACTTTGTTCCCTCCCCCGTAGCTACAAAAATATGGCACAACATGACACAAACACATTGCAAGGCTGTCCACTGTTTAAGTAAGATATTCTTTATATATCGTATGGTTTCAATATCAATAATGTCAATAATGACAGCAATTATCATATTCGTAGACACTATCTTATATGTCTTTGCCTCCAGATATAGATTAACATATGTGCCTGCAACCTTTAAATATAAATATTTATACATTCAGCCAGAAAGTCGAATATAATTTTTGCCATTATTCTTATGCAAGATTTACTGTAATTTTTTTTCACAGATATTTCGACCTACAAGCTAGCTATGCCTTCAAGCTCTCTTTTCTTCGTATAATAATTAGAAACTCGAAAGGAGAATTGAAATTATCTGATATTTGAAAATTTATTTTCAAAATTTTTCGAATAAATTTTATTAATTGTGTCAATTATTAGTTCAATTAAATAAATAAACTTCAAAGAATTTATGACAGAGATGACTAATGCAATTAAAATGAAAGGAGGAAATTCATAACTACTATCTATTACTAATAGCGTATGGACCGCCGTAACGTAATGTCAAATAAATTATTCTATATGCATATATGTGCATATATGCATATGTGTTTGCAATTCTCGTTAATCACGATGAGATTGAAATGCCAAATAAATTCACATGTAATTATGACTAAATAAAAATCATCCATAAGTATTTGTTATTTTTTATCCGATACGTGGAATATATGCGTGATTTTATGCATAAAAACATATGAATATGATTTAATTGTAGAATTTATTATAGATTTTCACATACATTTATGTACATATATATAGACAAAAACAAAAAAAAAATTTAATTTATTATGCGCGCAAGGGTATCAAATGTGCTCCAATAAATTTTCGCTTATTCATCATCGGTGGTGAAAACGAATAGCTCCTGCACATGCTGCATGTATGCTACACACGTACGCTTGCAGAGCCTCGAGCAAGTCATGAACGTCCAAATTTTGCAATGCGTCTCAAGTGATTGAATAAGCTCGTGGAAGAATATCAATTTCAATATTACGTACAAGTGGTTCTCCGGCGGTTCCTCTCATCCTCATCCTCATTGCTTGCTTGCTGGCCAGTGAATTCTTAATGAAATCATTTCTTCTCTTCTTCGCTTATTCATTTACTTACAATACGTTAACTGTTTCATTTGTGCCATTTTCATTTGTTGTATTTACAATCGCTTTCTCAGATCTTTATTAAATTATTCAATATCTCATTGTCAGCGCCAATTGCGTTCTTCTCTCCTTTCAGCGTAAACCGAAATGAATTTTTAATTGATTTATATATTGTTTGTTATATGTGTATGGCCAGCGCAGGGGGTAACTTAAGTTTATTAAATGCTTGTAAGGCATAAAATTACGCTTCAGAGACTTTATGAACTATAAACTATATATAAAGAAAGGCAAAAAAAAAAAAAAAAAAAAAGCAACATTAACACTACAATCCGGCAGATGATGGCCTTTTTTTCACTTGTGATGATTACATGACCGTAAAATTTTGCTTAGGAAAGCATTTTTTTTTTTTTTGCTAAAATCGAACTAAGGTCAAAATTATAAGTAAATCGATCGATAGATTTCTTCTTTATCTAAAATCTTTAGTAATACGCTTAGTTATCAGCATTTTATTTATTATTAAGTTTGAAACGACTAACTATAATACGCTTCGGTGAATTAAGCGCTGCAAGTAATCATCGAATAAAAGGGGAACCGAAAAGTGTCGTCTTTATACCCTACAGCACTTGTGTGATGCAAGAATATATTAAGTTTGTACAGATGTGTGCAAATCCCAGGAGGACTTGAGATAGACTGGAATTGATTCGGAATCGTCTTAACTATCCATCTATCCGTTTTGTGTTTTCGTGTTAAACTTGCAGGCCGCAATTTTCAAGATATTTCGATGAAACTTGGCCCAAGGACTAATGCTATTGAAAGTGAGTGGTACGGGTCGCATCACTTTTTCGACCACTTCCCATACAACGCCTTATATTGAAAAGACATTACATGCACAACTGGATGGTAGTGTAAGCTATTTAATGATGCCGACGGACTGGCCAACAATAATGTTATTATTAACTAATTTAACAAATTTAATGTCTACGTATAACAATTACAAAGGATTCATTTGCTGTAGGATGAAGTTTGATAAGCACCATCACTCAACACAAAGCCTCGTAGGTCCAAAAATGTGTTATTAAATATCCAACGGGGCAGATTTTGAAGCGATAGACCAACAGGATTAAATCGAATCAGAATATTATGCTGACCAATAACACATTTATACATACCTAAGTTTTTGAATATATATATATATATATGTATGTGTATTGCGACTCGATTTAAGCATTGGTGTAGCCATTGGGTATTTTTGTGTGTCCGTATACGAAATCTCCTGTGCATATTTTGTAGGTATTGCAAACGTAAGATAAAATTCGGCGCATTTCCATCTCTAGTCGGTTGGATGGCTATAGGGATGAAAAATGGAGCAAGGCGCATATAATTTCTTTACGTTTTTCGACCCGCTTTAACCCACACATTATTCATGCAGTTTGCATTTATTCGAAAAAGTTTCATAAAAGCGAGAGCATACATAAAGCTAAAATGCACTCACACAATTAATTACGATTGCATGGCCGGTGTGGCGCCAGTTATTCCGCACTTTTTTAATTAACCTAAAATTACTGTGTTTACGGTAACTATGACTATATGAACATAAACATAAGTGAAATCATAAAAAAAAAACTCGCGGATATCGAAACATGTATAAACACCAGAACATTTAAATAACACATGTATTGTTGTCTTTTTAGAATACAAAGGGTTACTTAAAAAACTTAAATATGAGTAAAATAAAATTGCGTTCCTAAACGAACACGAAGTACCTTTCATTGGGCAAGAAACTTTATATTCGCCTTTGACCGAAAATATTGAACAATTCATCATCACTTATTATATCAAGCAAATATACTTACGTGGAAAATATTTTTACATTTTGTATCAATAGATTGATCGGAATAATTCGGGTTCCAACCGCCGCCGGCAAACACGTTTTATCGATCATTAGATCAAACAAAAACAAAAATATTTTCAGATTTTTCTTCTTAGAATTCCTTTTTCAGTTTTAATTTTCTTTTTTGGTTTTTTTTTTTTTTTTTTTTTGGTAATTCTAGGCGAGTCTCTAACGAGATCATACCTATTTCAGAGTTCGTACGTAGGCATAGGCCAAGAATGCGTATTGCAAGCGTAATGTATGTAATCAGAAATTCCAAAAGTAAAGAATGTTAATAATCAACTATCCGTGAGAGCATACCCGGTTTATGGTTCAGTAAACTTACATAAAAAGAGCTAAACGAGTTTATGAGGCTGCAATCATTGCTGTTGGTTTTAAAAACCAATAATAATAGAAACTAACAGGACATAAACTCTTTTAAAATTTCATGTTCATTCAACACGTACTTTTAATATGCAATAAAAATTTGTTTGGATTCTCAGTGCAGAGTGGCACGTCAGGATATGTTATTACTGTTTATTTTCTGATTATTATTCGATTTAATTATTTTATGCGTTGATATGGAAATGGATAAAAAAATGTTCTCAAAACTTAGCAACTAATTATTAAAAATAAGCAAAATATTGCTACGAAATTTCGCTTTTCTAAGATAAGACTCGTACCACTAGATCGTGGATATTCTTGTCAAGAAAAATACGCTTCACGTTTTCGCTACAAGACTCTTTTTACTTACAATCGTTTTGTTTTAGGGTAAAAATATTTACATTTTTCTCATCCCATATCCCAACTCTAATAACCTTTTTCGACTCAAATGTTCTTGTCCGACTGACTCTGCCTTCCGCAAATAGTCTATTTATATACATTTTTACAAGGATATTGCTGTTACCCAAGTTCATGCCTTCATTTTTAATCCGTTAACCTGCTTTTCCGCTATTCATTTTTCCCGGCCGGCAGCTGCATGACGCGCCTGCGAATATGCACTTGAGTTTTCCCCATCTAGGCAATTTATTATTTGGGAAAACCAATTAGCCGGAATGAACTACATTTGGGATTTCCGTAACAATCTATTACAATATGATGTGAAACTTTATTAAAAGCGAAATTAAATTTTATTGGATATGAACAAATGTTTCTATTCCCCTCACTGTTATGTCAATCCTTGCGCACTACCAATAAATTTTTAATAGCGGTTGGTACTCTTCAGATAATATAAATTATAAAAAGAGACCATTATATATATTAATATTCCCTCCAGAAGGTATGTTACGTTTCTTAATCCCATTTAACGCTTAGAAGTAGGCAATGAACACTTTCTTGTTAAAGTAAAATGTGATAACGACTTAGTCATGTTTGCCATCCACGTTCATCTTGATCTGGTTGGTAACGGCAAATGAAAATAAAAAAATTTCATTCCTTATAGCCTTAAGATTACATTTAAAAATCAGGTAAATCAGTAGATAAAATTCACTCGTAATAAACACAAGTCTAAAAACAGTATTTACATCTTAATAGTATTTGCATAATAATCTGCGCGTTATTATCACAAGTTTACTACCATGCGGCGTATTCGTTTCATATAGGACGAAACGTTACCTAAATCGCATTTGCAATGCTTTCAAGCTTTGTTTATACTGCTGTCATATCAAATTTTTGCAGGATAATGGTTGACATTTTAGCATATTTTAATTATACACTACACCATTTGTAGTACAGGGTATATTAAATGTTAAGTATCCCCAGAAGAACTTCACACAGACTCATCGAAGCTTCTCTGACATGTTGTTTTGACCCAAGGATCGAACCATTCCTTTGACCACTTCCTCCATAACGCCTTAGTTTGAAAAGCCGTTATATGGACAAATGTAAAGTGATATAAGCCGTTTAATGGTAGACAGTGCCCCAATATAATGTTCTTCCTTGTTTTCTTAAGAGAAAACATTAAGTTAACAGGCGCTGAATATACGACTCACCAAATACGAACTGTTTCTTTTTTAAACCCATCAGCGATTTTGTCAAAATGGTTGCAACGCCCAGAAGTAAGCATCAGAGACTCCACTAAGTATCAAGAATCAAATTTTAAATCGATTTAAGCATGTCCGTCTGCCCGTCTGCGTAATGTCTGTTGAAAACATTGTGCTGACCTCAAAAATGAAGCTATCGACTCCAAATTTGGCAAAAAGCACTGAAAGTTCTTCCACGCAAGTTGGCATTGAAAATGGGCCAAATCAGTCGAAGGACACGCGCACAGCACCGCGTAAACTGACAATACCTCCATTTTTTAAAAGGAATGAAAAATCGGTGTTTTACTTATTACTCAAACTATAGCAAATAAATGCACAAAAATTTGAAAGCGTATTCTATGGGCGATGCTGTAGCATTTATACACAAAAATGAAAAAAATTGACTACGCCTTCCCAATATCATAGTCCATCAAAATTTAATTGTTTTTCAATAGCTTTATAACGCGCAGAAACAAGCTTCAAAAACCCCATAAAGTATACAAATTCTTGTCGAGTTTCTAATGGTGAATGCACCTAAACAAGTCCGCCTGTTCCATCCGTTCATCTGTCTGCCTGCGCAGCTTTCTAGTGTTTATGGTAAACGTTCTCCCTTTAGCGAAAATGAAGATATCGGCTACAAATTTGCAAAAGAATTTGGAATAGACCTAAACTTTTCAAAGGACACGCCTACAATGCCCACATGCCTTTACAATAAAAACTTTTGTTTTGAAAATAAATGTAATCAACTGCGCCCACTCCATACTATAGAGCATGAGAATTTTGTTCTTTTACTTTTTTTGTCTTTTTTTGGAGTAAACGATGATGGGTATAAAAGATTCGATCCCGACAAAATTTAATTTTCTTACTTGTTTTTTTTTTTGTTCTGAAAGCAAAATTATTGGCGCCGGATACGGCGGGTTAAACAATGTCATAAAATGACATAAGCAACTCAATTGAACCTGATGCTGTCATATCTAACTTACGACAAGAGTATTTTTTATTGCAACTTTTTGAATAATTTGGGAATTTTTCACAAAAACAAAACGAAGCTTTTTATCTGGAATTGTATTTGCAAAACTTTTTCCTATTTAGTTATAATCGATCGTACATATATATATATATATATGTGTATGTGAAATAGTTTTTCATCTAATAGATGTTAATATTGATTTTCTTTAAATGCTTGCGCTCTCTTACATCTACCCCGAGCCCCGATGAGTAATTTATAAAACCACACTTATGTTAAATTTTGTTTCTCGAAGCAACATCCGGCCAAGTTTCTTTGTCATATTCTTTTTTTTTTCTTTTTTTTTCTTCCTCAACTACTCTAATGCATTGTGATAATGATGCTGCGCTCCTCCTTTGCACAGTTTTTACGCTTATTTATGCGTTTTTCTTTCCTTTCTTTTTTTTTTTTCTTTCTCTTCTGTCATGTTTCCCCCTGCTGTGTTACGATAATAAAGTAACTCGTTGTATGGTTTCGACAAGAGAATTTTAACATGACTGTATTAAATTTTCCATTTAATAATATGTTTTTGCTCCCGTCAAGAGTAACTTGAAGAACATTTATAATTAATTTCGAAAATCCTTTTGAATTTTTTATTACGGCATCACCGAGCGTATGAATTAATAATAAAATTTAGAAAATTTAAAATATTGCATAAAGTGATATATTGCACGAAGGATAACAACGCTTTATCTTTTCTGGTATCTTTAATTTTATTCACTTTTTAGGGCGAATATAGTCTCACCATCTGTAGCGTCTACAGTTCAGTTCCAGTAACATCTAACAATAATTGACGAATACAGTCTTCCTATCTTTTCCTGCCTTTTCTCTTCTATCTTGGTGACTATTTCGTTACGTATTTTTCCAGATTTCAATAGACCTTTTTCACCCGCCGTATATATCTTCATTGAAAGTGCTTGAATGTACCCTATCGTTTATTCCAGATACTGGATCGTTTAGATTTCGTTTCATAGGCTTTTAGTCTTCCGACATTGATTTTTCTCCAAGAGATGTGTTTTTAACTGATGTCAATTTGAATTTAATGATTGCCGCTAAAAGGTTGTGATGTGAAGGCGCACCTAGCTCCTGAGAAGAAATTAGCTTTTTTGACAGATGTTCTCAGCCTTTTATTTATCAAAGTGTAGCCTATATTTGATGTCGGGAACGACATTTTGACTGGTTTCCTGCAGGGATTTTTCGGCGAGAAAAACTTGCCACAAATTTTGAAATCACATTCTAAGCACAATTGAACTAAGCGATCATCACTCTCATTTCTTGTTCTTAATCCAAAATTTCCAACCAATATTTCAAGTACAGGTTCATTTCCAACTTAAGCATTAAAACCTCCCGTAATTATGTTATGTATAAGATCATGTTTGGCAGACTTTCTATATGCTCTGAGCAGAATATTTTCATTTCGTCTATATCGCCATCCCCGATAGGTGTGTATGTTTGAATAATATTAATTTTTGGATAGGAAACGAATGCATTTTTCATGTCATTTCGAAAAAATAATACCAAGTCTTCGTCATTGTTTTTACCAGAATATCACATCGTATAATTTGTCCCTTGAAATTGTCCAGAATTTGGACACCACGTTTCACCTATGCCAAGAATATCAATATTTACGCGTATAATTTCGAACGTTCCTTGTGGCAATATTTCTTCGAGGATTGAGGGCTGTGTATTCTTTGTTCGATGCACGTAACTTTCCTGGAGATAGATACTTCAGTGGTCTCACATTGCTTTCTGAATGGTTATGATTTTCTCATCAACGGGTTGTGCCGTTGAGTAATTGCTTTGATTAAGGCGCCTTCTAAGAAGGAAAAGATGTCCTAATAAGTTCACGAGTTTTCATTTTATTGTCCGTTGTCATCTATTTACCTGAGACATATCACACTTGCATACCATTCAAGCGACTCGGCTGAATTGTTCTTGGCATCAGGGCCCACCTTCGACTCTACCGGCCTGGGTGGTACCCATACCCTGCAGTCACAGGACATGCAGGACATGCCTACGATTTAAGGTGAAGCGAAAACACCTCTGTTTGCAGAGGCAAACAAAAGAACACGAGTGACTTGTGCTTATTGCTTATAAACTACAAGAGATGCGATAACGATAAGAATTTTCGCATTCTTTCTAAGACTGATCCCAATGCAAAAAAAAAAAAAAGAGAAATTTTTTTTGAGAAAAACTAAATTTTTTAGTTTTTTTTCAAGATGACAGATAACGTAAAGTTATAAAAGGAGAGGCCACAATTGAGTATGATCTTCCTATTTGTTGTTTTATGTTTTAAAGGCGGATACAAACTTAAAACTTGGCACATACACAGGTACGAGAAAAACAGCGATACCAATAATCGAATTGGGAATCGGGCCTTAGTCGACATAATAAGAAGTGACGTCGAACTTCGGAAAAATAGTCATTTTTCATAACTTAAACAATCTACAAATTACTTGTGAAACCATATTAGTTAAGTCATCATCGTTGAAACGTAGTGGTCGACTTAATCTGTAGGAGTCCCCTTATATAGATTTTACATATATATATAAATAGCTGCTGTTATGAAAACAATAAAAAAACACAAAGATGTGTAAACAATAACGTAAAAGAAAATTAAACTCATGACAACTTCTGAAAATGATCTAATATTAGTAAATTTTTATGCATAAAATTATGAACGAACAAATCTCTCTGCTACAAATGACACTTGATTTGAATTTATGTGTTACGACTCTTCCTGATCTGTGTTTATGGTTATTGTGTTTACATCGATTTATGGACGTGTGGGCCATGAACGACCTCCCACACCCCCCGCCAGTTGCTTAGTTGTTTCGTATTTCGTTTACATTCAGTACCCTGCACATAAATTATGGCAAACAGCAGACGAATGTGGATAGGAATATTTAAACATTTCCATATTTAATTCGTTTACTAAATTGTTTTGGTTTAATAATTTAAAGCATAGAAGTGTATGAATGAAGCAGCAAGAGAGATTGTTTTGATTTTTACTTCATTTTTATGCCCTACACCGGTTGTTGTACAGGGTTTATAAAGTTTGTGTGGACCTATGTAATACGTAAAAGGGCTTAGGATAGACTTAGGTTTTTGACCCTTTCTATCCGTTTGATGTTTGTCGGTGTAAATTTGTCTTCAAGCTATAGATCGGAATTTTTTGAGATATTTTGATGAAATGAATACGAACGCTATTAAAAATAGTTTGGATCGATCTGCTTTTTCGCTCACTCCCCATATAACGCCCTAATTTGAAAAGTGGTTACTTGGAAAAAATTGCAATTTTCAAAATTACGTGACGAAAATGGCTATGTAATAATATTTCTGGATCATAATATAATGTGAAAAATTTGGATCCGCTCAGGCAACATTTTGAAACCCCTCCCCTATAACGAAAAATGAAGTTCATATGAGAAAAAAGTCTACTTTTCAATGGTTTATGATGAAAATCAAATCATAATACAGTAGTAATCCAAAAAAAAAAAAAAAAATTGAACTGTACCAAATTTGGACCATCTCGACCTATGTAATGATTTTCGCGAGAATTGATTTTTTCTAGGGCACAAAAGTCTAAATTTTAATATGTTATAATGAGAATTAATCCATAAATCCAATTTGATATAAACATTAACTCTAAAGAATTTGGACCACATACGCCTATTTTTGTATCCTCGCCTATATAAACATTTTCACGAAAATTTTTGTTTCTCAGAATAGAAAAGTCAAAGTTTTATTATGTTATGATGAAACTTGAAAGGTAGTCGTAACTTGACATAAAAAATTAACGGTGCTGTGTTTTAAACCTCTGGGCATAATCACTTTTACGGAAAGTAAGCCTTTATTTGGAAAAAGACGTAATTTTTAAGATACACTTCCACAAAAGTAAATTCCCGTACAAACAGTCTGCAATTTTTGTGTTCTATGGCAAAAGTAAGAATTGTGTTAGACAATGTGTTGGTGTAGAGCAATTAATAGTCCACATAGGCCAACCATAATGTTTTCACATGTTATTTAACTGAAAAGGTAAAATAAAAAGCGCTTTGATAGCAGCTGATACCTGAATCACAGGAATCTCATGTTTACAAGTAATTTTCAGTCACAACAAAAACAACCAATTATTGACGTAGGTGCAAGCCTGATAATCATTTATTATAAAAACCAAATATTCCTATAGATTCCTATAGATGTATGCCTAGTTAAAGCAATTATTTGTTGGTAAAGTGTCCGCCGCCAGTGCCGGCGCCAAGCACATCGTACGCTAGAAAAAGTTATAACATTAACCTCAAATTTGAGTTATGTCTTGCGTGCCCATTTTTCCCCCAAGCGCTTATAAAAAATTATAGTTTTGCTAATGTATAATAAAGAGATCTTGAGATAAGGTTCTAAAATTCCTTAGAAACAATATTAAGTGTACGTGATATAATAAATTTTCCTTTAAATGGCTTAAAGAGTGGAGCTTAATAGTTTCTACAAATTGTTTATGATTGCTTTTCTTTTCGTTGTTCTTGTTATTGTTGTTGTTGTTGTTGGCGTTGTTTAGTCACTTAGGCAATTTTTATGATTTTCTTCATAAAAGAATGCAAATTGGGACAAGTTATCGATTTTTAGTGTAAAATAAAAACACTAAGCAAAACGTGTTCTCATATTACATTCTTTTATGAACTCAGCTCCTTTAAATAGTCCTAAATGGCTAAAACTGGTTGCATCATCTGCTCTTAGATAGGTCAGTAAATTGCACATTAAGTGCGCCGCCTTTCGGGTAAATATGAAACTTCAATAATTTTCAACTATTAACATAACATCCTTCGCCTTGCTTCCATATGACACTACAATGGAAAGTTGGTCAGACTTTTGCATTTGCGGTAACCTACCAGGTGACTGTGCATATGTATTCACTTTGCATTTTGTTTGCTTTCGCCATGCAAAGCCAAGTCGGGCGAATTGAGTGCTTGGGAGACGATACGACCTGATTTTTGGCAAAAAGAATCTTAAAGGATCCATGTCGTGTGTCCGACAGACTTCATTAGCGTGATGCAGAAAACAAAAAGTAATCTGCCCGTAATTTGGGGAATAGCTGCTAGCATACGACTTCCAACAGACTTCGAACAGAGTAATTCTCGTAGCTACAGAATAGTTTGTCTTCGTATAAGGAATTCATAGTGCACTACTACTACGATAATAAAGAAGAAATGCTGCATCTTATCACATAATCATATAAGCGACAAACACTTGGGAAGGTACAGTACGTCGTTCAGAACGTACATAGTATACAAGCAAAATGGAGAACGTATTCTAAATTATTTGTGCTTTATGGTTTTTACGCTCATTCTACTTATGGTGGGAAGAAATGAATTCTTCTGAAAACATACCGAGACCCCGTTAATTAGATGGATGCTTCATCAACGTGAATAAAAATATGGTTGCAATGCTCCTATATATGTATCCAAATGCTCCTCCTGAACGATCGGGACTATTTTTAGGTCGAACTCAAAGAGATCCTAAAAAATATACAAAGCAAAATTTTTTACAAACGTCTACGCAGGATCGGACGTTATTAGCAAAAAATAAAAAAAAACTAAACCTCTTCTTCGAGGTTGCTTCAGTTTCCTACGTGTTTCCAGAATGATCGGATTTTCGCTTTTCAACTCTTATCTCTTAAACGATTGAGAAATGTAGGAACGAAGTTTCAACTTTCTATCCTCCTATCCTCTCCTCTACCTCGACTCTAGCAATTTCCCCAAAGAAACGAGCCAAGTTGACCCACTTTGGTGAAAGTAAGCACGTGTCAATGGTATAACAAAAATTACACCAGGTAGAGAAAATTTGGATATAGGTATTTAAATAAAGTCCTATTCACACACATAACATAAAAATTTCTGCAAAGATCGCATGCTTTGTAAGTCTTTTTTTTTTTTTTAAAGCTCGAAAGTCCAAGAAAGACGTTTAGTGTTAAATCAAAGATGATGAAAAACGATAAACGAATTTAATGCCAAAATATTTTCAAGTTAAAATATTATAGTCTAGCAAGGCATGCAATAAATTACGCTACAGCTTTTCGGAGCGTGTTTCGTTTTCAGTAAGGTTTTCCTTTGAGCCAAAATATAGCGGCTTGAATATGAATATAAAATGCACTGGTATATAATATTCAGGCTATCCC
Source organism: Glossina fuscipes (assembly GCF_014805625.2). Lineage (NCBI taxonomy): Eukaryota > Metazoa > Arthropoda > Insecta > Diptera > Glossinidae > Glossina > Glossina fuscipes. The sequence continues at coordinate 1,228,067 of NW_023998443.1, forward strand.
AAGTCGGCTTAGATTTTGCATTTATTTATATTCACACAAACTTAATATATCCCCAGTATCTCGCAAGTCTAGAATATATAAACACAAGTAAATCCAAAAAGTAAACAATGAATATCGAAAGATTCTCGGTATAAGCCAAACGTAATTTCATTCTTGTTTTAGTTTATTTAGATGTGCGCAAGAATATACAGTTGTAAGGATATCCAGCACGTAGAAGCAAAATCAATTATGATTTATATCGTAATATAAATCATTGAATATGGAATTTATTTGCAAATACCATAACTGCAATAGAGGATAAAAGTTATATTTAGACAGTTTTTGGTAGCAAAAGTTTTTACAAAACATTTGCGAAGCGACGAGTAAAGCAAGGTAAAGGTATACGCAGCAATAATATTCATACTTATGTAATAATTTGTAAAAAGCTTTTTATGTTTCACGTTTTTCACACTATAGTGGGACAAGGCCAAGGGTTCATTAAATAACTTGAACCGCTTCGCATAATATGGTCGTTCATACAAAAACTTTTCAAAATAAGTTGTTACATGGAAAGAGATGCAATACCTTTCATCCTTTAGCCAAAACACAGTGTACTAAATTTCATTAAAATATCTTAAAAATTACTGCAAGTTGGACACGAGAAATTAAGACGGACCGACGAAGACAGATAAGCTGAATTCGATTCAGAAAGTGATTCGTTGATCGATCGATAGTAGAAGGATGAGTACATGTCAAGTTATTCTGGAAGTCGCACACATTCGCCCAAATTTAATACACCCTTGTACTAGCGAAGCATAAGGTAGGTAGGTTATAATAAATCTCAAGCCTAATCCTTTTCATTGGTTCTTACGCACAGACAAAGAGAACGTAAGGCTGACATTTTTCTTGCATTTGAAAATTTTTCCAAAACCAAAACCAAAGTAGATACTAACGCCCAAAGCAAAAGATCTAATATTTTAAATTCTTCACTACTACGATTTCTCGACGAAGTTTCTTTCTCAGAGGTTTCATCGATTCACATTTTACAAAACCAAAGCAAAATAAATTATGTACTTTGTGATATAACGTAGATCAGATTTCAAAAAAAAAAGATTCATTTACTCATTTCTTCTAAATGAAATAATAGAAGCAATAAATATCGTTTCATATATCATAGTGTTGTAGTAGGGACATACAAAACTAATTAAATAACCGACTCACACAATTGTGTCCAATACATTGCAATTCAATATAGAAAGAGAGAGAAAAAAGTGTGTAAACAGTTTCTGAAAATACAAAAAAAAATATAAAAATAAAAAAGCAACTGTGATAATTCTTATTGCTAATAACACTTTGGACACAAAGGCCGAAACACACACACTCATACCGACGCAGACAATTTCCGAGTCGTTTTTTTATTTTTTTTTATTTTTTATGTATTTATTTATTTTTTTTTGAATTTAAGTGGTACCGTAACACAATGTGCAGAACTCGTACGTACGTACGTACGTACGTACATCAGTAAATTAACTAAAACCATGAACAACAACATATGCACACATGTGACAACTGCTGCGATATTAACAAGTGCGAAAAAAAACTTTAGGCCCATGTGTGCTCGTTGAAATTTTGCTGTTGTTGTTGTTGGAAATGTTTGCATGCCATCGTATGAGAGAGAATAATACAAACAACGGCGAAAAATGTACATACACGTCTATTATATAAAAGGCAACAACTTGAAGCTTGACCCAGTTTCAGTTCAAGGCCTGCTGTGCGCATAAAACATACAAACAGTAGTAAAGTTAGATATGAAACAATTGAATTTCTCTCTATATATAAATATTTTTTTTTTTATTTTTATTTTTTTTTATATAAATAAAATTTTACGTTTATTTGTTTTACAGTTCAATACCCTGCCCTGCCCTGCCCCTCCCTTTGCCAAAAATTGTAGCATAATTTTTAAACATTTATTTAATCGCTTTTTCCATTATCATCAAACTTTTCCTCCCGCGATGCAGTCCCTTCTTAGTTCAAGCAGATACGTTACCCTCTGTTAGTTTTATCATTTTAAGTGGAGAAAGTACTGGCATTTGCAAGAAGAAAAAGAAGAAGAAAGAACAGCCTTTCACACTATCGTGTTTTCGCTTGATACCTGAAATTGACGATTTTGTCGGTTAAACTGAAATCCAATGCAGTTTACAAGCATCGATAATGGCAAAGGCGTAGGTAGACCTAGAAATTTACAACTTTTCCAATGAGAGCGCTAAAAAGAACTATTCTTTCAGAGAATTCTTATATCGTGGGAGGGGTTAAAAAAATAGATCTTGACAAGATAAGTTAGACCCTAATGCTGTATAAAGACTGAGTGGCCGAGTAGACAAGAGTCTCGACTAGCAACTCAATGGTCGTGGGTTCGAATCTCAAGTGCGGTAGACTTTTTAATAAAAAAGCCCTTAGATGCTAGTGCTTTAAGAGTTTAGCTTTAGAATTTATTTCTCTGGCGAAATTAATAATAATAAAGTTCATTGATATCGGAGGACATATTCTAATAATAGTCGGATTCAGTCCATGTTCAGTAGAATTCGTTCTTAAGGCAAACGTTAAATTTCATGCAAATGTCTTGAAACTTTGCCATCTGTCAATTGAATATAAAATACATAGAAAGACAGACGGACAAAACGGTTTATGTAAAGCAAAGGTGAAACTAACTCAAGCCTTAGCCTTAGCTAAAGCTTAATATATATCGTTAGCGCAAGCGATATAGTAGAGGTTATTGCACTGAACGCCCGCCCTCGTTAAGGAGTTAAAGTACTTTTAAAGCGAAAAGAGCATAAATTTTATTTTACTTTAATTTTTTTTTAGGACATACAGCCGTTTCTACACAATTTCCATTTAAAAGTTTTGAAAATTCCGCTCTTGACGCGTAGTTATCGAAAACGCTTTATCCCTCCGGTGCAAACAACTTCATAGAATTTGCACATTTTCTCCACTGAACGAAGGTTTTTTTTTTTTTCTTTTATTATGCTTTTGCAAAGTAGCGCGTAGTGTAGATTTACTAAAAAAATTTTACTTTTTTTTTGCAAAACTTCAAATTTCAATTTTTTTCTTCAAACTCTTCTAGCATTGCTACTCGAATTGCATTAAAAACTAATTTCAGTTTCGCTGATCACATGATATGCTGGGCGGGGTCTTTTGTGCAAAGTTTAACGAAAATAAAAATGGCTCTGCTGTTAAATGAAGAGAAGAAATGTTTCATAGTTTTCTGATGCAATGGTATGCTAAACTTGTGTGGAGGTCTGCAACAACCAGAAGGACTTGAAATATGCCCACCTTCCACCGTACTAATCCGAATCACTTTTGGAGTCGATCTAAGCTTGTCTGTCTGCCTGTCTGTTTTGTTTTCTTTTTGTGCTCAGTTTGCAAGCCCCAAATTTTTAAGGTATTTTCATGATATGGTGTAGGGTATGAAAATGTTGGCCGTGACCGACTACAATGTTTATACTTGTTTAAAATTATATTCAGTTATATGAATGAAAATATACAGCTCATGGCGCTTTTGTTCCTTTTTTCCATTCTCTGTTTCCTGTAAGTTTTTACTTCCTCCACATCCTCCACTTTCTCGTATGAAAGGGAATATGAAATGAAGAAACCCATAGATGAGTGCAAAACATTCCCTTTGATATGTGTAGATAGGTGATTAACAAAAAAAATGCGATATATTCAGCGCATAAAACTTTTTATTTTACTATTTATTTATTTCGTTCGTTCAACCAACGCCATCCTCCGTCTAACTGAAGCCATTCCGCCATTATTAAGCTCAATATTATTGATCATATACACTACAAGTGAAATAATAATAATAACTGTTTAGAGGATACACCTAATAATCTCGGTACACACACACACATATATTAAATTAATCCCTTTTTCAATAATCCTATTACGCAATTTGCTTTTATTACTCTAATGACTATCATACCTATTATTATATACCAGCACACACACACACAAGGGGGAAAAAACCAATCATTCAGGCAAAACATTTTTACAAGTTACTTACAAATTTAGCTACTGATAAACACTGAATGTACGAAATTGATCGGATATAAGGTTTATTTGCTTTTTATCAGGGCCTTGCTTGTCTACATTCACGCTTTCATGCTAAGAATACAAGACTCCTGTGCAATCATAAAGTACTCGGTCTAAGTCATTGTTTTTCTATACGCATGACTGATTGGAAAATCAAATGAAAACATATGTCCCGTAAAGAGAAAATTCAAAGTTCGGTTATACATGAAAACTCTTCCCATAAAAGTAAGCAATTGCTTGCTGTTGGCTTATTTCAATCGTGTACTCATCCAAAGATGAAGGTTTGGAAAGCATTCAATTCAAAGCAATTTTCTAATCAATATTCGTACTCGTTATACAAATATTACGAGAACTCGGTGTAACTTATGATTGTTGCAATTATTCTCTCAGGTCGACCATTGAATAAATACCTAGAACTTGCAATGCTTCGAGGCCCGTTAAAACATGAGCCAGCAGTAGTATGAAGAACATTTCTTCAACTGCACTTAAGTAAGTTTATCATGATCCAAACTTGTCAAATATCCACAGACAAATTGGAATGGATATGTATATATGTATATGGATATATCTTGCAGGCAGTTTTAGAAGAACTGAACGCTTAAAAGATTGAATTAATAAATTTCTTTTTCAAGGAATACAGTAAAGAGCCTCTGAAGCTAAAGCTCAACAATTCAAGAGATATTAAAACACTCACTAAGCATTATTATTAGCTGCTTATGCTCTTCTTTATTTTCATTCCGATTAAAATAACTTAAAGTACTTTGACGTAATGTAACATATTATGCGGCTATGAGGAAAGAAAAATCGACTTAGTCCACTTTCAAAATTATAGTCTTATACTCATGTATAGCGTATTTAAATGTATCTCTGTGTGTCGCGGCATTCTTCCATACAATATTATTATATTTGTTTTTTCTTCTTTTTTTTCATGTCTCAATCCCTCTTTCGTTACATTTCCTTCCGTCCGTAATGACTGTCTTGGCCAGATGCATACAAACAATTCGATTTCTCTCTCTCTCTCTCTCTCTTCGTTGCTCTTTGTTGTTCTCCGCATCCAACCAATGAATTATTAATAGTAAGCTATGTTTGTACGGTCTCCTATTCATTTAGACTTTGTCTTTGTTTTTTATCTTCTTTTCATTGGATTTGTTGCTTAATCCGATACGAGTACATACAAACCCATGCACGTTTACATAAGCAAATATATATCTAGAAATGGTGGCGGCGTTTTAGTTTCAGTATTTCATTTATTAAACTTATGTGAGAAATAGTACATTTACTGCAATTTTATTACATAACATGTTCTCAACTAATCTAATGATGTCAATAATTGATTATTTGCTTACTCATTAACTATATATAGATAGATATATAAACATATTTATATATATTTATATATGTGCATATATATTAATATAGATGAGATTAACTTTATAAAATTTAGCATTTTTTCGTCACGATAAGGAAGCAAAAAATATTATATTTGATCGCTTATTATTACTCATGATGCGCATAATTCTATAAAAGATAGATTAGATTGAATTTATACAAAGGAACTTTCCCATATAGCATTGCCCAGTTGTATCTGTATGGCTGGTCAAAAGACGATAACGGGCCAAGCTTGTTATTAAAAAGCTAACTCAAATGAGGATTAGATACGACTTTGATAAACTATACGATACCTTGACAATCTAGAAAGTGGTTAGTTAATCTGAAAGGAAAATACAAGTCACCTGGAAATAACTAGGCATGGTAAGAATAGGTATATATCCCAGGAAAGCGACTAACTCGTCTCGAATATTTAAATATGAAGAACAAGATCGTTTAATATGATTAGCGAGAGAGTGCGTTGGTTAGGAAAGCAATAAGTGAATAAAGCTTGTGGAAGTCATTGTACTTGCTAGAATGGCAATTAGGTAGAAGAAGCGAGATTTAGGCCAACTAGCAACTGAATTGTTATCGCGTAACCGGTACGTTGCAAGGCGCCAATAAAGGCTCATCTCTTCTTAAAATTAAAAACATAGTGTTAGTGCTACTAGACAAAGAATTATAAATTATCCAAAGATTGGATTGAGTTGACTAATGCCCGTTACTCGGGTTCCCCACTACATCGACATTGCCGCATGACTCTTAGATCAACTCCGTAAACCACTTTTAAGGAGCCGGCATGGCCTGATGCCGCAACAATCACAGTTGTACGACTAGTGAAATCTTCTCCAATCGAAATCTCTACTGTATAAATATGTAAATGTACGTACGTATGTATATATATATTAGGAGTGTGAATAAGTTTGAAGTACAATTACAAGTACAATTAAAAGTACATTTTATAAAAAAGTGTCATGAGAAATTGTCGCTACGTGCTATTGCTCTTATCTCTTGGACAATTTCGTGCAGAAAGCATAAGTAATCCTTTAAGGTTATCTCCCCAAGGAACACATTTTGTAATTATCGCAAAAAACGGAAAACTGTGCTCGGAGGGCCATTAAGCTACCAATTGAAGTCAGCGTTAACTGGAAAGAGTAATGCTTGCTCATAACAGCGGAGAAAGAAGCGCCTTCCAGATTATTGCTGCCAACGTTTCGTGGGTTAACTTACGCTTTATGGAGCCGAAAGCCTTACACGAGGCTTGAATACTGATGATATCATGGTTTCGGGGATTTTGCGCCAGTTTTTCTTAAAAATTTGCATCAATTGTTGTTAGCAGTAGGGTATCTTAGTTGTAAGGACAAGTCATATTACAACACAGCCAGCTAACAGCTATCCCTTCTCCAGATAGGGCCGCCAAGTACCTTCAGCCTTATCATCGATATTAATGGTTCACTCAGGTTGCGTGTATTATTGGTGCTTGGGCTTTGGATATCGTAACGTATCCATTATTTGATTTAGCAGCACTATCTTGTTGGGCATCAAGCAGGAGAACTCGATTAGCGTTTTTTGGGCACAGAAGTAAGTTAACCTGTTCAAAGATGCCAAAAACTATGCTCTACACATTTATCGAGATAAAATGACAGTACAAAGTCAAAGACATTACATACGGATGGAAAATTCACAGTTGTGTTGTGTCTCTTCCATAGCACTAATAACAGACAATTTTGGAAAATAGCGAGAATTTCTCCAAATTCTGAAACAGCAGGCAGACGGAGAAAATAGTTCCAAATCTCATATTGATCAAAAATTGTGCAAATTCTTTAAATGTTATGAAAAAGTTGAGAAAGCTATCATATTCTCCCGCTCCACTCCTCCCCTCCCCCATCACTCGTTAAGATAATTTTCAATTTTCAGTCTCACTTCGATATATTTATTTAAACAAAATTACTTGAGAATTTGCAGCTCCACTAAAGCGGAATACTCAAGCAAAAATGAATGCCAAAGCAGAGCAGAAAATTTTCTACTATCCTGTGCTAACTTTCATGATAACTACGAAAATGTAAATATCGTGTCTGCGCTTAAGAGTTAATTTCAAGACTTTTGTAAATTTACGTTACCCTATCAGCTGAACGTTGATGATAACATCAATTGTAGTTTCAAATTAAAAACACACCATTCAATCAAGGCGATGCCAACTAAATGTCAAAATGATAGATATGTTCTCAATATTGTCTACAGAATATTGTTGTTTAGATGATTGTTGTTGTTTACATAAATATAAACGGAATGAATATTTAACTGCATATGCAACTGTTTACAAAACGAAATTGCATATAAACAACAAGAGAATTTCACACAATTTAACCGAGTATACCGTTGAGGTAGAATATACTAACATAGTGCTATATAAAGTAAACTCTAATGAAAACTATTTATTTTTGTTTTAGAAAACTTTAATTGAAACCAGCTACAATAACAGTAACTACAGCAACTACAACAACAATAACAGCAAGCATCGAATAGGGGTAAACAAGAGCAGTCTATAACAAAACATTTACTTACAAATACGAAGACATTAATAAAGCACATATACATACAACACATACAAATATATATATATATATATATATATATATATATGCACACACACACACGGGCAATCTCAATTACTTAAATAAATTGAATAACCGATTTAATAAAACAGCAAGAAACAAATAGTGTCATCCGGGGTGAGAGTAAGCAGTTAGAGAGTTTTACTGAAAAGCAGAAAAAAGAAAAAAAAGAACAGAAACAAAAACAAAACAAAAAACGCCCGAACAACTCAAATTATAACTTTCTCATTACTTTCTTATATCACTTCAATGTAACGTAATGTCTGTGCTTTGTTTTTCTTGTTTTTATTTATTTATTTATATTTATAATAACATAATTGAAACTTTTGTCTAAGCAAGATAATTATACAACATTTTTTTGGATAGAAGAATGTACATGTACACCCATACATACATACATACATACATACATACATACATACATACATACATACATACATACATACATACATACATACATACATACATACGTAGATACATACTTATACACAAGCATGCGTACATTAACACTTATGTAACAGAATTTTGCTTTAAATAGCAAAAGTGTTTTCATGTACGTACGCGCACGAATGTATGTATGTATGTATGCATGCATGCATTAATTGCTAGACAAATTGAGATAAATAATTTATGCTTTATTTAATGCATACTTTTAGATGCAAACATTAATTTGCAATAGGCTGTATATATGTAAATTGCTTATGAGACATGCAAGAATACGAGGTTTGTTCAAAACAAAAAATTCAAAAATTCATTTTTACAAAATATTTTTTTAATTGCTTTTCATATCGTCGTACTTACCTTTGAGTCATGTCTGTTTAGAAATCCTATTTGAAGAATTGTTTATCGAAAAGATTACATTTGTTTTGCATATATATAAATATGTACTAATACTAAATAATAAAAATAGTTTAAATTATGTGCAAAAACAACTTCAAGATGCCATTCATTACTTATTCCCTATCGTGATTGCACTTTATTTTAACAAAAACATTGCTTTACAATGCAAAAGAAAATTGCAATTGGAAAGCAACGAGTAGACAATGCTCCCTTTCTATTCTCAAGGCGGATGCCCGTCATGCTAGACATCAATCATCTCAGCGCTTTTATCGTTGGACGAATAAGGAATAGAGTATACCTAAACTAGGACCTTTGAAGCCTGACTGTAACACAATACCTTAGAAACTCACTTTTACGCTTTACCTGAGTACAATAGAAAGATTGCAAATTAAAATGCCGCGAACAAGATGGACCTCTTCAGGGCAAATAGTATACATGACAGGTTCACGATAGTGTTTGGTTCAAGCAAACTAATCAATCGCGTAGCCTTGCGTTACATAATAACCAGCACAGTTTAAATAGAAAAATAGAAAAAGACTTAATCTCCTCATCATCGTCAATCCCTTTATGGTCTTTTAGGAACTCACAAGCATTCATAGAAGACCTCTCTCTATTTTCGTTGTCTGATAAATAGCGCCCGAAAATATGCTCTAAATATGTATATATATATATATAGAATCTAGAATCATAAAGAGAATCTAAAGAGAGTTACATTATATATTCCGATCTAATCGCGCATTAATAGAAACCTCATTTTTCAAAACAAATCAAGTCGAAAGTTGAAAAATTCTGCAAAAAAACCGAGTTAGTGAGTTTAAGTTGGGACAAGGAAACCCAAGGAAAGACAATTAAAAAGAATAAGCAATAAGTCCAGTGAAAATCATTTCTTTATTAAATTTAAAATGTCCTATGACCTATAGACTTCAGTGTCAGAGCTCTTCCAATCCACCAAGTTGTAAATCCAAATAAATCATTGCAAATACTCGGAACCGAAGTGACGAATAGGAGGAGTAACCAAATATCTGCAGATTACAGCACATTCTCATACTATTACACATATCTTATGCAAAAAAGCTTTTGGATTAAGTCCTTCTACAAGTTGAAAATCGCCGATTATGGTAAAACAAACGTAAACTTTTCGAACAACAATAGAAACATAGAACAAAATTGTAATCCAGATGTGCAAGTGAAGAAAATATTCGCTAAGGAATAAAGCAGACAATCGGAACAAAATTAAGAATTGGGAAGTGAAGAATTTCACTAACATTTTAAGGGAACCTCGTATATGTTACTATTATTATTATTATTATTATTATTATTAATATTGTAAGCTTTGTTAAATATGTATGTTGTTTATATAAGTTTAAGTTTTTGTTAGTGTATAGTTTTAATAAATATTGTTACAATGTATTTATTTATATGTAAAAATTTTTTTCCTTTAATAAATGATTTATTCAAAATTTAATTAGTTATAATGACGCACAATGAAAACAATTTTTTTTTTTTTAATTTTTTTTTTTTTTTTCTGATCTGAAATTTGAATTGAATTAGACATTTGAAAATATTTTTGTAATATTTTCGGTGAAAACTTTAGTTGTTTGTGTCTGTCATCTTGTTTTCAGAATTCTTTTGCACGCTTTTAATACAAAACAGTTTGTGGAAGAAAATAATTAAAAGCATTTGCTAAAATTATTTATTTTAAAATGTGATGTTAAATATATTTATATATATATACATACATATGTATATATATATATACAAATATATAAATAAATAAACACAATAACATTTAATAAAACGATAAATTATTAATTAAAAAATAAAACAAATAAGTAAATGAAATTAAAAATACTTTAATTGTAAAACAATTATAATTATAAACAATTTCTTGTAGATTATATACATATATATATACATATATACAAATGTATGTATCTGAATATGTAAATGTATATATATGTATACGTATACATATATGTATATATATTCATATATAAATCCAAATATAAAAATTCTTTAAAGGAAACCAACAACAACAAAAACAAAATCTAAATTCTAGTAACTAAATGAATCGATTACAATTACTTTTTTATAAGTAGCAAACAATTTTTGAAATAATATACACTATAAATATACATATATTTATATATATATATATATATATATATACATATATATGGATATATGCATACGTGTATACGTATATATATATATATATATCAACTTATATATATAAAAAAATATTTAACTTTACTTAATATGTAATTTTTAATAATTAAAATGAAAAAAGAAATTAAATAAAAAACACCTTACGAGAAAGCTAAACACTAAAATCTCTTTTCACTTAATATGCCTTTTCTATTTTTTTTTTTTTTTTTTTTTAAATGAAAATTAATTATGTGTGTGACAATTGACAAAAAATTCAATATAAATCTTAATTTTTTTTTTTTTAATATAATTTTTGTGTGAATTAGTGAAACAAAAAATAAATAAATAAGTCTAAAAATAATAATTAAATATAGTTTATAAATATTATAACCACCACACACTTAGGCTTGAATATGTTAAAATATGTTTGCAACAAGTGGGAGAACCCATAATAAAGTATATACATATCGTAAGCGTGAGTAACAACGAGGACTGATGCATATCCGTCTGTCATTCTTTGTCAAGACTTCGAAATGTTATCTAGAAACGCGGACCTGATTTCTTAACAAATTTGATTTTTTATCAGTGGGTGTTAGAGATTTCGCTTACAATTATCAAAAAGCTAGCTATGTATGTATGTATTGGATTTTCCCCTGAACTACAGTCTCAAGCTCTTCCTTAATAAAATCCTGGTATCGAGTAATCGGAAATCAGAACAAAAATGAGACGAAGAGTTCGTCGCTTTGCCGAAAAATTACATACACACACACACACAAGTAGGGCAATGAATTTTTGACACAATTAACCATGGCATCGTCCGAAGCGTTATATAAAAATATTCGATATGATACACGATTCAAACGTAAGAAATGCAATGACCAATGGTGGGTGGTGGGTATTATAAATAATTCGGACGGCACATCGAATATACTCCCTTGTTTTATGTATGTTATGAATGCTAATTAAAGCAATTCTACGAAACGGAACAGCAGCAGAAAATAGGGACAATTTTTTCTTCTTCTTTCCTTTCCTATCATTGTGTATATTACGTATGACTAAGTAACTAATTAACTAACTAACTAATTACAATATTTCTAAAAGCGTTTGCAAATGTAATTCATTGAAATATTTACATATACATGTATGTATATATGTATGTATGTACATATACATGTATGTATATATATATGTATGTATGTATGTATGTATTAATGTACTTAGAAAGATATGTTAACTCTATAAATGTTCTTCCCAAAAATGCCTGCATATACCTATTATCGAATGGTACAAAAGTACATTAAAGACATTATTTTCTCGTAATATATCGTATGAATGTCAGCAACACACATCTAAGTTTACTTTTAAGACAATTTCATTGAACATAATCCACACTCAGCATTATCACAACACAAAGACAAAAAAATTCAAAAGGAACACTTCAAAACATTCTCGTCTATAATAATACGATATTTGCATATCAAACATAAATCAGATAAAAATAAAATACTAAACTTTAAATTATTATATAATCGCTTGAGATAAGAAATACTGAATTGCCATTAGTCCATATAGCGCCTTTGCTTATTCTTTTTCCACCTTACATACCTAGCTCTCTCGAAATTGCTTTTGTATTATGCAGAAATATTTGTCAAAGGCCGTAAGAGATATTTATATCTTGGCCTTGGGTGGGATGGGCAGAGAATGTTTTGATCATGATGTCCGCTTGTTTTTCAATCCAAGTTTTCCATTAGAATCAAATTATCATCACAGTCTTCAAGGAAATTAAATTTTGGAAACAACCAGGATTGACTTATTGAAAAAATCAATGATAAGAGGTAGCCAAGATTTCGCTTTAGAGCGAATGCATCTTTTTTACACGCTTTATTTCAAAAATTTTAACCAGATATTTTTTGTTTTTTGTGAAATTTTGCAAAGTGTACAAAAATTTATTAGGTATACGTGAATGCTTATAGATTTCGTTCGTTTGTTTCGTTTGTTCAAAGTACTTAAAATTTGTTGCAAATATTGTCGCACTTACCACCACTACCAGCCATTACACAAAACGATGGTCAAATATTTCAAAATTTCTTCTTCTCTATGAATACTTGCTTGTCCTGTTCCGATAGTTGTGTGTTGTGATTACCTTTTTAAGTGAAAAGAGGAACTGGGACGAAAGTAGCAAATCCATCCATATATATGAAGCAAACTTTTGATGTCTCTTTTTACTTGTCTTCATCATCATCGACATCATCATCATCATCGTCGTCGACACAGTTAGTAATCTCTCTGCAGACGATAGTGATTCTTACATAATGCTTTTAAAGTCATCTTCTAAAAAGAAAAGTTGAATTAGTTTTTACAAACTTTTCATCTTTTACATTAGAGCTTAGCTTCCTATATACGCAAAAGATTGTTTTAGAGCAAGTTTCTCATTCGATAAGGTTCTTGATAAATCATATTAACAACACCGTACAACATTGTGTGTTGAATTCGATCTAAATTTATATTTATAGTCGCACATGGAGAGTGTTCGTTCAGAAGGGAGAGTAAATACTTACATGTGAACTTTCTTATCTGGCCGTCGTAGAGCTGCTTTAAGCCTACAACTATTTTTTACGACATACAATAAATACATACATAGTTCGACGGCTTATGTATATACACGACAAAAATGAATTATTTTCATTTACTTAAACTATTCTTTTAATTTATGTCAATTATGTACATATGTATATACATATACAAACAATATAAAGCAATTTTCTATGACACGTCAAACACTTAGATAGACACACACGCACATATAAAATTTATTTTGATGGCTTTTTCATTTAGGTATTATTTTCATTAGTTAATGTGTTAAATTTAACTTGAATAAAAAAGAAATCACTATTCTTCCACCATCAATACATACACACACTGTTCTACTTGTTCTATATGAAACTTGTGTTAAAATTAATTGTAATAGTGCATAATGACTTTGATTACACCTATCACCGTCAACACGTGTGCTTTACGGCGAATAAATGGTTTTGGGAATGATCGGGTCCCACGCAGAAAGGGAAAGCGAAGCATGCTATTGAAATGATTTCTTATTTTTCTATATCTTCTCTGAGTTTCTAAGGCGTTTTTAAAAAAGCAAATCCTTCTTATTTTTTAACTGACTAATTAGTATATTAGTTAGGAAAAGCCTGCGTCATGGATGGACCGGATTAGGGTTGCATATGTGATAAAAAAAAAAAAACAAACAATTTGACAAACAAACAGTCCTAGTTGCATTCGATTAAATAAAATCGGACGTTATCTCTGAGGTCGTCTTGTCTTACTCAACTTATTTTTTCGCAGAAAACTCTTACTTTTCCGCCAACTTATAGTGCCCTTCATCCGAAATATTCAATTTTTGGCGAACTCAGTTCAAAGTTTCGCCAAGAACGAGGGACGAAGGAAGATATCCGGAGTGATGTATAAGCGATTAATTTGAGTGATTACCGACACTGACACGAAAGCTAAAGTGTTCCCTTCATCACTTGTTCTAGCGTAAATAATTACCGCGAAAGCATTACAAACTCTTTAGGCTTAGTATTAATGGGATTTGTACACAAGAATCGATTGCAATGATCATAAAGCACATAAACTTTGCCTCATCTCATCCGGTTAGTTGGGAACACACTGTAGAATCGTTTACTAAACTTTGACAAGTTGAATGCGGCAAAGCAAGTTGAACATATCACGGTCACCCAAAACTAAAGTGATGTTGTTTACTTGTCCACATATCACATATCGAAGGCATTCATAGTGCATAATAGCACGATAATCGAGGAAATCTATTAACATTAGTTTGATTTTTAAGCGTCTTTGGCTCAACTTTGATTGATCGATTCAAGTCGTCCTACCACTGCAAATGATGCTTTTCATGACGCCTTGATAGGCTGAAATCATTGCTCCACAAATATGAAAAAAAACAAAAAATGCATTTTTGTATGTTTGTGCACGAAGCACGTGCTGACTGTGTTGACACGGATCCCTAGGTGGAGCATAGATGTCAAACAGACGCAACGCATGATAAAAAATACTTTCATTACTTCATAGCATCCAAGACGTTTCACTCTTCACAACTTTTTGGACACATTGTTGTGAAGCGTAAAATTCCCTTACAAACCGATCTCTCACATGTCGTACAAGAAAGGCAATGCCTTCAGTGTTAAAGCATCACGAACGGAAAGTGTTGTTAAAAGTTGAACTATTAAGCAATTGCTGACTGGTGATAGGTGATATTAAAAATTTATATAAGAATTTACTTTTTGTTATGAATAAATCCTTTAAATTAACGAAAGGAAAAAAAAGAAAAGTGTAAGTAAGTACTATACATATATAAAAAAAAAAATAAATAAATAAAATAAAAATATTTTCCCACATAAAAGCAGAGTTTTTGCGAATTTCAAATTATAATTGTTTTGTTGTTTTCTAACTGAGAAAACATGCACTTGTGTTCATTAAGATTGATATGATAGTTCAAATTGTGTAAATAAAACATTTAAAAAGTAGTTATATTAAATCTCATCTATTTGTAGCTTTGTGTATAAACCTATTAACAATAAATTGATTTGAATTTTTTTCAAAATCTTCGCTTCTATATATATATATATATATATATATCTATCTAAATGCATATGTATGATCTTCTCACTTGTTTTTTGTCTCCCTCCCTCTGTTTCTCTCGCTCCCTCCCTCCCTCCCTTCCTCCCTCCGTCTTTCTCTTTGTATAAATAATTCTCGAATGTCAGCCGTAAATGTTTATCTTCTCAAAATATTTCTTTTTTTTTTTTTTATATGTTTTTGTTTTATTAATTGTGAAGGCTTAATTGTTGGCGCTAATATTGAAAGCCTTAAAAGCCTTAAAAAAAAAAAACACCTAAACTGTATGTCACTAGCCATGATAGAAGTTTACTAAGCTAGTGATGTTACATATTTTTGCTTTAAAATAATTCTTAATAAAAACAAAAATATATACATATATATATAAATAAAAAAAAAAGAAAACGGTCAAATCAATAACATATATATACATATAATATACATATATACATAAATGTATTTTAAAATCTATATATATATATATATATATTTTTCACAGCATAAACTTAAAAGATCAATTAATAAATATATATATATATACTCTATGAACTTGAATTAAATGCTTATTTTTCATATATATATATAAAAACAAAATTGTTGCTATTTCATCCATCATTCATTATAAAATATAAAGTAAAACTTTTATTATTATTTCTTTGCATATATATTTTCCTTGATTTTTATGAATTACTTCGGATATTGATTTTGAGGAAAATTCCTCCCGTTTCTCTTTATAGGTTTGCACGATATACCCAGACACGGGTACATTAGTAGACTGACCCATATAGATGATTAATTTTTTGAACTTTGAAACGTTTTACTCATAGCCAGTAAAAGCGAACAGACTTTTTATATTTCCAGAGTTTATTTCGCGCACATTAACTGAAAAATGTACACATGTACATTTACTGCATATCCTACTGTTTCATAACTTTTAAAAATTTACAACAATTAACAGACATCGTCAAATCCAAATCTGGCTTAGCTTATTGAAAATATTTCCATGAAATCGCTTTACAGTTCCTAAACTCCCAATTATTCTCTCGGGTATTACGATTTCATTTAATTTTTTTTAGGTAAAGCTGCATAGACGGCATTAATCTAAGGTAATGACTGCTACTGATGCCATTTTCAATCTTGTAAAGATATATATATATATAGTGCGACCAAAAAGCAATAAGAATTGTTTGATTTATTCCTTTACAAAATCATGATCAAATCCAGTTCGCAATTGAGTTTGAAAATCACTTATGCTAATATGGTTCACAATTCGATTTCCAACTTTGACTTTAACATAGTTGAAAAACATCACTCTCCTGGATGGCAAAAACGAACCAGTAAACCATGGTTAGGGAAAAAATCAATTGCATCCTTAAAAAAGCAATGTTATGCCAAGCGAAGTAGTTTTGGAAATTTCGACACTTGAGATTATATCCTGGCCTTCCGATCGATAAATGCACTCAAAAGAGAAAACAAGGTTTTCTTCTTTTAACGAGAGAAGATATTCAATTCTCTCCTTAATTTCCGCTTTTAAAACAGACAACAAAATCCATTTACCGTAAAAGGTGAATGCCCTAATCCGACGTCCAAATCGCATTTAACTAAAAGAACCGAGAGAATCGTTAAATCGTTATACAAAAAGTTCCTTTTTCTTTGCATAGCTTAAACTGAGAATTTCTATTAGAAGGTGCGGAATATGTTCTAATTTGAACTTTCTCGTTACTTTTTGATCAAATTATACAGAGAATAGATTTGCTATTAGTGAGAAAAAGTTGTTTTGAATCGGGATTTCGAAACACTGGAATGAATAAAATGCAAAAAATTGCAAAAAAAAATTAACAATATTTTTGTATTAGGTTGGCAAGAAACAAATTACCTTACGCTATCTCTACATATCTTTTCACTTTTTCTCCTCTTCTTCTTCTGTAAACATAATCACATGCATGACTTATGCGTAGAAAAGAGAAAATGCAAAACGAAATAACTTTCTTGTGAAGACTGTTTAAATCCTAAGGTTCAGTCAACTTTAGAGTGTACCACTGGCCCTACAAAAATATATGTATGTTTGTAGTTTTTTCCTTTCTTGTATTTGTTTACTCTTTTTGTTGTTTTTTTTTAATGTTAATACACGTTCAGCTTGTGTTATGTCTCATTCATATGTTGGCCTTAAACATATCAACAACAACAACAAGAACAACAACAACAACTACGAAACCCTAGAAGAGATGACAAAATTATACTGAAATAAGGTTTCTTTACAAAAGTTTTTATCTTTAATCCTGAGTTATAAAAGGAGTTGTTTTCGTAATTCAAAATTATTTTATTTAGTTAGATCGAATCTTCTCATCAAATCAAAGCAAATCAAAAAAAATAAAAAAAATAAGAAAAGAAAAATGACAAAATTTAATGACGAATACACTTCCAACACTACCCCACTGAAGAAGAAAACGAAGATGAAGAAGTCGAAGAGGAAATACGTGTATGTAATTATGTCATTAATAATGTTACGTAAATGATAATTATATAAATAATAAATTATATAAATATTTACATATATATCATCCAATAATAAAAGCAATAATAATAATAATAATAATAAGTCATATAAAATTTTCGATTAAAAGAGATATACAAGTAACGAATAGGAGGAGGAGGAGGAGGAGAAGGAGAGATAATAAAATACAAATCGAGAGACATAAACATGAATACATACCATAAAAATAACAAATGCATAAAGTATTAATTTTACTTATATACCATAAGTTTATTTCATACAAAACCATATTTAAAAAAAAAAGAGAGTAAAACGCATTATATGCAAACAAAGCGGAAACGCGAAATTAATCAATTATAACACTGGAAAGTCAGAAAAACAAAAAAACGAAACACAAAAATTAATACTAAAATGAAATAAATTAACAGGAGAAAAACACAGAGAGATAATTAAAAAAAAAAAAAAAAAAAAGAATTTTTTTATCAAAAACAAAAGGATTATAATTCGTATTCATACGAAAATGAATATCAATGTGCAATTTAATTAAAAATTTAGCAATAAAATGAAATTGATTGGGGGGGTGGTTTAATAAAAAAATTTAAAAAAAAAAATAAATTAACCGAACAAGCAAACTACTTATACGTTATATAACAGTAACATTGTCTGTCAACGAAATGGATACACTTTTCTCTTCTTCTTTGTTATGAAAAATGTAATTTTTCTTTTAAATAGTTTCCCCTTTGGAAATTTCTCATCAATTGTTATACTGCGAAAGTCAACCGTCTTCGCTTAATCAATCGATCAATCAATCTATCTATCTATCAATTCCATAAAATTTTTTTTTCTTTCTTTTTTATTCAACAAAGAGTTTTGATATTTTTATTGAAAATTAATGAAAAATTGATTGTGAAAATTCTATTGCGTTTTCCATATAACATGCCGGAGAAATTGCATTCCTTTTCAAATGAATCATCTACTATCTGTCTGTCCATAGTAAAATGTTCAGAAAGTCATCTTAAGTGGAAGAACGCGAATGTTTTTGCTTTTAAACTCCGCAATGATGCTTGGAAATAATTATGTCATGTTTCCGATTACAGCGTCTGTCTGCTGCATGCTTTAAATATTAATTTTTATCTCCTTTTGCTGTGGGAAGCTTTTCATATCAAAGCTTCTATCAATCGTCGTGATCAACGTCTACTTAAGTAAATAAACTAATATCGTTTTTCTTACTTATTTCTTACTTATTATCAGCCATAGCTAGGGTGTATCATTCTAGCCACGGTGGTATTAACGGTTCCCCTGCAATGAAAGTACGTACAGCAGGACTGATGTAGCACTGATGATCGATCCATACTTTATGGAGTTTCTAATGCGTCTCGGTTTGTGTTCCAAAGCGTACGACAAATCTGGTATACTTTCATTTTACGATGGAGATGAAAGAAAAAAATTAATTCTATTTTTCTCGAACATCATCGAAATACTCAATAAAGCGAATGAATGTGAAAATTGAATTGAATTGAATTGAATTTTAATTCTTTAGAAACATTAAAACAATGCGCTCGAGATATCTGCGATATATTGAATGAGTTAATTTATTTGTTTCCTTAGAAACCAGATAGCAGATATCAGTTGTATGGTTAGTATATTCCGAATCCATTTATCATCCATCCGTCACATCCTCCTCTCAGGCGTTGTTCTCATAATTGCGAAAATTTGTTTAAAAAATCGAAACTCAACTTATCATGTCCTTGAATAGATTCTAAAACTGATATTAAACCACTTGCCATCGTATGCGGCAACAGGGCAGTAAAGTCTAAAAGAAGAACGAGTAAAGCGCATAGTTATCTATCGCTCGGGCCTCTCCTCTTATGCAGAAGAGAGGAGGAACAGAAAGGTAAGCTGGCCATCAACGTGCCGGCAACATATAGCAGACATTCGCTGAGTGCGTAATCCGGGAAAAGAGAAAAGAATTTCCTTACGTTTATATTGAATAAGAAAAAGACTGAGAACTTCTTATCCTTTTTTAAACCTGAACGATTAATCTAAACTGCACAACTATTCACGACATTTTTTTTCCCATTCGCAAACCGCAACCGCAAAGGTATCGCAACAGCCTTATGAGTAGGCCTCCACTTAACTGATATCAAAGGTATTAAATGATATCAGTCAATACCAATAAATAAATCAACTAAGGGTGAAGTTCGTCCTTATCTTCCATTCCGATTATTCTGCAAAGGTTATTTCAGAACTTTCATTCAGATCTTTGCCTGTTGAGTACGTTTCTAAAGTTCAGAAATAAATTACAAAAACAATCTATTCTTAAAAGTGGAATGCAGATGAGATTGTAAATTGATTGGGATTATAGATTGATATCTGTTCATATTTTAATCCTTGACGAATAATTTCATGTTAAGGATTTAAAAAACAAAAAGCATTCGCATATCGAAGAAATACATACCTATGGAGGTGTTTCCGTCGTGGAAAATGTGGAAAATGCAGAGAAATATTTTTATATATATTACGTTTTTTTTTGTCTCTAACTTGCATACACAATGAATTGCATAGAGAGAATATATAAAAAGCAAGATTGAACCATAATTAATTTTCTACAGCATAAAGAGTAAACCAAACCAAATTGAATAGCATGGAATGTATATGTGCATGTATATGCAATATAACGATGTTAAATAGGCAAAGGAAAAATAAGCTCTAAGTGGCACTTAAGAAATATGATAAAAGTAAAAACAAAAATAAAAAAATAATAATAATGTTACTGAAAGCCGTAAACATATTTATCCAATAAAACCGTATAAATGAAATCAAAATCGAAAAATTATATTAAAACGGGGAAAAAATTATCTAAAGAAAGTTAATTCAAATTATACTAGCGAGAACAACAACAAAAGCAGCAACAGCAACAACAACAACAACAACAACAAGAACAAATACTCATTAATTGTTAAACATTTAAAAACACAAAAAGATTTACAAAAACAAGTACACAAGCAAAAGAAAAAGAGAAAAAAAGCTAAGTAAAAAATTTCATAAAGTATTTAAGAAAATGGGTTGGTTATATAAAAAGAAAAAACAAAAAAAAAAATAATAATAATAATATAAATTCCAACTCTTATACAACAATACCAAACGCATACACACTTAACATACAATTAATCGTAAATATTTTTTCTCTTTCTTAATAATATAAAAAGAAAATAACGACAACAAAAACATTTAACAGAAAATTAGTTGTACATTTATTGAATTATAAAATTAAGAGGGAGTGTTAGTCTATTAAGAAATTTGCAAAAAAAAAAAGAAAAAAAAAAAAATAATGATAATTATAATAACATAAAACGAAAACAACAACAATCTTAAAACATTAAGTAAAAAAAAAAAAAAACAACAAAAAATTTTAAAAATATTATTAAAAATATTATTATTATTATTATTATTAAATAGCATTTCCTTTTTTATTTGAGTCGAAATTTAAAAAAAAAAAAAAAAAAACAAAATGAAAAAGAAAAAGAAAAAAAAATTAAACAAATTAGTCACTTAAACAGAAAATCATAATAAATAATAATTTCCAAATATTAAATTGAATAAAAATAAAAAGTAAAAAACACGAAAAAAAAAATACCAATGAAGTTTTATTTTTGCATTTGCCAAAGACGTCCTTGCATCGTCCTATGCAGTCACCTTAGCCGCCAGCATGATTTGAGGCATCAATTATATTCAAAAAAAAAAAAAAAAATGACATACAAAAATTATACAAAGCTACTAATGTTTTTTCTCCTTTGTTTTTATTTCATTTTTTATACAAAATCAAAAAAAAAAAATTCAAATTGTTTTAATAGGAATGCAGTTTATCAGTTTGGAATCGCACTGCCACTGATCATGCCAGTACAACACGTATTCGTGATACGCTGCGTAGGATATTAAATATACCTGTTAGCGTGCCAATGGAGTATAAGATACACTGTGATAGCCTTAAATATGTAGCAATGTAAGTATAGGTTGTTTTCAAATAAATCATTTTTATATATAATTCAAAATTTGTTATTCAAATCCGTCTACTTTTTCTCGCAATTAATTGTATAAAGCTAATGTATTTAAATTATTTACATAGTATGTGTTTTTACTTTTTTTTTTTTACTTGCAGTAGTAAAGGCCCCTTGAAAAGCTGAAAATCAATGAATTCGCATTAAAAAGAAAACAAAAGCCTATAAAACAATATCAACGGATAATAAACAAGAGAAAAGAAGAAAGTGAGAGAAAAAGTGGGAGAAAACACCGAGCAATCACAACACAAACAACATATAAAGGCATAAACTCAACATTACAATGTGTGCATATGAAGACATTGTATATAAAAAAGAAATGAAAAAAAAAAAAGAAGGAAATCCCGAGACACAACAACAACTTACAGATTGTGAATAACTCTACATTTAGTAATTTCTCCTCCTATAGCAACAATAACAACAAACAAGTAAAAACAAAAATTACACATGCAACCAAAATACCTAAAAAAAAACAAAAATGAAAAAAACAATTAAAAAACAATTTAAAACAAATTTAAGTGGAAGGAAACCCAACATTAGACAGACACATTGTATGGAAAAATTGTTTTTTTTTTTTTTTTTTTTTTTTTTATATACTCACCTCAAAAAGATAACAAAATACGAATTTGCACCACATTCGCTGAAACACTTTTGATGACCGACTCACTTGAACTCCTCCTTGAAGACCCGCACATCATAAAATGTCTCATTAAAAGAAGGCTTTAAGTAAAAAGTACGTATTTTTTTATGTGTAATTTGTTAATTATTTATTACCCGCCATAGTTGTAATAAATTCATAAGCTAAAAACATTCAATAACATTCGAAAAATTATATCCGATACTACAGTTGATGAGGTATTTACAAAATTAATTTCATTTGAAGTTTCTCTTTTTTTTTTTTTTTTTTTTTTTTAATTTTTAATATGTAGAAAAAGTGAAATTTGTTTTCTTTTATGTTCCGATTTCTTTTTTTTTTTTTTTGTACTTCTATGCCCTTGTAGTTAAGAAAAAATATATATACATACGTATTATCCTTGTGTTCTGTCGTCTGCTTGATTAAGTTTTTCTTCTTTTTTTTGGCTTTTTGTTTTCCCATGAAAAAAGAAAAAAACACAACAATGAAAAAAGTAAAAAATATATATGAAAAAATTCATAACTTAAAAAAAAAATGCTCCTTGTTTGAATTTCCTTAACGATATTGAGCGAAGATAAGTAAGTATATTACTTTTTGAAATCTTTTTTACTCGTAATCCTTACAGCAAACATGATAATGTTCATGAAACCCGCAGCGTTAATACAAACACATTTCACTTCCATAGAAGATGCATTGTTTTAACACTAAATGTCTGCAACCAGAGAAGAAAGCCTTAAACGATAACATTTTTTGTTTCATCACATAGAGCTATAGATACGACATTCAACATAGAAAATTTAACAAGGGGGTTGCTGTTGAGGAACCTAAGGTGACACGGTAGAGAAAAACGAAAATGTCGCAAAATCCGTAACAGTAATTAGTCATAAAAAAAAAAACATTTTCCAAATTAAAAATAAAAAACCTTTCCTCTCTCTTTCTAGTAAAATTACGAAAAATAAATTCTAGTAGAGCCAGAGTTCACATAGAGCAAGTGTTTGAAGGGTTTATGGAAGCAGGAAAAATAAGTAAATGACCCGAAAAGTAAAATTTTCAATTGCAACAATAACCTAATTATTATCGAGATATATCGTCCTTTTCTTGGATGAATCATTTATCCAAACCGAATCTAAATATGTTGAAATTTTTATATAAAATTCGATTGTAATATATGAGGCGGCCTTTTTTTGCTTTAAACATCTGCAGATAATTTACTTGAAAATCATATTTAAAGTTATATTTAATAGGTCAGATTTATTTTCGAAATTTTGTGCTTTTTTTATTATTATTAAGAATTTGCAAAAAGCCGCGTTTAAATCGATGCGTTCGTTTTCATGTTATAAACAAAAGAAAATAAGCACGTTTCTCCATAATGCAAACGAACATCGACAACAAACAACTACGACGTGAAAAAATAATTCTTCATTCAAATAAAATCGAAGCATCAAGCCAACAGAATCGAACGGAAAGCGAATATTTGCATATACTGTAAACATCTTTGACACACCCCTTTCTATCATAATTCCTTTAACATCTGCTTTTATATGCATTTTGTTACTATACAAAAGAATTTGCGTTATTGCATACTATCAAAGCATTATTCATATACATAACATTGCTTTGATCTTATTCTCACATTGTTGTTTTTGTATAAAAACGAAAACATTCTTACCATCCCCTCGCTTAATACTACTACTACTACTACTACCGCTTACACACATGTTTCACTATGCTACTCATTTGCAACTGTTCTCCGTTTGTAATTATTAAAAGTTCTCTCTCACGCTCTCTTTAACATTGCGTTGAATAGCTTTCTGTGTGCAAACAAATACAAACCGACTTCTCAATTGTAAACAAATACAGACGCTTACTCTCAGATGTTACCAAATTATTTTTGAATTACTCTCAGATGTTATCGAATTCAGACTGACTTTTTAAATTTTTCTCCATTGTAAAGAAATACAAACTGACTTGTACAATTATTCTCAATTGTAAGCAAATACAGACGCTTATCGAGAGTCATAACAAACCTGTGTGTGTATATAAGCACATGTTTTTATACTACGCAATAACGCAATTAAAGAAGAAGATGAGAAGGGGCGTTTCCTATTTTATTCTCAAAGCACACAAAAATAATGTGAGAAAATGATCAGAAAAATCTTCTTGCTATTTGATTTTGTTGGCCTGGTGCTTGGATTTTATTTGAAAGAAGATTTATTTTTTCTATGTCGTAGTTGTTGGCGTTGTTTGTTTGCATTATAGAGAGAAACGTGCTTATTTTCTTTCGTTTATAACATGAAAAGGAATGCATCGATTTAATTGCGGTTTTTTGCAAATTAATAACAATAATTTGGAGATTTTAATTGCAATAATATTTGAAAATTAGTCCTGCTCTTTAGACCTACTTTTTGCACGTTTCAAATTTGATTTTTAATGAAAACTAAAATGTAACAAAAAATTGATATATTTAATTATTTGAATAATAATTTGTTAACTCAAGGTATTTATTGTAACCGTTGCATTTTACCTTTTCTTACAAAACCATGAAACTAATAATATAGACAAATATTTTCTCCAACTATTAAAATGTTTCCTTTTTATTTTTTACTTCTTATTTACTTAGCCAAAAAATTTTATAAAATTTGTCTTAAAAATACATGAATTTAATTATGGGATGTCTTTCCATATATTGTTGTATAAGTGCCACAATAAACAATAAAACTATAATCCACGATAATTAATTACATAATAATAATTGCGTGTAATGGGGGGGAGCAATTCCAACGAAATGAAAAGATTAACGATAATATACATTCAATATCTGTCCTCGAATTCAGTTAAATCGAATAGGTAAACATTTGAAACCAAGCAATCGCCCTCCTGTGAAAAAGACATATTTCATTTAAAAATGTAAACTATTTATTTATATTCGGTAGCTTACACCAGGTGTAATGCCGACTAAGGCATCGGCATGTCCATAAAATTCTTCTTTCAATGAAATAACAATTGTTTGTAAATTTGTAGTGTGATCCCGTATGTATGACGCCACTTTACCAATATTAGTATTGTCAAGGGCAGCATCAATTTCATCAAGTACGAAGAAAGGTGCAGGCTGATAACTGTAAATAAGAAGAAATGCATATAAAGTTTTGGTAATTACGAAGCAATCCGTTAATAAAGAACGAGGGCCTGTATATATATATTATGGACGAATTCCATTTCCAAATTTGATTTATCTATCGATATACGACGATCTAATTTAAATCAACTACATATGGGCATAGAAAATTCAATAGGCCCATCATAAATTATTTACGATACCTTTTGGCATCGCGGAGTTGTTACAACCAGAAGGACAAATTTAGCCCTCGTCCATCCATTTGTTAAAAGAAAGCTATCGTACCTATGTATTGAAAACAATAAAGCCAGAGCAGCTATTGTTTTTTCCCCTCCGCTCAAATTGCTCATGGGTTGAAAACGTTTACCAGGTGCGACACAGTTATAATTAATGCCATCCAAATAAGGCTCTTCTGGATTATCCGGGCTCAAATACGCTTGAGCAGCTTCGTTGCGAGCTAACTTCTTATAGATACCATCTATAGCCTCTAAGATGTGATTGCAACACATTGTAAACTTTTCAATACGATCGGATTTCACTTTCTCAAAGGCAGCTTTAGCTTTTTTCGCTTTACGTCGTGCATTTTCAAATTCTTCGTTAGTCGATTGTACTTTTTCAGTAACACGATCAAGTTTTTGCATAGCTTTCATATTCGGTGTTTGTATGCGCTCCAGAACTTCTAGTTTATTTTGTAGCTCCTTTTGAAGTTGCTCGTTCGTCTTTTTGAATGCAGAGTCATCTTTTAGCTTGCACAAATCACGAGGCAAATTCTGATAATCAACTTCAATACTTTGAAAGCAATGCGGCATAAGAGAAATAATTACATTAATATAGAAAATCAATTATATTCGACTTGATCGAATGTTGTAATATCTACCACTAAGAGGGTATTTTTTTTTTGGGAACAACAAACAACAAACATATTTTAAATTCGAATTTCTGTCAATAGAGACAGATATTGTTATTATTATTCCATCAAGATTTTGTGTGGTCTTCGGGCAAAGATTTTGGGAGTCATACCAAATGTAATTTCGAAACATAATTAAGCAGACAGACATGTCTTTTTATAACATTTGATTATATGCAACTTTCGATGCGTATTCAGGTGCGTCGGAGATTCGATGGTGTGCCCTACGAAATTTTATTCTATAAACAGTCGAAGATACTGGCTAAACTTATTATTATGCCCTCTTGTGGTAGACAGGTATAGAAATAAATGCAAAAGTAGAATTATTATACCGGTTTTCCCTTTCAAGTATTAAAGAAGTTGAGTTTGAATTTGTACCACTCTCTGAGTCGCCTTGACGCACGGCGTCGTCTAAAGACCCTTTAAGCAAAGGCACCGCAATGCAATCCATCTGTTTTTTTTTTTTTTTTCGTTTTGTTTAATTATTATCTCAAATGTTCAAGTCATTAACGAAGATCCTTACCAACCTTGGCCTGCATAAGTATATTGTGGCGTTCATTCTTTTTCGCTTCAATTTTGGCTTCAATTGACGACAGTTGTGATCCCATATTATGTACTTCTTTGGCTAAATTAGCCACTTCTCTGCGTGCCTTTGATATTTCTTCCTCCATATCATCGACAGCTTGCTTCTTCGCATTCTTCTCTTGCTTATATTGTTCCATTCTCTCCTTATCCACATCTATTTCTTTAAGGTAACGTTTCTCGGCAGCTCTTAAACCCTCTAGAGCATCTTCTTCGTCTTGAACGCTGCGTTCCCAACGCTCGACATTTTCTAAACAAAAATTTTACGATAAGCAAAAACACGTTTAAAATATGATTATCGTATATATGGAAACATACTTTTTGTATCTTTCTGCTTTTCAAAGTCTAACTGTGTATTGATGGCATCTATCTGCTGTTCGAATTCAGCGCGTTTACGGGCTCGCTCCTGCTGCATGATTAATTCCCGTTCTTCATATTGGCGGATATTCTTAACACCCAAACGCTTGCAAAAATTAGCAAACACTTGATCTTCCACGTTATTCATATTTTCTTTGATTGTCTGTATGTTTTGATCGCGGTTTTGCATACGTCTTTCAATTTCACCAATTTTAGGCTGAAAAATTGAACAATATTGTGATTAGAAGAGAAAATCATTAAACACAGAGAACTTACACCAAACTCGTCCAATTGACTTTGTACTTGCTGAAGCTGAGTATCGAATTGTTCTATCGATTTTCTAGATGATTCGGAATCGACCATACTGTATTTTAACCGATTCTCCAAACCCTAAAATATCCAAGTATAGTATTTAAAGTAAAGGTTTAGCATAAAGGGATCAGATAATTATAGTCTGAGTTGTTTTTTTGATTGTTTAACTAGAATTATTTGCCAATAAATAGAGAAAGTATTTTGCTGATTGTGTGTCTTTGCTCCAAATGGGTTTCTGTAAAATACGAATACAAAATCCTAACGCAATATTAGCTCTCAGCTTTGAGCCGTAGCTTTCCGACCATCTCATTCCGGATCATGCTAATTTCCATTGACGCGTTGCAGTCATGCTTCAGTTTTGAATCTCAACTTTTCCTATTGTGATATTATTAGTTGAGCACTAGACTTAAAAATTCAAAATCTCTCATTCTGATTATTATAAGCGGAATGACAAACTAACATATCCCCATCATTTAGAAGTAGATGGTGGAAAACTATACGATTTCCCATAGTCTCACCTTTATTTGTGATTCAACAGTAGCCAATTCGCTTTGCTTGCGAGATTTCTTGACCAATTCCTTTAGTTCTTCGTTTAAACGTTCTTTTTGCATTTTTAGCTGAGCCATATGTTTCTCATCCCAACGTTTAGCTTTGCGAGCCAAATCATGACTGCCACCAGAAATGAGGCCAGATTTTTGATAGAATGTACCATCCAAAGCCAAAGCATCATAACGCGAACGATCCAATTCGTAAGCAACTTTCATAGCATCCTCTGGAGTTTCACAAACCAAGGCATTGCCGGTGGCGAATAGGACAGCCCGTTCAATTTCTTTCGGCTCAAATTTCAATACATCGTACACCAGTTTGACATTCCGAGGTTCGGTGATATTTCTAAAATTTTAATTTAATTTTTTAATATATACTTTATTCAAATACTTAAAATATAAGAAAATACCGTAAACGTTCTTTTAAGGGTTTAACTTGTAAGTAATCCAAAGGTAGAAAGGTTTCCACCTCAAGCATTTGTTCCTTCAGTATCTGTAAGAAAATACCATTTGAAATAAATTTACTTCAGAAAGGTTATTGAATGCAAATGGCAACAAAACAATTGTTAATAATTTATATGGAAAAAAATAAATATGTTAAGCAAATTTTTTAATTAAAACCATACAGTGCACTCTTATTAGAGCTGTAGAATGCGATGCATTCAACATCAGGCTTATAACAGGAAAAATATTATAGCTTATAACTTTCAGCAGATTTTGAGCGAAAATTTATTACAAACGCATATTGGGGCCTCCCTTTATAAGAGGTCGTGGTAGCGGAATTTTCACAACTAATAGGATATTTGGGAAGTTTTATATTTTGGTTGGAAGAGTTGGGTATTAAGAATTCGATTCTGATCTCTTATCAAGCAATGATAGAGGCAGGACTGGGGCCGTTTAATGTGACTTATGATTACTAAAAAATTGTTTGTTAACGTAGTGGATGCCAAAGGTTGTTCTTAAGCGAACTTCCAATTAGGTTTACTTTCTTCACTTAATTGATAGCAATTCTACTTATTACATTGATAAGATAGCGTTTTAATGCAACGCTTTGTTAATTCGTGACTGTCATTGCTGCTTGTTGAAGCTATTTGTCTTTCCCATATTATGTCCGTCATATCAGATTTTCCCTTTTGGAACTACGCACTATGCACTGTCGTCGACATAATGAACGATGTATTCACTGCGCAAGTATCTCCAAGAACTATGTACTAAGCATTCTTATAATATACTAATAATAATGTGCATGCTAATCAAATATCTTACAATAAATAAAATTAAAATACTAGAAATCTTATAACTTACTTGTATACATTGTCGAGCTGTTTTCTCCGTGTCGACTATAATAGCTTCCATGAATTTGCCCAAAACTTTCGTGACGGCCACATTATAACGTTTGTGTGTAGGCTGACACATATTTATCATACGATCGTACTAAAATATATAAAACGCAAAATTTTTTTCATTTATAATAAATTAATTTGAAGTAATTTGCTCACCACACCGGGCACTTGTTTTTTAAACAATTCCACTACTTCTTGTTTCTTTTTACGTCTTGCATCCTCATGTTTATCGCTTTTAGCATCGCCTAGTTGATCGCGAACATTTTCTAATTCTCTTTGAATTTCAGCGATTTTCTCTTTCGAACTGCCGACATCGCGTTTTAATTCGTCTTTGATGCGATTCTGTTCCTCTAAAGCTGCCTTAGATGAATTAATGTGGTCCATAAGTTTGTCACGTCGCTTAACAGCCTCTTCACGCTGTAGAGTCAATTTCTTAAGAGCTTCTTCAACTGAGGCACGACGGTTGGTTTCCCCATCTAACATATCTTGGTCTGATTTTTGCTCACGATTTACTGAATCTAATTCTGAACGATAACGAGTAGCTGTCGCTTCTGCTTGCTGCTTAAGTTGATCATATTCTTGGACAAGCCCCTCTTCCATATGTACACTTTTGCCACGTCGATGAGACTCATTCTCAATTTCGTCTTCAAAACGTTTCTTCATTTGCTCAACCTCCTGCAATTGTTTTTCCAATTTACGTATATCCTGCTGATGAGCATTGTCCGCCTCCCGAGCGGTTTCCAGCGTCTTCTGCAGAGAACTTAATTTCTTCTGACAGTGAGCCACTTTTTCTTTAGCCTTTATATAAAGCGGGTGCTTTTTGTTCATTTGAGTTTCAAATTCTCGTATTTCTTGATCGACTTTTGCCAATTCGCGATTCAGCGTCCCAGCTTCCTTTTTCTTCTCACGTAATACATCGTCGGCTTGTTCTTTGCGCATTTCTACTTTTTTGATTTCCTTCTGTTTACTTTCAAGATCTACATTCAGTTTTTGTATATCTTTTTCCACATGATAGAGCCTAAAGAGTTGATATTCAATTTGCTTCTCAGTCTGCGAATCGGAAAAAATGAAAATATACAATAATAATTATATATAAGATAATTCAATTAAAGACTGACATATTCCTTTTTCAAGCGGGTATAACGTTCGGCTTCCATTTTTTTGT
Source organism: Glossina fuscipes (assembly GCF_014805625.2). Taxonomy (NCBI): domain Eukaryota; kingdom Metazoa; phylum Arthropoda; class Insecta; order Diptera; family Glossinidae; genus Glossina; species Glossina fuscipes. The sequence continues at coordinate 1,259,253 of NW_023998443.1, forward strand.
ATTTGGCTTCTTTCCTTTCAGCTGCTATACCTTTCTTTTTTTGATAAGTGAATTGAGTTTCCTCCTCAGCCAGTATCATTTCATGTTTCAATCGATTGTATTCCTCTTTTAGCAAACCCGAGCTATACATTAATTATTAATTAATTAATAGTCAACACCATCACTGGAGTAAATTTAAAATATATTCATAGTTACCCGCTAATTTCTTCGAACAATGCCGTCCTCTCTTTTGGTGTTTTCATTGCAATGTTCTCGACGGCTCCTTGGAATACAAGAAAATTTTTTGCTTTAACGTTAATTCCTAGTTTCTCAAGTTTTGCTAGATAGACGCTGCTAGAAACAGGCTCTTCATTTATTCGATATTCTGAAGAGCCGCCAATAACGGCTCGCTTAAAGTCCCTATGACGATCGCCATTAATGATGAATTTCGCAATCACGTAACAACTACGGGCAACTGGCTTTCCAATTGACGAACCATGAATTAAATCATTTAAGCGCTTCACGCGTAAACTGGATGTTTTTTCGCCCATCACAAAACTTATGGCATCCATAAAATTTGACTTTCCCGAACCATTGGGTCCAATCACGGCCGTAAATTGTTTCAGAGGACCAACGACAACGCGGCCTTGGTAGGATTTAAAATTATCCATTTCAATGTATTGTAAGAAAGCCTGCTCTTCTTCAAATTGCGCTGACGTTGTTTGTGGCGGTGGTTGCGGAACTTGCACTGTTTCCACTTCTGCAGGCTGTTGTTCCATCGCAACAACTTCTACATTTTCTTCGTGGGTCATTTGACACTTTCAAATTTATACTTCTATTGCTGTTTTTTATTTCTTTAATATGGAAAACTGTAAATATTTTGCAAAAAAAATAACAATGAACGAGCGTCTTAGTGCTGTCAAAATATATCAAATAATTGTAAATGACTACTCGATAACTAGTACTTATCGATACAACTAATGTTTGCTAAATTGTTAATCACCCTGTTATTGAATTATTTCGAATTACAGGGTTGCAAATATTTAAGGGAAATGTTAACGCACAATAATGCCACTTTTATGCGGGAAATTCTTGAGCATCCAATTAATAACAAGCGTAAAAGAATTGGTCGCAAAAATCTAACCGCACGTCCCAAATTATTTGGAGGCTCTTTAGAAGAGTATTTAGAATCAACTGGGGAAGAGATACCGTTAATATTAAGAAGCTGTATACGCGTTATAAGTCTATATGGTCTACATCATCAAGGAATATTCCGAGTGTCGGGATCTCAAGTTGAAATAAGTAACTTTAAAGAGGCCTTTGAGCGTGCATCCTGAAGCTCGTCAAATTCGTCAACTTGTATCTGCATGTTACAACCTATAAATACAATCGAAATGGAAATATAAAATATATGCATAAAACACATTGAAATTGTCGAAATCAATGGAACAAGGGAAATAATGTAGGCGACGGGAAACCTGTTTCACTTAATAACAGAAAACTTTGCTCAATCAAAGCAATTGATTATACTAATCTTAATGTTTCTTCGAAGCTCATCATTTTTGAGATTTTCTGCCTCCATAATTATTAACTTCATCGAATTTCTTAGGAAAGATATCATTAAGCCAGTCCCCTAAGTCTAGAAAAGCATCTTTGAAAATCGTAACAAACGTAAACAGAAAAAGCTAAGGTTCTATGTCTGCAATCTGCAAAAATGCCTTTTACTTTTTATAGCCAAATTGGTGAAGACAATTGCAATTCTGCTCGAGCTCCGTTTCAGATATATGACGATAAATATGTAATAAAATACTTTCTTCGATTGGCATTAAAACATTACATGTGTATTTAAGATATATGATTGCAATTGTTTTCCGTAGGCGATGTTATATATATGTAACACAAATTTAATAATAACAGTAATAATATTGAAAATCAATTATTTTCATAGCAATGAAATACACATCTCAAATTTTTGATGTTCTCATTTCCATATATTAAATTCCAAAAAAATAGTGTAAAATTTTCTTACCATAAATCCTTCCGTCTTATAACGAAAGGCGATTCTTCATTTAAAAAAACAACGTCTATCGCCTTAATCTTCATCAAGGAATTTACTCGCAAACTAAAAAAATTTACGGTTTTCTTTTGATTTTGTAAAAAGTATTTCTGTGATTTCTTTTTGTAAAATTTGTAAAAGGTAAAGTTAAAAGTTTAAGTCATGTAACCATTGAAAATCGTATTCTATATCATTAATTGTATCATCAGTGCAGTTCTTCGATTTTTTCCTTTTTTTTGGTGTGACTTCTAATCCTTCTGCTATCCGATCTTCATCGTAAGTTTTATTTTTCTTCTTTTTCTTCTTCTTTCCTTTCGTCTCGCTTACGAATTCGACTTCTTTCTCACTCTCATTCCCACTATTTTTAATTTGTGTTAAGTTCTTTGAACGTGTAGAACTCTTTTTAAGCAATGAATCTTTCAAGACTTCAGCAGATTGTTTATCTGCTTTTCTTGAACGGCGAATTACGGAAGTGTCGACATTACCTATGTCTTCGTATTGTGATCCCAATAATGGATGCCTAATATTTATATTGCGCGGCATAGCCACTTTCCTCTTAGTAGGGCAGTGTTGGGCAAATTCTTCCTCACTGATAGGTTTATTAGCTTTAAGACGCTCACGTACAATTATACTGCCTCGAACTGGTAATATTCGCAAGGAATATTTGCTTTTACGACTGTCGAAATAGGCGAAAGCTTCCTTCTTCGGCTCGTCTGTGAATTCCATGCAAACGGACTCCAAGTTACCAAAATTTGTGCGTCCTGGCATTTTCATCATTTGCGATTCTAATTCTTTTATATTTAAACCCTTCGGACATTGCATTAACCACACTTCATCTTCTGCTAAATCAATTTCATTAATATTGCCGACAGCTTCGGCGGCATGGCCGATATCACTTTCTTCGAAATTGTCATTATTTGCTAAAAACAACTCTTTGAGAGCTGTAGGCGAACACTCTTCTGACATTGTTAACATATATTTATCGATTGACTACAATTTTAAAAATATAGGCCTTCTATTAATTATTTACACATTTTATGTTTACATACACGTGCACTTCCATTCTTGTGGTTTCTAAACTAATTCGTGTTTCATTTTCTTTGCATTTCTGAATAGAAATGCATTCAGTTATTAATATTTAATGACTTCAGAGTTGTAATATTAGTTTAGAAAAAATTTGTGATTTAATAATAATTTTATAAATTAATTTATAAATTTTTCTATAATTTTTTAATTCAGTTTAAGTGTAATTATCACGAATACTTTTTCTTTGCTATCTTTTTCTACTATTATCGCATATTTAACATTCTATTAAATACTAATTTAGCAACGCTGTTAGGGAAAAAGAAATCAAAGAAAACAATAAATAGAAAAATTTTTAATTCGGTTTTTGATTTTTTGGAAATTTTTGCATTATATTTTTTATTTTGTTAAATCACCTTTAAAAAAAAACAACAAAACAGTTATAACTATAATCGAAGTACATTAAAAACAAACCGAAAGAGCAACTACAATAACATTTTATGAAATTCATATAATGTGAGTTGGATAAATTAAAATTTTCTTTTTAAGAGAAAGAAAAAACAGAAGCAAAAAGTAGCAGCCGAATGGGGTAATTAGGTTAAAATTTTACGTAAATTAAATAAACAAATGTAAATATTTCAAGATTTTCTATGACGTGGTAAAGCAAAAGAAAATGAAAAAAGAAGCAAATAAGTTTCTGTGTGGAGAGATTTCCTTAAATTTTGCCAATTAGTCCAAAAACCTAACTTTGTTGTTGTTGGCATATACAATCTACTTTTTATCTTAACGTAAGACGTGTCTTAAACATTCAAGTAAGTGCAAGTGCAATACGTACTATCGAGTTCAACAAATAGAATTCAAGCATAAACCAACTTTCTCCCTAAAGCGAAAATTCAATTTTGCAACATGAATTGTTGCAAGATGAATTGCAATTATATGACTTGCTTTAAAATATTTGCTTATATTGCGTGTAGTTCAAGTTACGTCATCTATATAACATTTTTAAAAAGATATATTCCAATCAATTCCCACTGTCCCATCCTTGCTGTGTTTGGCTTATTCACTTTAAAGGGTTTTCCGATACATTGTTACCGTGTACAATGTGTATTCTAAAACATTATCAACAAAGTTAGAATCTTTGAGCTCATTACTTTTTAAAAGTAGATCTATAGGATCCAAATTTAAAAAAAGCATAATGGATTTACCCTTTTAGTCCAAGAAGTTGCAGTAAGTATTCAGAAGTTACAGGACAGGATCATCTCCTTAGTATAGCTATAATTAAGAATTACAATTTAAAATTAAAATTAATTTTTGTACATTACGCGATTTTAATTTGATTTCTTTTGCAGTTTTATGTATTTTCTACATTAATTACTAATCAAACTTACAAAAACCAAACCTCCGAATAACGAATTTGTTACTGTAACCAATTCTTCCAATTATGGACTTGTCATCTTCACCATCATTTAACGTAATTACTAAGATACCCATAAAAGGGGCCGAAAAGACATCAATGAAATGCGATACCAGTACATTACGGAATAATGACATTAGCGCCATTAATAGCACATTATATGACAGTGCTATTGAGGACGAACAAACAACATTTGTTTCTTTTAATGGTGAGCACATTCTTTTAAAATATTGCATATTTTACAACTTTTTTTTTCTTCATTTTACTTCTAATATTACTTATAGAGAATGATAATAATAATGCTGATATTTTGAATTTACGGACCACTGATAGTAATACGACGTATTGTAAAATTGATTCATCATCTACGTCGATTACAACGATGACCTTAAAACGCAATGGCCCAGGCGGTAGCGCGCCGCTGTTACCGCTAGTGAAGTTCACTGAACTTCCAAATGATGTTCATATGCAGAATGTGCATTCCGGTGCGAAAAACATTGAATCAGAAAGCATGGATGTCAATACATCCCAGGAAGAAGTTGATCCAAAATCTCAATTAGCCAATAAGACAATATTTAAAACAGATAATCCTAACCTGTCAATTATAGAAATTAATGAAAACTCTTTTAAAGATGAGGATATTGAAAATTCCGTAGTAGTAATTGAAACCTCTTCGGATGAAGAACTTGATGAGAATGCGGACCAAAACAAGCTTAGTACGATAAGAGGCAATACTATGGGCAATACTATGGGAGCAATAATGGATGTTGTAACAGTTCCTAAAGGTTCCCCCAGTAAAAGTTTTTTGGAAAATGCGGCAGATAAAAGACGTCGAAAGGCTGAATCTTTATTACATTCCAGCAAGCAAAAATTGAATATAGCCATTGCGGAAGCATCCGCTGCCGAGCACGCACCACCTTCTTCTGCCGGCCTTCCCAGTAACGGTAACGTCCAACCGGAAACCAAGCGCCCATTAAAAATTTATAGTACATTGGAAGAGTTTGAAAGAAATTTGCCTTCAACGGTGACCATCTTGAATACACCGTTTGGGAGCAAAGTTTATCTGGTTGGGACTGCCCATTTTAGTGAGGAATCTCAGGATGATGTATCATTTGTAAGCAAAATTACTTGAATCTCGTCTAAAAACTTATTATTATTATATTCATTCCTTTACCTTAAAAGGTTATACGTAATGTCCGTCCAGATGTTGTCATGGTAGAATTGTGTACGTCTCGTATACCAATATTGAAATTGGATGAAAAAACTTTGCTCGAAGAAGCTAAAAACATTAACTTGGCTAAGGTAAGAAGAATTGTTCAAATAGCTAATAAAACAGTGCCTGTTCTGGCTGTTTTTAAATTTACTTTGCAGATTAAGGGCATTCTACAGACACATGGCTGCATAAATGGCATTTTCTTCATATTATTACTACAAATGAGCGCTCAGATTGCTAGAGATCTAGGTATGGCCCCGGGTGGGGAATTTCGCCGAGCTTTCGAAGAAATTCATAAATTGCCAGGCTGTATGCTGCATTTGGGTGATCGTCCGATTCGCATAACACTACATCGTGCCTTGCATGCCTTATCATTTTGGCAAACGGTTAAATTGGTATGGCGTTTGACATCGAATAACACCATTAGCATGGAGGAAGTTGAAGAGTGTAAACAACGTGATTTGTTAGAGAAATTAATGAAGGAAATGGCCGGAGAATTTCCCGCCTTTTCTAATGTTTTCGTGAAAGAGCGAGATTTGTTCTTATGTCATTCTCTACAAATGGCCGCTTTGCCGCAATCAGCCAATGACGGCAGTAATATCCCACGGCCGGTACGCGTCGTAGGTATCGTTGGCATAGGTCATGCGAACGGTATAGCCCAAATGTGGGGACGTGTTGACCCACAGAGAATTCCGGACATAATGGAAATTCCACCGGCTCGATTAAGCACACGATTGTGCAAATTTACCATAAAATATGGTTTAATTTCTTTGGGACTTATCGGAGTATTCAAATTATTGCGGCCGCGATTCATGCGTACCTAATAGATAATCCCAGGCACTCAATAACCAACCAGTTTATGTTATGAAAATTACGTTTAATTTTTCTTTTTTCCATTTTTTTAAAAAAAAAAAACCTCATTATACATAGGTTTTCTCTTTGTCGTGTAATTCCCTTCATAAGTGATTAATTGCCGACGATTTATTTAAATTAAAAGTATATCATTCGCGCATAGGATAATAGACACATATACCTTATTAACCGAAAAATCTTTTGCTAAACTTTTATTTTAGAAAAACGATTTCACAGAAATATTGAATGGAAATTTAACGATAAAAATTTTTAACTAACATATGGTCAATAAATGAAGATTTTTAATGAAATGTTCCTCGTTTTCATAGTTTTCTGTAATATTTTTTTTTTTTTTTAGAAGAATAAAATGAAATGGAATAATCTGAAATGATTCTAGATGGATTTTGTTTATCTATTAGATTCCATTTAATATGTTTACATAATCAATAATAATGAATACATCTGTATATGAATAATGTACATAGAATTATGAATTGATTATTTTAGAGACTAGATTACCGTTATATGTAAATGTGTTAATCAATTTTTAATAAAGTAGTGTGCATTTAATTCTGACGTCATTTAATGTCTTTATAAATATAAAACAAATAGAAAGAAGAAGATTTACTTGCGAATAGTTTAATTCGAATATTGTAGATGTGTCGCAGCATTTCAAGGAGAGAAACACAGTACTCTTTGCATCTAATATGCTTTCACGTCTAAGGAGACCGTCCAACGGAAAAACAATCGTGCATTTCTTCGCAAACTACTACGTCTTTAAGAAAGTAAGAGAGGCCGATCTTTCTGACCTGATCTGTCAAATACCTTCAATAAATATTCTAAACTTCTGGGCTACTGGTTCTGATTCAAATTAATACGTAGGGCCATGAAAGATTCAAAGTGATCACAACGATGCTCTTGAAATTCGTGAATTTCGTTCATCGTTGAATATTAAATACGACATGCAGCGTGACTTGCGAAGAATGTTTCTGCATTTTTTAGTTGAACGATCGAATTTGGAAGAAGTTTTCCAAGGAAATTCCTAGAAAGACATGGTAAAATCGACTTTTGAATTTTAGTCAAATCAAATTTCAGACATTGGCTTTAATATAAAATCAAAAATAATTTATCTTATTTGAAGAACGCTTTTATAATTTTATATCCGCTATGGTAGGGTGTTGCGATTTGCAACGTCCAGAAATTATTATCCCTTAAGAAACATATACATTTTTGTTAGGTGTCGTATTCTATAAACTCTGATAGGCAGAGTGTTTAAATTTTATACATATGTCAGGTATGGTTCCACGTTCGTAATCTTGATGTCATGAAAGATGAAATAGAACTCTTCCGTAGCAATTACTTAAACAGATTAATTCTGCATATTAATATTTTAGCTGCAAACTTATTCGGTAAATTTATTTATTTATTTATTTACGCATGAAACTCAACGTGAAACAAATTAACAGTCGAATTCAATTGACTGTTAGAATCTTACACTAATTAATATTGAAAACTAATATAAAGTATATAAGCAGAAATAAGGAAAAAAAATATAATAATTATTAAATGATAATTCATGTATAAATAAACATGAAGGAAAAAAAGAAGAAACAAGAAGCACTTGCACAACTAGCCCGGCACACTAACAACCTGTAGAGAACCAAACAGCAAATGAATCCATAGGCCGTCGCAAACATGCATAAACTTGATAACCGATACAGTTGTGATACAGAGATGTTAAGGTTAAAAGTAAGTTTAAATGCGACATAGGCGAATCGCGCATATTAAGCAAAGTTGTGTTGATGGACTTTACAGAATGCGATATTGAGATTAAGTGATAGGCATCATTAAGCTTTCTGCGAATTATTCTAAACGGGTTAAACAGCTCATAATGATATTTACATTCACTCAACTTAATGAACATAAGGTGCCTAGAGAAGCGGTTAGGGACATTAAAGCTGCACTCACTAAGTAATGTTGATGAATCCATTAATTAACTTAATTATAAGGACCACCACCAAGAGACACCAAGAATAAATCTGCGTTTATGAAGTGACGGTAAAAGTAATAAAAGCAACCTATCTTCATAAGTAGACAAAGAGATGATAGTTATAAAGGCAGAGGATCCTAGTAGACCTCCCCCGTCATATAAACATGTGACTGACACTTAAAATGTCAAATCAAAAATTAAACGTATATGTATTTGTTAAGTTCACTGGAATCTAGGTATTATGTTATATTATTGCTTTTTTTTTAGTTACTATTTCATTTTCTAAATATTTAATTGTAAATAGATATATATTTGGAAACTCAATTTGAAATAATCAAAAAATTTACGTTCAAGATTATGGCTTATGTGAGATTATTATAATTTATCTTGAAATTTCTTCGATCATGCGATAATAATATATATATTTTTATTTTATTTATGAACCACGCAAAAGCCTGGGAAATATTAATTTTGGATTAATTATTGTCAAAGAAAAACAATTTACCTTTTCAAAAATTTTCTTTCAGGAGAGCATTTTGCGAATAAAAAGAACCGTGGGCTCTTACTACTATTGAAATTTCGCAAAATTTTCCAAAGAGCTGAGTCCGCTGACTATGGAGGATGAGGAAGAAGGTCCAACTCCAATTCCTATTTGCACCCTGTGTGATCTAGCGTTACCTTGCAATAGGACCGGAGTCGATCTCACCTCGATCTGAGCTTAGTTTCACAATCATTCTGTCTAGTTGGTTACAGTATATTTCTGCTGTGATCGATAAGCCTTTGCTTCTGGTTTTTCTTCAGTTAATTTTTTCACTTTTTCACTTTGCCAAATTAAGTTAAATGAATTAATATTGTTTGTTGAGTAACACTAAACTTTAATAATGATAAGCACTTCGCATAATGCATAATGCATAAGCACTTTGAGACGGGTCAAAGTCAACGTCTTAAATGAACTTTGATTTATTCGCGAGATCCAATTATCAACGCGAAATTTGGCAAACCAATTGGATACTGTCTGCTGCTTAGTTACACTAGAACCAAACAAACTATATTTCGCGCGGTCTGCGACGGTGCAGTTCTACGTAAGAACTCATGCTTCATGACAGTATTTTAATTTCCAATCGATCCATTATCAAAACAAAAGTTTTTAAAAAAGTTTAATAATATTTTTTAGAGCGTGGAATAATCTGCCTCTACGGGTATCATGCGTTGTGTTTCGACAAAATATTAAGTCACTCTCAAATAACAAGTTGGGGAAATTGTAAACTACAAGTTTCATCCTTGCCAACCTAAAATAAATCTCAGCCGTATATTACTTTGCTGTAAGCCTCTGATAAATTTAATAAATCCTCTTTGGTTGATGTCGTAAAAGTTGTTATTGACAGTGCACACTAATCAACACAAATAACAGATTATCCAAGACGAAAATTCAAAAAAATAAAATTAGTAACAATAAAGAAGCAAAGGAAGCGAAAAAGATTAAATTTCCGTCTTTTACAATTTCGATCCAATACATAAGCAACTTGCTAGTAAAAGTAATGTGGAGGTGCAAGTTAGTCTTCTTCACTTCATTTGTACTCAGCGGCGCTACTCTATAGTTTGCTAATTGAAATTATTACGAGAAGTTCATATGATGTCCTGCTCCTAAAGTTTAATAAACACAAAGTTTAAAAAATACACTTACTTACCATCCAAATGCCTTCGGAAATTTGCAATTCAAACTAACGATGTTCTTGTTCCCGTCAATTTATTTGCTTGTTATTGAACCATCCACAGCCGTAAACTTGGTAATAGTGATCAGATCGTATCAAGCACTTTAGTTTTCATCGTATTGGCTTTAATGGAGGAGGGACTCGAAGATTCGCCGTATCCCACTAAAAAGTGGATTAAAAGTTGATATCAACTTTTTATAGGATAGCGAGTGATCTTTCGTTGGAAGAGTTATTTAGGGCCATCATCATTGTCATCACATGTACTTTTGTGTGTGCGTTACAGATTTTTGGCGTATAACGTGGAAACCGAACACGCATATGTGACCAAAAGATTTTGGCGACAGCAAAAAGCAAGCAATCGGATCATGCGTTATGGTTATGAAAAGCATGCGTAAATTTATTACTTTTCGTTTTCCGTGTTATAGCGCAATAGTGAATAGTGAAGCATGGGATCACCCGAAGAGAACGGATCGATGATGATGATGAAACAACGGACGTCACACTTACATTCTTGTTTTTTTTTTTTTTGTAATTTTTATTTGTAATTATCATTTATTTATCATCTTACTTAAAACTATCAGAATTATAATCTGAGTTTAAAATTTTTTTAATATATTTCTTTTTTGTTTTTTTTTTTTTTATCATTTTGTTTTTTAACATAAAAATATACCAAAAAAAAGCTTATACACTTGAATATAACATAAATCATAAGAAATAAAAATTAGGCGTAAGTTTTTTATACTTAACATTAACGTATATTTATAGATTACAATACCAGCAGCAGTTTGTTGTTTTGTATATTTTTTCTTCTTCATCTTGTTAGGGATTAACATATTTGAATTAAGGACTTTGTGTGTTTTCATAATAAAAGAAGATGTAAAACTTGAAGGAAAGCTGTGAACATAAGGTCAAAATAAGAAAGAGTTTTAGGTGATAGGTAGACGAGAGAGAGAGAGACAGAGTAACTGTTGTATCGTGCACAGCATAGTGTATTGTTTTTATATATTAGTAACCCGTTTTTGGTTTCAATATGGATTTTGAAAAATTTCAATGCATATATATGGTCGGTCGGTCGGTCGGTCGGTAAATATGCATGGAAGGAAATTATTTGAAGGAGAGGATAGAAAATCTGTAAATAAAGTTATATTGCAAAGTAGGTCGCGTTCGTTCTAAAGGATCATTAATCGCTTGCTTGAAATCAAGTGCTTGGTTTTTGTATGTGGCTTTGTTAAAGTAAATCGTACGTACGTACATGCATTAATCGTGCACATTGATTTATAATGAAATTCGTACAAGCATATGAACGTGTGTGAGCTTAGTTATTTGTATGTATGTATGTATGTATGTGTGTGGGTGTGTGTATGCGTGTGCCTATGTGTATAAGAGTGTGTGTCTTGTAATTCATACATGAATTTCAGTTTTTTGCTTTCTTTTTTGTACTCATGAATTGAATTTCACAAGTATGAATGTCCGCCGATTCTTGTTGTGATGATAATGAAGATGATGATGATGATGATAATGATAATAATATTGGCAAACAACTGTATGTACACATGTACATAGATAGTTCTACATACATACACATTGTAATTATACTTATTATTACTATCGCTATGTTGTGTTAATGCATTTTCTTAACTCATCTGATTACAGATGTCGCTCTATTGAAGTTATTATTTTTTACAACAACTTCAGCCATATCTTCACTCGGTTAGCTTCTTTTTTTTTCGGTTTCTTTCTTCATGAACTTTGAGGAGTTTACAAGCGTTTTTCTTCGTTTTCAAAACTATAGCATTGTGAGAGTAAATGTAAAGAATTACCCAAATAATAATAAGAATAATAATAATAAATAAATAAATAAAAATTTTTACTCTGATAGCGGTTCAATTTTATCATTAACGGAAGTGAGAGCGAAAGTGAGAGAGAGAAAGTGGAAAAAATATGTAAAAAATTCGTTTTGTTAATATTGTAAAAATGTAAAAAAAAAAAAAACAAAATAAATAAATGAATAAAATATAAAAAACCTCCTAAGCTGAGAGAACCTTTTGTTTTGTTTGTAATATAAAAAAGAAACTTATTAATAAATAAATAACAAAATTGCTATACGGAAGGCCGTTTAATTAATTCTCTTTGCAGTTATATACGGTTTGAAATAAATAAATAAATAAGTAAATAATAAAAAAAAAAAAATCGCTCTACTGGTGAGCTATGCGAGCCGGTCAATTTAATTTATGATTTAAAAAAATATATATTTTTAAACTTTATTACGTAAAATAAAACAAGATTTGAAAAGAAAAAAATCAATTTATGTTGTGACAACAAGTCAATGAAACATTGCAAAGTTTGTGTGTATAGGCTTTATGGGACATAACATATCTATATATATAAATATAGGTCAGCAATCAAAATGAAATCAAAATATATTTGAAATATTAAAAAAATATTTCCAAAAATGACATCTTTCTTTTTTCTTTTTTTTTTTGCAAACTAATTTTCTTTGTTCAATTAAAAACAAAACAAAAAAAAAAAAAAATAAATAAACAAAAATATTATATAAAATAATAGAAATTCATGTATTATTATTATACACGTTGTGTTTCCTAGTTGTGTGAGTTCTCATTTTGTTTCTTTTTTCCTTCTTCTTTTGTTTCATAGTTTGGCGATTTAATAAACAAGGAATATTTAGTACTATTGCTGGATTTAGTTGGTTCGTTCGTCTGCTTTTTATTTCACTTCTTCAGAAAGTGTCCTTTTCTTCTTTTAAATGTTGTTGTTGTTGTTGTTGTTGTAGTGGGTGGTGATGGTGGTGGTGTTATCGTTGACGCTTTTGAACTATTGGACCTCCGATGACTCTGGTTTAGATGTTGAAGGATGATGGTTATTAGGGTCTGGGGCATTCAGGGGCTACAATTAAACATACAACATTAATTTACATTAAAAAAATTAATGAATAATTTTTACATCCGTACATAAGTATGAAAACAACACGAAAAGTGAAAAATGAATATATATTATATAAAACTAAATTCAACTAAATTACTCGAAAAAATACAGAAAAATGTGGCAACAAATAACGTACGTATTACAAAAAAAAAAAAAATAAAAAAAAAAAAAAATAAAAAAAAAGAAAAGAAAAAAAAACCATCTTCACTCTACTGGATTTTTTTTCGTTCCATGCTATATACTCTTGGCTGAGAGCATCGACAACACACACATGTGATCAATATATTATGCCGTTTTGTGAAAATGATTCTTAATAGGAACAAAATAGAACAAATAAAATGTAAATCAAGCCTAAATTATATATATATATAATACGTTAGGTTAGATACTGCTCAACTCAACTCAATGCAACAAACAACCAACAACAAATTATAGCAATAGCATCAAATAAATAATGTATACACAGATACAATAATACATTTGTCATAATAATCAATATTAATTAAATAGATGTGAACCATCCATCATCCATCTACTTAATGTGATGTATGTAATATATATATATATGTTTGTTATTATACACACTTGCGTATTATCTTCTTTTTTTTTTTTTCTATTTTTATATATTTTAAGTATTAACTAAATTTGGAGATAAAATTTTTTTATATATACATATATATATATATAAATTTGTATATATCTACATATATGTATATATATATATATATATATATATATAAAACATGTGATTGTAAGCGATGGTAGTGAAGACACGAAAGAAAACAAATGCAACATAGAATTATTCTTCTTTTTTTTTTTTGGTAGATATGGAAACAATTCCAACTAATTTCTATGCATGATGTATTTTTTTTTTTTTTGATTTTATTTATTTATTTATTGTTTATTTTTTTTAATTTTTTATTTTTTTGAGAAAGTGGTGTTGGTACCTACCGATTTACTACTCACAAGTCCTAGTTGCAGTCCAACTTGTGGTGGTACATGCACAGGCGGTACCGATACTGATGAAGGATTTACATTCGAGGTGGTTGGCGGTGCCGAAGCGCATCCTACACCATGGGGTACATCATGCGGGGTGGTACTGTGAGCCTGTTGAAGTGCGCCTGTATAATATCCGCCATTTAATCCTGTTTGTACATATTAGTATGTAAAGCATACGAAAGCAGAATGTTTTTGCGTTTGGTAGCCATGAAATTTTCTTACTTTTACTTTTTTTTTTTTTTTGTTTTTTTTTACGAACGAGTAAATTTCAGTTAATATCGATTATTAATTTAAGGTAATTTTTATGCAACAAAAAAACTCTCCTTAAGTTCCTTTGTAGCATGTTTCCAGAAGACTCAAGAAACGTAATCAAGTAATGAGGAAAGCTAATAAAAGTCTTTTCTTTATAAAATGAAAAAATATATATATATATATATGTATATATATCAATCAAATGCCTTCCCCCCTCTATATACATTTTATTGTTACGAGCTGAAGTTATTTCGAAAAGTTCTAACAAATTCGACATTTTCATAATTGTTTTCGACATCTCCTAGATGAATGGAACCTTCTAGATAAATGGTACCGCTAAGATTCTTAAATTACTCAAATAAGCCTCGTGGAATTTTTTATGCCGTAGGGAATGATGTTAACAAAGTGGAAGGAAATTCCACCGGTTATCTTAATAACTAACTGGACATGTCAAAATTACTAATTATCTCCAAAAAAAAAAAAAAAAAAAAAAAAAAAGGCTATCGCTTTACACTTGCTAAAGCAAACCAAGGAGAGAAAAAAAGAAAAAATTAAAAATAACAGAAAAAGAAAAACGCATATGAAAGCACTTACGTCCTAGTGCACTACGATGCTACGAGTTATGGGAAAAACCTATTCTTCAACACTTTTCATGGCATACTATCCTTTCATGGTCAATTTCTTCGTTAAACTATAGTTGAAATTTTTTTCTCTATCAAGTAGAAAAAATAAACTTATTATTGACGATAAAGTCCACTTTATATTTATATAAACGCTTTAACGAAATCTTCAAAAGACGGTTAAGCGAAGAAGATTTTCGAAATATGTTAAGTAAGCGATTCCTTGTCAGTATTTCTCTTGCTGTTTATTAACACCGAACCGTGAAAATTGAAAAACGTCCTCACAACTAAAATCAACATCTAAGCTTATTAAGTTATATTATGTATATAGATAGATAAATTCAATTGTATAGATCGCCGCCTCTCTTATCCATATAAGATTAACTTTTTTGAAAAATCAGTGTAGAGTAAATTTAGAATTATTTAGGACAAATCTTGGATACTCACCTCAATAGGTGCAATAGGGTTAATATGCTCAACTTTATTCGTTTTTTCACGCACTGAAACTTTACCGTTATAAACGACATATATATATATATATATATATATATATATATATATATATATTATAATAAACGATTAAGAGATTTATGTATATATCCTTGTTGGAAAAATTACACTATATATATGCAAACTAAATAGCAAAATACATTTTCATGGGCGTGTCATTTGGAGCTATCTTCCATTCTTCTGCAGTTACTTCAATAAATAGTTCCGTGAAGTATTTATATTAAGCAAATATCTCTTAAGGATTATTACAATCGTTTGCTTATTTGTCGAGATATTTTGCAACCGCGTTTCACTTTCGTTTCTAGATCTATTGTCAAAGTTTTAGCATTCATTGTAAGTTAATATGTTTATATAAAATTTTAGAAGAAAGTTTGTTGCTATTTCGATTCTTGGCTAACGCTTCCTCATTTTCAAATGAGATCGATTGCGCCACCGGAAAAAGATATTCGTCTGGTATTTCATTTTTCGTCAATGTGTCCCGAGCGTTTGAACAGAAAAGCGATTATTTGACTGCGAATCTTACGCATAGCGCTGGTCCGCATACGGATAAACCTAAAAAAGCTTTAGCTTTGTTACTAGTGCTTAAAAGACCTAATGATAAGGTAATGGATGATGGAAAATCCTTTGTAAACTATACGAACATGTATCCAATTTTTTGAATTTCAATACAAAAA
Organism: Glossina fuscipes; assembly: GCF_014805625.2. Lineage (NCBI taxonomy): Eukaryota > Metazoa > Arthropoda > Insecta > Diptera > Glossinidae > Glossina > Glossina fuscipes. The sequence goes on from NW_023998443.1 coordinate 1,275,490, forward strand.
TTCTGATAATTAATGTAAAATTATAATTCTCAACTCACGGCTTATTAATTAACGGCTTTGTTTGTGAAAATGTAGCCAGAAAGATCTGAAACATAGCCCAGTGTTTTATTGTACTGAGCAAGCTTACTACTTTGTCTATCCATTCATCTTTGTGTTCAAACTGCATTGCATCACCATCATCATGTTTGTGATATTTTGATTAAAAAGTCGGTGGCACACCGAGGAAGACGGGCGCTGATCGGACCATTTTTTCGGCCACTTTTTGTAAAAACGACTTATTTTGAAAAGTCGTTATAAGGAAAAATATAAGACCTTATGAATAGCTGTGGAATGACGTTGAATGTTTAATGGCCGATTGTGGCCGATCATATTGTTTTCACTCGTTACATCCTACATCACTTGTGGTAGAAGGGTGCGGATGTGACGCAACAACCAAAAGGACTTGAGATAAGCGCCATTGTTTTATGTATATATCGAATGACTGAAAGAGCAACTCTATCTGTAATCTCATCTTGTCTATCCGTCTGTTCATCTTATTTTTTTGTGTCCTACCTATAGATCGTAATTATTGAGATATTTTAATGAAATTCGGTACGCCATCATATTTTCGCCTCGGTACGAAAAGCTATGAAAAATGGTTGAAATCGGACTACTTCCAATATAGCACCCAACTTTGATAAGTGCTTACATGAAAATTTATCAGTTGTTATGGACCACTATATCAGGCGAAGTGATGCCTGGCCGTGGCCGACTATAATGTTTTCATATAGGTTTTCGTTATACCTTACATCATGTAAAATTTATGCGGATTTATGCAATGCCCAGAAGTATATAAGATAGGCCCCACATCGATTGATTTAGAAAATAATTCTATCTATCTGTCGGTCCCTCTGTTCGTGTTATTTGTTTGTGTTCAGGTCGCAAATTTTGAGATATTTTGATGCAATTTTCCATTTTTGGGGATGGGCGACGGACCGTATTGAAAATGGTGCGGATCAGAATATTTCCTATACGAGTAATCATAGGCCCCGTCCCACTATAGCGTTTACACTTGTTTTATTTATACTTCTTGAATTAGAATTCACTGAATTTTTATCTGATTATTAATTTAAATCCATTTTCCGATTTTCATTCGACGAGCCTTCGATTACGAATTGCAATGGTAACCCCTATGGATCATGTTTAATGCTCGCGCACTAACGATGAGAGTAACTCACACTTTTGCTATTCTTATTATGCAACAATGTACGCGTAACTATACACATCCAAGTTGTACTAACTTCTTACAAATGGGAATGATGGAAACAACCAAAAATTATCGAGAGATCAAAAAGAGACAAATCTTAATGCTATGTTTACAATGTTTTTTTTAAAAAAAAAAAAAAAAAGGAAAAACACACCGATTTCGAAAATCGTATACAAAATATTGTGACAATCAGATAATTAACAGCGCACAACAGTCATTTGAATAAAAAATAATACTAATAATAATAATAATAATAATAATACTTATTATGAACACATGAATTACTGACTTTCTTCTTATATACCCTTTCGTGATCGCGTTTCTATTAAATACATACGTCTATACATAGGCAAATGTGGATCTTAGAACATCTATATATATATATATATGTATGTATATATAAAGTTGATAATTCGTTATGGTTTCTTAAAAATGTCTTACGATCTATAACTAACTGATTTTTAAGTTCATATTTTATATATATTTTTTTTTTATCCTTTTTTTCTTCTGTTTCTCTATCTTTGCTCTTTTTAGTTTAAATGATTCTTCCATCATCCCATGATTTGTGGCGCATTCAGCAACCGCTACCTCAATGGCTTTATCGAAAAGAGAAAAATAAAAGTTTAATCTTCTGTTCTTTTATTTGTTTTCTTTTTTTTTTTTCTTTTTTGCTTTAATGAATTGACGAGAGTTGTTTTGTGGGTTTTTCAATAAATTTTTATTTGAAATTTTTCTTTTCTGTGGAAAATTTAAATTTCTATTTTATGTATATATAGCTTTCACAGTTATTAAAAATATTTTATACATTACAAAATAACAGAGTTTATAATCATCACTATTATTATTATTATTATTATTATCGTTATATTTTCGACATTTTTAATTTTTGTTATTTTAAATCTTCTCCGTTTTTTTTTTTTTGTTTTTTCTTGAATATAATTAATATGGTTTTGCTCCTTTGTTAGATTGTTTTTTAAGGTTTTTCATTTTTAGAATTTTCTTCTTTTTTTTGTTTTGTTTTGTTTGTGTCAATTAATTATTTATTATGTACTCTAAGTCTATATGCGCGGGTGTTATTTATAATTTACGACACACATCCATCATTCTGAAGATTGTAAACAGACTTTAATACGAAGAAAGGTGTACTAAGTATGAAGTATAAATGAGGTGTAAGTGAGGCGTGTATACTACAATCTAATGTTAATCTAACGTTCTGTTAATATTTAAACTAAAATTGACAAAAAAAAAAAAAAAAAAAAAAACTGTAAAGGGAAGGGGGCGTGGGGAAACGACAAGGAAAAGAAGTGATTTTGTTGCGCAGGTAAACTTATCCAAAAACACATATATACATACATGTGTACATAAATATACATATGTTTGGTTGGCTTTCTGTGTGCGGTCAAGTGAGTTTACTGAGCGGTCAAAGACCGCAAACACATATATGTGCATACACACATATATATATATTATATTATATATATATATTGTATCCATTATAACTCTATTTAATATAAACTTTGTGCTTTTTTTTTTTTTTGCTTTTCTTCGATTTACGTCATATCTTTTGTATACGTAACAAGGTCATTACTGTGAATTATGTCTCATATTGTATGCAGATTAACGCTATTATTATGTATGTATGTATGTATGTATGCGTGTATACACTAACTTTTTTTTTCTTTTTTTTCTTTTACTTTAAATATATATAAGTTTTAATCTCGTTCTGCACTGTTTTTAGTATGTATGAGCTATATTCTTAGCGTGTGGAAGGATATTTTTTTTTATTAAACCTAACTTTAACTTATCAATATCCACATATATATATATATATATATATATATATATATAAGTATACATATATACATATATATATATATATATATATATATAATGGTTTTATGGTTGTTTTTTTTCAAATGTTGAATATAAATATAAATTTTAAATGCTAAATGTATAAATTTCTTTAAGGGATATTTTCATCTACTGCCGTTCTGGTTGAATATATATACAATTAAACATTTTTTTTTTTTTTGTTTTTTCTTTTATTATTTATTTTTCATGCGATTTACACTGAAGGCGAAAATAATCACGGATGATGAGATCATTTAAGAACAGAGCAATTTAGTTTTGTTTCTTTTTTAATATATTTTGATGAATGTTTTCTTTTTTAAATATTGTTTTGGTTGTTTTTAAAAATATACTATATATATATATATATATGTATATAGATGTATGTATATATAAAAAAGATACCTTAATGATACCTGCGTCTCTTTGTATTGCCTATATTTCTTTTAAGCTATTGGTCGTCATTTTGAAAGAAAGTCAGTAATATATAATTGCAAGTGCTTAGCTATGTGTATGTGTGTGTGCTGAATTTATGTGTGTGTTTTCTTTTTCTAAACTTATAATACATTTTTGACAGTTTTGATTACTTTTATACACATGAAATATATTTTACAAAATTAAAGTTTTTTTTTATTTATTTTTTTTTTAAGCTGTCTCTGGTAAATGTTTAGGATTTGAACTGAGAACTTTTTAATGTAAAAGATATGTGCGTATACTTGAATAAAATAAAAAAAAAAACCTTAAAACAAATTAAGAGGCCGCCGAAAAAAGGGGAAAGTACAGTCAGATTTACTTTTCATTTTAGTTTTTTTTTTCTATATGCGTTTTTATTACTCGTAGCATTTGAATAAAGAAAGGCTTACAATCAGTTGAAGTAGATGAAGAATACATAAGTATGGTAAGAAACTTCTGCAAACGGTTCTTATTAACTGAACATTCCTTTTGCTTGAAAAATTATCTTGCAAAGGAGGAAGTACTCGGACTGAAAACAAAACAAATTAAAGGCGAAATCCAGGGAAAATGTCTTCCACTTTCAGAAATAAAGAAACTAGAAACTTGACTGAACTTGACTGAACTTGACTTGACTCTTCGATATTGTCAGATAGACGTGAAAGAAAGAGAAAGTTATTGACTTGAGTTAAAAAAGAATCCTTTCTACGGATACGTAAGTTAAATCAAACCATATTGACATTTATATGGGATCTGTTTGTACTTGGAAAATTCATTGAATATTAAAAACAATGTAAGCCACATATTGTTAAAGAAAAGTGAGTAAAAGAGGCGCTTCTTCACAAAATTTTATTAAAGTATACACATATATACATAAAGAAAAGTCATTTGTTGCAAACGAAAAGAACGTATATACTCAAAATTTTGAATTTAATTATTTTAATAATGGGTAATAAGTGAGAAATATATATAAATACTTTTTAAAAAGTTTAATAATAATTCTTTAATAAATGGGAAATTATTTAAAACTATCGCAACTGTCATAGAAAATTTGAAATACTGAAAAGGAATGATGATATATACCTATGTAGGGATTGTATAAGTAAGGCATACGATAGCGCATATTAAATACATATAGATAAATATAAAAAAACTTTTCATAATATATGCCACGAGAAAAGGAAATATATGTATATAATTTTAACTCTTTGAGGCGAGGAATTCTAAATGTTCAAAAAAAAAAATTTTTTTTTTGGTGTAAAAAAAAAAATATATACGCAAAATTAAATAATAATAAATTCTTTATTAGAGGGTGGTGGGAGTAGTATATATATGCGTGTTTCGGGGGCTATTTTTAATCTTACATTATAATGCCTCGTAAGAGTTAATGCATATCAAAAAAGAACACAAAACAACCCATCATCAAAAGTGCTTACTTTCACCTTTCTCTCTCCTCTTTGATTATCTGTAATTATTTCCTTCGGCTCATTGCTACAGAATTAAATGTAATAATCATAAACTTACGTATGCTTTTAAAAGAATTGGAAAAGAAAACAATAAAAAAAGAGCTTTTACTTTACTTTAAATGTGTTGTTGGTTGTTTGCTTCGCTCGTTGCGTTCACTAATATTGCCGTTTAAAACATATGTTACTTAAAAGATGAATTAATTAAAACTCCACGTACATACCTAGTACATTTAAAAAACTTACTGAGAATATTTTAAGAATTATTTTTAAACGGCACCTGGTACATATATTACTCTGTACGGAGCTTGTTTAAAAAAAAATATAAAAAAATAAAAAAAAAAATAAAAAGAGTTCTACCATGAAAAAAAAAAAAATGCAATATATATATATATACATATATATATATATATATATGCATACGTATATATTTATATACATATATACATTTTTGCAAATACAGAAATAGGACGAAAAAGACTCTATAAGCCTAATACCAGTTGGCTTATAAAATATACTACATATATAGCACATATAAACATGGCTGACAAAGTAGAAATGGTCTACCTTCATGAAAAATATAAAAAAAAATATAATCAATTGTTTTGAAAAAAAAAAAAAAAAAAAAAACGATCAAAAAGAGAAATGAATACTATTATGAAAACAAATGCCAAAAAAATATATCCCTTTGCCATTTTTCATGTAACCTATTCATTTGAATTTACGTAACTTTTTTCCAAAGCTATATTACATGAATAATACAAGTCATTTTTTTCAAAGTGTATCGTTGTTCTTTGTATATATGTGCTTAAATGAAAGAAGAATCATATTTTTTTTTTTGAAACAAATTGAAGTCTTTACTTGAAAACACACTTTAAAGGAAATTTGTTGCATAAAAAAGAACCCTAAAAAGCATTGTTTTAAAGAAACCCTTCCATTGTTGTATTGCAAGAAATTGGTAAGCAACAATTATTACTCTTATATAAATTTAAAGTCAAAACAGTTTCGACGTTTTTAAAGACTTTACAAAACAAATAAAAAAATGTATATTCAACTGCTGAGTTAGTAGTGTGACTTCATTCTTATACATATATATATACAATCCGAAAGTATCTGAATAAAGATTTAGATCCTTTTTTTCTTTTTTTGCTCTCCCTCTCTCTTTTAATCTCAGAGAAAGGACAAATAACTAAACGTTTCATGTTTTTCTTTCTAATTGGTTTTTTATTTTTTTTTCTGGGGACTTTTCAAGTCATTGCTGTATACTAAGTATATCTCTTCGAGGCACAAAATTTTTGAGAAAAAAAAAAAGAAAAAAAGATTTTCTAGGCAAGAATCTTTTTTTTCTCATTTTTTATTTATGTATTTATATATATAACGTACGATTATTTCGTATAAAAAACAAGCAAGTTTAAAAAACAGAGCATTTGGTTCAATTTGTGATAGAGAATGATTTTTAATCAAAAAAGAAAAACAAAAAAAACAAAAAATAATAATAATCCATAACTATTGCAGAGAAAAGGACAGATAATCCGTTCTATCGTCTAGCAAGCGTCTTGCAAAAAGGGGAAATTCTATTTTGATCCCACAATGCCTCAAAGAGATATAATGCAGTCATCAGTATAGATCTCTTGTGTATATGAATTTCTTCTAACAGACGTCAGCTTTAGATTAAACAAAAAAACGAAAGTCAACTTTCAAAATATTGTGATCGACCGCGTCATTATATTAACATTAAAAAAAAAAATCTGAATTCAAATAAAATCATTTTCACACTTATGTACAATTGTGGGGCGCATTTTGTAAAACAACATCAGTATAACTACTCGAATAGTCGAATATTTACAAGTAGAGTCGTCAATTTTCTTATGGGGCCCTGCGCTGTTGTAATTGGCTTATTAAAGAATTATTTCGTTTTGAACGATCGAAGAAAATCTAATCGGATTCGTGCCCAGGGTTGTCTAGGGTGTCGTCGTGTCTCCTGTCGTCGTGTATTAAAAAATATAGACAAACGTATTCGCTTCTTGTTATGATGTATAACTTTTGTAGGTGTATTTGGGTGTAGTTAGTTATAGGTTTACTTCAGTTATCTTTCTTCCTTATTTGCTTGTGTGTTATCATCTTTTGCTTTTGAACGTTTTTATTTTGTTTTAAATTGCATCTCTTATTGGTTGTAAAGTTTAACTTTTCTCATCTTCGGGGAATATTTGTTTTCTCTTTTTTTTTCTCTTTGTTTCTTTCTTTTTCTTTTTGTTTTTTTTTTGTTTTGTTTTGTTTGTTTTGTTTTTTTTTTTTTTTTGTTTTTAATGCGACTGTATGTAAACGGTTATGTTTTGTTACAGTAGAGTAATGATAAACGCAACAGTGTTTCACTTTTCTTGATTTGATAAAATGGATGGTATTTTACCTTCTGAATATACTGCCGCAGCAGCTGCAGCTACAGATGCTGGTGTTCGCATAAAATATTCTTTATTAACACAATTTCTTAAGACATCGGGTATATTGCCGACTATGGCTCGCCGTATTTCCGTAGCAGCCATTTCTCGCAGTTCTGTAGCAGATGCGTCACTGAAGAAGGCGGCATGGGGTGTACATATTAGGTTGGGTGCGTCTTTGAGGGCGCCCTACGACAAAATAAATAAAAAAAATATAAACAATTAGGATTGAGATTAGCAGAGAAAATAATGAGGCAACTCCCTCCTTCCTCTATTGAAAATATTTACATATATGATGCATAGAGGACTTAAGATAGATGTCTTACTTGGAATACATTGAATGGCTCGTTTTCGTGTACATCAAGAGCAGCAGCTCTTATTCTACCTTGCTTTAGAGCTAAGGCCAAAGTCTCATCATCTACTAAACCGCCCCTTGCAGTATTTACGAGAAATGCACCAGGTCTCATCTGCAATGAAATGAACATGAATAGAGTAAAAAATGCATTTTATTCGATAAAATTCTCGTTGACAATGTTTTCAAAAAAAAAAAAAAAAATTGAATAACATTAACGAACCTGTTTGATTGTAAATTCATTTATTAAATGATGATTGTGTTCATTAAGAGTACAGTGCAGCGAAACACAATCTGATTGGAATAATAAATCTTGCAGAGTGTAGACACGTGTTAGACCAAGCGATTTGTCGATGCCATCGGGTAAATACGGATCATAAAATATGACATTAAATCCAAATGCTTTTGCTCTCAAGGCTACGGCGCTGCCAATGCGACCCAATCCGACTAAACCTAAAGTGTCGCCACGAATTCGAGCGCAACCCTTCGAAAAGAAAGCACAAAAATTGTTTTTTTAAATTAATTTTAATAATCGACTCACTCTATAATTATTTTGGGCCGATAAGAAATTAATTTTCTTTTCTTTTTTTTTTTTTTGCTTTTTTAAATTTGTTTCTTGGCCACTTACACCAATACAAATAAACAAGGTATTATTCGTTTAACTTACGTGTGCTGCTTCCCTTACTTGTTCGGGACCAGTGAACTTTTTACCTTCACGCACCATATTCGCTAACCAATAAGTTCTTCGATATAAATTTAAGATCAAGCACATGGTCGTGTCAGCTACTTCCTCTACCCCATAACCAGGAACATTGCATACGGCGATTCCCAGTTCACCGGCAGCTTTCACATCGATATTATCAGTGCCGCTGCCAATTCGTACAATAATGCGTAATGCTTTAAATTTTTCCAAATCTTCCTTTGTTAAAATTATCGTATGCCACATAAGAGCACCAACTGCTTCATTTAAAACCTACGACGATTTTTCATGAAAAATGCGTGAATATTGAGAAATTAGTAAAATTCAAAAATTTGCAAAAATGACGACAGATACCTTTTCATGAATTTCGGATGTACTTTGGGCGTCACAGAAGGCTACAGTGGCAACATCTTTTAATATGGGCATTTCAATGGAACAATCACGTCCATCCAGTAAGGCTACCAGAGGTCTTGCCTGCATTGGCCCATTTGCGAACGGTCCTTTTACATCCAGGCGTGATCGTTTCGGTAACATCATATTTTTATCCATGATGTCAGAAGAGAGAGGGTCTCAATTTTTTTTATTGATTTATTTATTTTTGTTTTTTTTTTTTTTTTGATTATATGATTATATGATTTGATTTTTAACAAATTTGATGAATTTTGTGAAATGTTCTCGTTCTTGGTGATGTGTATATATATTGCTTAGTAAGCGCGGCGCAGTCAAATGGTAAACAAATACAATTACAAATTTTCTCCGCTGTCCAAATCCGTTATAAAATATATATTTATATAAATATTAATGGTTCTTCTCCTTCTTCTTCTTTTTCTTCTTCTTCTTCTGCTGCTGCTGCTGCTGCTTCTTCTTCTCTCCGTCGTGATTATTCAGCGAGTCAGTTTAGCCAGTAGTAGTTTAAATGAATTAAGTGCTTACTTATCACTTTTGTTTATATTAGGTCTGATTTGATTGTTGAGTGTGTGCCGTGCTGTGCTGTGCTGTGCTTTGCTGTGCTATGCTGGCTAGCTGTTTTTGTTATTATTGTTGTTGTTTATATTATATTTTGTGAAATTCTATTTTCTTATTTAATCAGATTTTAGTTTAAATTCATTAATTATGCGAGATGAGAAGAATACACATGTATTTATATCATCATCATGTGGTGTGTACGTACGTTTATTAAAAAAAAAATAAAAATAAAAAATAAAATAAAAACAACGCAAACAAACTGTGATGATTCCGCAAGTTTATGGTTTGAATTCAAGTTCAATTCAGTCCGAATTAAACGAAATTCTTAATTGATTTTTCAATTTCTTTTACGCGCCTTTCTCTTTTTCTTTAATATTTTTTTTTATTCTTTTTTTTTTTTTTTGATGGATTGTTGTATTAGTTATTATTATAAATGAATTTTTCGCGTAATTTTTGGTTTTTGTTGTTGTTATTTTCTTTTTCGTTTTCTTCTTCCTTTTTTCTTTTTTTTTTTTTTTTAAAGTACTGGTTGCTTTAAAAATACCCTCATGTTGTGTGTTCCATCATCGCCAACGACAACAACAACAACGTCATGATATCAAAATTATAAAGAGCGTTTACGTTGTTTAGGTTGTTCGTTGTGCCACCACAGTCTGTAACATAAGGTATAAAAAAGAATTAAATTGAAAAAAATTTTTATGAAATCATAAAAAGTCAGCGCAAAGTGAATATAAGAATACAACAACAACGAATCATTTTATTTATTTCATTAAAAAAAAAAAACAAAATATTTCTTCTAAGCAATTTATAATTACACGGTACTATATACATACATACATACATACATACATACATACATACATACATACATAGCAATTTTGCATGGAACTGATGGTATTCATTCGCAAGGGTAATGGTAGTGATGTTAAGGTTACAAAGGATTTTGGTTAAGAAAAGTTTTCGCATCTTTCTCTTTCTGTCATTCAAAAGTTGAAAATTTGTAGGGAAAAGTTTTTGTAATCATGTTAAAGTTTATGACATTTTTCTTTATCTACAATTGAAATCAAAAAGAAAAGATGAGTGGGCGGCGTTACAAGAGACAATAAAAAATTTATATAAATAATATGTGTCATATCGATTATAAAAAAAAAAAAGAGAAAAAAAAAACAAACTTGTTTTAGCAAAACTTAAATAGACGACGACGACGATGACGACGACGACGACGACGTTTCAAAAAGTTGAAAAACAAGTAGTAAGCGAAAAAATACTGTATTATGCGTAAATTACACAAAAAGTATCTTCTGGAGGAAATATCTACAAAAATAAACTGAAATTACTTTCTTACCGTCGCAATATGTTTATTTACTTCAAAGGCACATCGTCTCGCCTGATAACTTTTTTGTTTAATAAATTTATTTGCAACCGTTAGACCACAAGCAAATTTTAAATAGAGGAAACGTACCCTCCTCTGAGAGGATGTAAGGCGGCCGATATTTGATATGAGAAAAAAAAGCAGGCACCACTCACTCAACTTGAGTAATTAGATGCAGGTTGAAATTGCATAATTTCCGTAGCGCATGACATATTTTTGAGCAGAGATACTGCCGAACTGCAGAACGAACGAATAGGCAAATTGAAAGAACCAGAGTTCGGGCAAAGGTAAAACATCTAGCTTTACTATCGTTTGTGTTTCCCTTTGTTCGCTTGTGTCATCCCCTAATATTCAGGAGTTGATACGTTCTACGGATTCGTTTATTTCGGTTTTGAATATGTGAAACACAAGTCGATCGCAACTATAAAAAAGAAAATACTATCGCCAATAGCAAAAAATTCCCTATTGCCGTCTCTTGCTTCTTTTACTGTTATTTTGCGTAGTTTATTATGTACATAGAGAGAGCGAGATAGATACTCAAAATATGAAAAAATCGATATCCATACCCGATCAGCTTTGATGGAGTGCAAGAGCAGTGAAAATAGAATTTTGAACATTGGAATGATAATTTGTTGTAAATGCAACAGAGTACAAAAGTTTGTAGTCGGGAGTCGACAACTAATGTTCTTGCTTTATCGGAAAGACTTAACACCAGTGCTGCTGGGAAGCCTAACGTTGCCGCATTTCGCAATTTTCGAGGTTAGAAAAATGCTTATGTAAATATTAGTTTGGGGAAAAAGAAATCCATTATTTTTATATGAACTTCAGGACTTTATTTAACATGCTTCGGATTGTCCGATTTGGGTCAAATATGCACCGTTTTGTTGTATGATTTGTTGTCATTTTAAAGGTAACTTCAAAATGCCTCTCTCATAGAAGTCCCGGTCACTATTTGCAAAAAACTCTAGTAGTCGATTTTCACAATCCTCCCTAGATTCCAATTTTTTATCATTAAAGAAATTTTGCAATGCAAGAAAAAGATGATAATCGCTTGGTGCCAAGTATGGCGCATTAAAACTTCCCAACCAAGCTCCCGAAGTTTCTGACGAGTCACTGTAGATGTGTGTGGCCTAGAAGACGGCATAATCAGCGAAAGAACACGCCCAGGTCTTGGAAAAAATTCAATCTCATTGCTTCATTTACATCCCTTTCACTGGATAGATAGTAGGCATAGCCTACGCGACCGCCATAGAGATTCGAAGTGAAACGTACTGAAATATACGTTCGTTTGACTAACCACAACCACAAAATTTAAATAAAGCTTTTGACAAGCTCAGGACATCGGAATGCAATATCATGTAAAAGGATTTTGGCATTTAGTCAAAGCAAAATTCAAACTTCCCGGAAAAAGACCTTTGAAGGCAAGTCGAGACGCAGTGTAAACTGTCGATTACAACAAAATGAACAATTCCCCTATGAGTATGTATTCTGCTAAACGTGAGTAGGTAATGTCAGTAATCCTACTGCCAAGACAAACCATTAATTTTTTTTTTTGCACTTACATGGGATAAATCCACGGAATGCTCTATGTATTCATTATTGAAGGGTAATGTAATATTAATTTTCCAAAATTGTTCTAACAATCCGTAAATATTCATGAAGGACGAATAAAAACGAAAGGACAATTAACTTGTTTAGAAAAAACATCGATCAAGAGCAACTAAGAACATATTTATAGTTCGCTCTCGAAAAAATCTTCATGTTGGTCTCCTTTCGGAGAATACTGCTGGAATGAGATTCTACCCTTGTACTCACAAAAGCTAAAAACAACCAACGCAAATAAATTTTGAAAGCGTTTACGTCATATTCGATGATCTTCGCTAGAAACGCGAAAGGCTCCAAACATTACAACAGAGGCAACTAAAGTATGTCAATATTTTCACTTGAAAATGAATATTTTAGGGGAAAAGTTCACATGGAGCTACTAAAAATTAAAACAACAAAGTCACGGATGCATTGATTGTTTGTTTGTTAATATAAAATGCAGATTTATTCTCTTTTGTTTTTGTGACTTGTTTTGAAAAGTTGCCATCCAAGAGTTTTAATTGGTTAAGTAAAATTTTACAAATATGATATGAAAATGTAACACGCGGTCGTTTGGTTTGTTTGTTTGGTTTTTCTTTTCTTTTTTTTTTTTGTTTTTAGTTTAGCCGTATATGTGTTCTATATATTTGTCTACCAACTTTTGCTTAATCAGCAAAAGCCGTATCAGCAGTAATCAAATTCGTTAAACGTTCAATGGCAAAAACAAAACATAAAAACGAACATTATCGGTTAATTTACTGGCGCTGGATGTGCAAAAATGACAATAGAAAAAATTCTTTATATATATATATATATATATATATATATATATTTTTTTTTTTTTATTTATATGCGCTCATGTATTCATTCATATAGATAGATAAAGAGGCGAAACTGGCGTCATATGAACGAACGTGCATAAAAATGACTAAAAGATAAATAAATAAATAAAAATAAACAAAAAAGACAGCAGTCTAAAGATTTCTTTTAACGATTTGTGTACTTTTTAAGTAAAGTCAACTCAAACATAACAAAAAAAAAAAATTATTCTTTATAAAAACGAGTAAAGCCACTATAGTGGGCCAGGGACTATCATTAACTACCCTAACAACAATCATTCTTACAGCAAAATTTTTTAAAATAAGTTATTGAAAAAGTCATCCGATCCAAAACACTTTCAACTGGGTTCGTTCTTCGGCAAAAATATGCCGGTCCATGAAAATATCTCAAGAATCGCGGCCTCTAGTTCGAGCGCAATAGCAGGGACAGACGGACCGAAACACTGAGATCGATCCAAAAAATATATCATATGGTTGTTACATACATCCAGATCAACTTAAGACACCCCTGTAGCACAAGTGGTTTCATGTATGCAATGAAAGCAATTACAAATAAAAAAATGAACAAAACTTTCCCAGAACAAATTAATTCATTTCTTACGATTGCTTACGATTTTTTCAATATTTAATGTTTGTCGTTCTCAGCTAATAATTTGATCGTGATTTGTAGGAATACTTCTTATTATATATGCAAAAAACGGCTGATCGATTTCTACGTAAATTTAACTTTCAGTTAATGGCGAATCTACTACTTCACGACATTCAATTATGCTCTGACTGATATCTCACAATTCAACTGTAGGACTTATTCGATTTACTACTAATTGAACAAAATAGTTGATGAAAAAAATTTGTAGTTGCAGTAACGATGATTGTCATTAATAGTTATCGTTATTAATTAATAAATTAAACTAAAACTAAACTAAACTAATAATAAAGTAATAATGATGAAAAAGCAATCGTTTGGCGAATAAAGTGCTATAACAAAACCACTTACACTACAAGTGAAAAAGTCAAGTCCAATGAGTACATATTCAGTTAGCAAAATATGTCTATTGATAAGAAGCAAATAATTTGAATTCTAGTTAACAGTGCTAGTTAGGAAACCTGGGGACTGTTTTTAAACTATCAGTTAATGTTAACATTAAGTGTTGGCGCGCGCGTTATAAAAAAGCACGAAGAGTAGATTTTCTTTACTCATAATGACTTATGGAAGTTTCAATTTAGATCATTTAGTCTAGAACAGTATACAGTGCTTGGTACTAGCTGTGGCCATTGATAGTTGCGTTCAAGTTTTTGTGTCCCTTGTAAGTCAGAAGTGAAGAATCAGCGCCCATATCTATTGCGGATTAATCGAGTTTTCTGAACCAGTGCTCATGTGTATTCCCAATTAACGGGAGATCCTGGGCGCCCTTGGCCTATATATTTGTAATCGAAATGTTTATTTATTTATTTATTCTACTTATACATGAAACTCAACTAAAGCAAATTGACAGTCAATTGAGTTCAATTGACTCTTAAAGTAAATCTTATATTAATTAATATTAAAACTTAGTATAAGTGTAATAAAACAAATAAGAAGGAAAAAAAAGCATAGAGCCACACCCACAAACGGTACAGGACCATATTGCAAATGAACCCCTAAGCCATCGCAAACATGCATAAGCTTGGCAACCGATAATAGTTGACAACAATTAATTTTCGAATCATAATGACTTTTTAAGGTTAAAAAGTAGTTCAAGTACGACATAGGTAAATCATTACTTATTATTATTAGGATATGTTGCTTCAATGGACTTTAAAGAGTCCGATAATGAGAATAAGTGATAGACGTCATTTAGGCTCTTGCAAACAACTCTGAGCGGATTAAACAGCTCATAATTATGTTTACACTGACTAGGCTTAACCAAGATAAAGTGCCTAGAGAAGCGGTTAGGGACATTAAAGGGACATTATTTCACCAAGTAATAAAGGCGAGTATATAGCACCATTTATTACTTCGATTAGAAAGGAAACGCCAAGAACAAACCTACGTTTCTCAAGAGACGGTAAGGACAGCAGAAGTAAACTGTTTTCATAGGGGCGAAGAGAGGCAATCGCATCCAAACCGAAATTTCTAAGGGCAAACAGCAAGAATTGCTTTTGAACAAATTCAATTGAATCTACGTAGCACCTATATGAAGGAGACCACACAACAGAGGCATACTCGAGTATGGGTCTAACCAAACACATGTACAACCTTTTCGTGATGTAAGGATGATCAAACTCTTTGGACCACCTTTTTATAAAACCAAGCGTGGACCTAGCTTTGCTTAACGAGAGCTCAATAAGCAAGTTAAAACGTATTGAATGTCATACAAAAGCACTGAGACAGAAAGCTAAGCCATGGCACATTCTGCAAAATTTAACACAAAATGTCCGCAAGGATAATAAAGGATTTTATAAACTAGAAATGCAGACAAATTGCTAACGTATTTTCACGTATCAATTGGCTTTCCAAGCTGTGATGCTGTTGAACGAAATTCTATCATCGCGTAGAAGTTCTTCGGCTTCAAGAACGGTCCTTATCTTGTGCACATTGTAAAAGAAAAAAGAAAAGAGAGATAGAAATCCTTGTCGCTGCTCTTTTGGGCCCCTGTAAAAACGTTGAAACGGAAAAAATATTCCCCTGTAAATTAATTTGGAGATATCAGTCTACAATAGGAGTGTTTGAAGGCATAATTCCACTAGCGAAATTCTGAATCGTTTTTGAAAACGTTTGCATCGTCTTGCTGGCTAATATTTGCTACGAACTGCAATTTACCAGATTTTATACCCACTGCCGCAGGATGGGGCTGCACTCATTTTGTCAACGTGTCTGCAATATGCAAAAGTAAACTTGAAAAATCCTGCAAAACACATATACTGTTAATTAGTGTGAAATGCTGAACCGATCTAGACATGTGGGTCCCACTGTCTCACATGTCACCTCGCCGTCGCCAAAATGTCGCCTTCAAATTTGCAAAAGCATTGTAAGCCTTGCTGGCAGGTTTTGAAAATAGGTCAAATTGGTCAAAAGGCACGCCCACAGTAGAACCTAAACTAAGAACGCCTATGTTAGCCTTAAGCTAGAATGCATATCCTACGATACGTGTGTAAAAATGGAAAAAATCTACCCTATATTAGAGAGTATTGAAGTTTTGTTTTTTATTAGGTCATAGTCGAACGTAGCTATCCTTCATTATGAGCAAAGCACGCCAGTTTTCAAAATTGATTGGGCTTATGAACTGTAGACAACCCGTATATGGAGTAGATAGTTTCAGCTTGCTATTTCTATTTTTGTGACCGGAACATTTCAGCAACAAACGAAGGACAACAAATGAACAAACGGACATAGTCAAGAATACACGTAATTTGAGATATTTTCTATGCGCGTATTACTGCTCATTACAAAGGGATCGACGAATTCTATATATTATGGCAATCATATAAACAATTGTGGAATGACAGATGTGCAAGACTTTATTGCAATTTTAAGTTTTTCGTTCCATCTAATAATCAAAAAGTTAGAATACACTTATTTTCTTTCCGTGCACAGGGGTTCGCCTGGAGAAGATATCCTAGCCTATCTATTTAACATTTGCTGAGTCAGAGAGCACAGAGAGTTCAGGAAGTTTTTATCTATTTTTGGTGAACATATTCCGCTCTGATCATTACTGAACACGATTATAAGAATTTGCGTTGTTGCAGTGCATATTTATTCTTTATTGCACTGTTGTAAATATCATATTAAAAGTTTGATTTTTCTAGTACAACGCCCTTAAAAAAAACGTTTGCGCAGCTGTTATTTCTCGTAATCATCCGTAAGATATATAACCTTATCAACAAAAATTTAATTGTCGTAGATATGTGTATGCACTTGTGTATACCAACTACAAAAAGAAAAAACTTTAAAACTTTTTTTTGACATTCAGAACATTCAGCACAAAGCATTTTATTACATATGCATATGTATGTATACATAAATAAATATATTTATATATATATATATATATTTATTAAAAATGTGAATTTTATCATAAAATCCGCATCACTAATACAACATACGATACAATATGTTTACATATAATGTGTCGGTCAACAATTCCCGGCACTGACACATGCATGTCGTCTTAAATGAAAAAATTCCATATTATTTGCAGAACGTGCAAATCCTCAACCGATGGCGATTACAACTTTACTTCATTCCGATTATTTTTTTATGGAGACGCACCGGTTACGATGATGCTACTTTTCTTATGGAAAACCCGAATTTCAACGCTTCTTCTTTCATATTTATTATTAATAATTATTATTAGAAGGGTATTGTGACCAAAGTATTGCTTGTCCCGAGTGTATGTACTAACGGCTGTAGTGGCAGTCCACCTATCCAATTTGATCAAAATGTTTCATATCCAGCGTGCAAAAAAATGGATTATACATATATTCTTCGTACGATGAATATTTTATACCAACCTCTAATTTGTATACGATATTTAATTTCAAGGACGATTCTATCTACATATTGATCGTAAGTCGTAGTTTAGATCATATCGCGCATTATGCACAATATAAAACATTGTTTTCGTCTATCTGGCATCATTTTATAGATGAATATATAGACATTTTTCGGCTTTATTCGTGGCCAAAGTCATAGGCCGATTTTGATGATTTTCAAATTAAACCTCAAGAGAATGACAAATAGAAATACGAATTAAAGTCTCAAGGTTTGGAAGATCGCACTTTCAACAGATATAAAAACAGGCGGACATGACTGAGTCAATGTCCCAAAGATTAAAACGGAAAGCAAAACATAGATTAAAGAAAGATTCCTTGAATTTAAAACCGAAAGAAGATAAATTGGACCTGTTTTCAAGGAAAGTGGAAAAAGCCTAGATAATCTTTCCACTTCAAATGCTAAGAAGAAATGGTGAATTATTTAAATTATTGAATACATCAAATTATTACTAATTTAGGGCCGATAAAGGACGGATGATAACTGAACTAGCTAAAAAACTTTTGCTTGCACTTAAATCGCTCTTAGTAAACCATTCCTAAATTAGTTTTAGAAAACCACATCAAAGAACATATATCTAAGGCTTATAGAGAGACCGTTTAAAACTTTGTTAAGAGAGAGGGGAGAAATGCAACTATGTAATGTATTTAAAGCGTGCAATACAAAAAAGTTGAAAGAAAAAACATAAGAACTATGCTTATGACAAATGTTAGTCTGAAATGTTTTTTAAAATATTTTTTATTTGAACTTTTTAAAAAAAAGCAAAAAAAAATACGATAATATGAGCAAAAAGGAAGACCAGTATTTATGTTAAATTGCGCGGGTGTATCGAATATCAGAACTTTTTGTTTTCCAAATTGATAGCACCGTGACAGCCATCTGTGTCAAATTTCATATCATAAACGTCATAAGTGTTTCAGCTGCGCTTGATTTTATACGACACAAAGAAAATGTTTTTTCAATTTTTACAAAAGGAGATCAAAGTTGAGTCTACGCATACAATGCGCAAACAGCCGATCAATAGCGCGAAAGCCGCTCATAAATCATAGCTATCTTAATAGCTTACTTCGATTATCGTAGTGTTGTTGCGCATTACGGATTCCTTCCGCCGGCCCAAACTGTTTTGCCGTATTTGGAATAATAGATGTATGTAAAAAAGAAAAATATAAATTGGTCATACTTTTTGGACACAGTAGTATAAAAATTTTGCGAATATATTGCAAACCCATTTTGCACGTATCACTATATATATATGCACAAAGCTTTATAAACAAATATAGAAACGTAATTTAATTATTTGAAAAACAAATGTACACACATTCACCATATCGCCACCAAAAGCAAGTTGAACGAGACGAAGACTGCATTCATTTCCCAAAAGTCGACTTTTGCGTACCCATCAAACCCGGTAGTTCTCTTATTATTTGTAAGCATTGTGTTAAGAGCGGAACATTTCTATCAAGTATTCGCGCAAAATCTAGTCGGAAATGCGCTATGATGAATATGATTAAAATATTTTGCACACTTTCAGTACACAAATCCGAAAATGGGTTAAGATTAAATTCATTATCTATGAACAGAATGTATGCCAATACAATATTCTAAAATTTCTCTATCAACTCGGCTCCTTTCTCTACCAGATACATAGATAGATAGGTCGGTTCTGAATTTAATGTAGATTACGAATGTATATATACTTTCTTGGGTGTAGAAAAATGGTCTGAAACTTTCTGAAAGCAATTCTATCAAAATTGACTTTTTTATTATTGACAGATTGTCATTTTTTAAAAATGTCGGACCGAATTTTCAATTCTACTTGTGGATCGCCTTAGTAACGTTTTACTCAGAATTTTTAAAGAACTCAATGAAACCTCTCAGAGGTATACAGAGAGCGAGACGAATACTAATTCAGCTAATTGAACTTAAAATCTCACTAAGTTCGAAGAAGACTTATGTAAATGGAAAGACTGACTATATCTCCACCAAGTTTTCCTCAATTCCGCCAGGTATCAAAATTAATTTTCATTTATGTTTTCATTTATTCGTTCATTTAATTCCATGGAGATAATTGTAATTTCATTAAAAATAATATGTAGAGTTTAGTAGCGCTCCAGTGAAAAATTAAATACCGAGATGAAATAAGGGAAACACCAAACAAGTTCATATACATGTACATATATATTATAATGTGTTCAAAGAAATCGATTGTGTTTTGCTTTCATTCTAAACAGATAATAGGAATTTTTCCTCATTGCATCATTCGCGCAATTGATTATAAATAAATTTTATATTTAATAACACATATGCAGCACACGGTTATTTACAATAGAAATGACCCAACTTAACTACAATGGCAAAATGGCGAACACACGTTCCTTTTTTCAAAAAAAAAAGAAAAAGAAAAAAAAAACAATTTTCTTTTACGCAACTTTTACAATTCTACAAAAAGCGACGGAGGGTAGCAGTTTACTTATAAACGCGTCAAATAAATGAAAAATTGCTTAGTGAGACAAAGGGGAAATCTATTTGTACTTGCAGTCTCATCTTTTAAATCAAATTTGTTTTTAAATTGAACCCATTTTTTTATAGTCACTGTTGCCTAAGAAGGCAATAAAAGCGATTCTTTGTTTGCAAAAAAAGCGGTTTCCCAGAAGCAACTGCAATATAACATTTGTCTCTTAATGTCGCGAGAAGGGGGCACCCAATGAAATTATATATTGGACTAAATCTTTTATAGCCATCTTTAAAAGAAAAGAAGAAAGAAAGGAAAGGAAAGAAAAGTTGATACTCTGGTCTCCAAGATATTGGACGATTTACGATCTGTGGCGATTTTTTCCATATTTGCAGAGACATTGTAAAATTACCTATAGAGTACTCGTGGAAATTTTTATCTTTATATCTGTATAATTATTAAGTAAGTAATAATAATTTTTCGGTGTTTTTCTCGTCTTCCCTCTGATGCATTGTAGCTACTTTCAAACTGTGGCCGATTTGACCTGCAAGGACTTTCAACGTCTTTGCTAAACTTGAAATCGATTTTTTAACACAGAGAAAATGTTATATATTGCCGTAGGGACAGACACCGTTTCGATAGGTCTACAATTTAATAGCAAAAGAGGACAAGTGACTGACTTCGTAGGATCCTTAACGCTTCCCTTTGGATGTTGCAAAAGCTTTTTAAGAATGACTATACCTTCAACTTTGGATGAGAGATATAGTATAGTAGAATATAGTCAAGAGGAAAAGTCGAGTTTTGGTCATCTTTTCCTTGCGAGTCTCACAAGCAATAGAAATTTATATATATAAACCCCATGGAACCCCACGAATGTGTATTCTTGGAGCGCCTACAATTTTAGTTACTTCCATCTGCCTATTTACATTTTTAAAAGTCAAGTGCCTCTCGACTTGATACAGGCTAGCTGCTATATTTTAACAGACGACAGTAGCGTAGAGGCTAGACAATACGGAAGTCTACCGCTTATATTCAAATATATCAAAACAATATATAAAGTATATCAAAATATATTTTCCAAACGATGTCGTAATGCGTGAGTACTCTTGTTTGGAAACGGAGCTACACACTTTCAAGGCCGTTATCAAATGACGATGATGATGAACTTACTACTTGTCTTTATAAAACTCGAAATTCGGAGTAATTTGATTTCGCAGTCGTCAGCTGTTCGAAAGCGTCCTGGCATCAAAATTTGTGGTAGCAGATCAAATTTGAAATCTTGCATAATTCACTCGCAATCACCATCACAAAGCTCGAAATATTGTAATTTTTAATCAATTGTAGGTATTGATCCGCAGATCAGTGCAAATATAACTTAAAAAATCATTCTAAAGATAATGGTAAAAATGGCGCACCTCATCGGCCTATGATGAATGGAAGTATCTCCAGTATTTTCCTTTAAAGTCGAAGATACGAAAGGCTAGACCCAAAATTAATATGATTCTCCTCTCAGTTTCCGCTTCACACGCCCAAAGGTATGACACATTGCCGTCAAGGCAATGTAGAATGGGATTGCGAAGTCTTTTTTTTAAGTATGTCCAGCAGCATGTCTAAAATAGTATAGTCCCTCCTGCTGGTTTTATTTACCTTTTGCTAAGCTTTTTAAATATTTGAAATTGAACTTCGCGCCGTTTAAGTAAAGTTTAAATTAAATTTCGGATTTTGCTAATATTTGAAATATTGGGTTTGCGTGGTCAAAAATGTTATACATAAAAAATATTTTATTTTTTTTTCCCAAACTAAATGTAAAACAAAGTAAACTCGGAAGCGAAAAAAAAAGAAAAAACGATAATAAAAAATTACAATAAAAACCTATTAAAATAAAAAACAATAATAGAGAAAGAAAAATAAATAAAAAAAAAAATAAAATAAAGGGAAGCAGACAAACATGCCGGGCAGGCACAACGTTCAAATAAATACGACACTAGTAGTACAACTTGAAATAAAATTATAGCTGGTTGGTCGATCGGTTGGTTGGTTGTTTGGTTGGTTGGTTGGTTGGGTAGTTGGGTAGAGACACAAAGTGAGGTTTTTACCTCAAATGGAACGACAGCGAGTTGTAGAGCAGATAGAGGAGCTATGTTATGTATGTTAGATATATACAGTTGTTTGTATCGATATGAATTATACAAATAAACAAAAATGGGGGAAAAAAAAAGAAGAAAAATGTATGCTATAGAGCCTTCTCTTCATAGCGTTGTTATAGTACATTTTATAGGTTGTCGGCATATTTTGCATACTAAAGTGTGAGTAATTGTAGAGTTGGATAAAAACGGTGTTTCCAATTTTTTTTTCGTTTTTTTTTTTTTTTTTTTTTTTATTGTTGCTTTTATTTTGTTTTTTGTTTTGTTACAATCACATTTTCAAATATGTATTACGTACACACAACAATAAGCGTTGCCAATGAAGTTACTTTATATACAGAATATCTATTTATTTATGTAGAGGCGTACATATGTTTTTCCACATATATGTATATATACATATATATAGAACACACATATATATATACATAAAAAATACGTTTGTACTTTTATGTATGTATACTTAACTTTGTTGTTGTTATATTTTCAATTTTTTATTTTTTTTGTCGACCTAAAGTTGACTTTACGGAACACAACAGCAACAGCAACAACAACAAAACACCGAGTAGAGAAAATTATTGTAAAAGTTGAAAAACAAAAAAACACAAAAAAAAGAGAAAAAAACCTGAAACATATCAACATTTAACACGAAAAACAAAATAAGAAAGTAAAACCGTTTTTATAACTTTGTGTCTGATGTGAGCATTGCGAGCAGCTGCATAAAAAAGGGATGACAGAGCAAGGAGGGAAAAGTTTAATTTAAAAGAACTTGTTTATGTTGGAAAAAAGTTTTATTTCGTAACTTTTCCGTTGGATTTAAGCTGAAGGTGTTTCGAAGTACCCGCACATATACATAGAAAAATAGACAACACACAATAAAGGAGACGAAAAAATGCGCAATTTTAAGTATATGGAAAATATTATACACATATTCTTCCATATATAAACTGAAGAACAACTTAATAAAAATATAACAATTAATTGAAATTTCAAATTCAAATAAACCCAAATAAACCAAAAAAAAATATGAACAAAATTATTTCCGAACAAAGTTTATATACAAAAAGTTTATACTTAATGGTATAATAATAAAGTGGGGACACACACAACAATAACTTTTTATAAATGATTATATTTGCATAAGCATGTCAGACGATCATAATAACTGTGTCTTAGACAAAACATTCACATAAGTTGTAGTCAAAAAAATATAAAAAGGAGAAGGGGAAGCATTCATATTGAAACGAATCTTGGGCACTTATCAACAGATTTTCCTAATTTTTTTTTTTTTTTTTTCTTTACCGAAATTCTCATTTAGCTATGACCGCATTTCGTTTGGTTGATGTGAATCATTTCGAATGTTTCGAAGATTGGGAATTTCTTCGGGAAAATGCACCCTTTTACGATCCTCTATACGATCTTTAGCTGTTAACAAACTCGAAGCCTTTAATGGTAGAACTTTTATTAAAGCATTTGATAGCATTGAATGCCCTTAGGTGCTAGTGTTTTGAGACTTTAGCCGCAAAATTTACTTCTCTAGCTAAATTAAGCATAATAATAATAATAGTAATAATACAATAGTAATAATACATTTAAGTAATTTATTATAAAAGAATACAACCGATGTCTTCAGAAAAACTAAAAATCGGATAAATAGATTAGATAACTTTTAAGAGGACTATGTTTCGATTTCATCTATTATTGAATAAATACAATAATTCCACAAATATGTTGCCAAAATAAGTATCACCCGATGTGGATAAATCTATATATTTCTTCACAGAGAGTAATCGTAGTCGTCGTTTAATTTAAAGCTTAGATTGACTTGAATTTTCAGAAATTATTTTTGCATCCATAAAATATTGATATTTGCTATCTTCAGAGGCTTTTAAAAAAAAAAGTGTGTGAATCAAATTATTGCCGAATGCCACTCATAAGCAAAATGTTATTAAAATGTAAGATTTTAAACACACACGAAAAGGATATATTTTACTGGCATTTTCAAAGCTTTTCAGTGATGAGATTTTCTTGCAGCTAACCAGCCATTCGTTGCATAAAAGGCTTTCTCTATGTATTCTTACATACATGTTCGTCTGTCCGTCTGTCTTGGCCGAAAAATGAAGCTATCGATTTGAATTTTAGCAAAAATATTGAAAGCTTTTTGCACGCGAGTTGATACTGAAAATGGACCAAATCGGTCTAAGGAGATGTCTCCAGCACCGCCAAAAATGAGAACATCTCTATTTCTCAAGAGAAATAAAAAACTTCCCATTGCACATAAACTATAGCACATAAATGTACAAAAATGGACCACGCCTACTCTACGCAACACAATTTAATTTTTTTTCAGTGCTTTATAACGCGCAGGAAAAAATGTGTAACTAGCAGTTACCTTGCCAGTTACAAATGTAGAACGCTCCTTAGCATGTCCCTCTGTCCGTCTGCCCACATATCTGTCTGCGTAACTGTATAGTACAGTATTTACTCTTCCGTTGGCAAAAATGAAGATAATGTACAATTTTTCAAAAGGATTTACAAAAACACGTCTATAACGTCCACACCCCCATGTGACAAAAATAGAAAATATCAGCCTCGCCACTCCATTTGAATGAAATTTTGAAATTTAATTCTTTTAGTTTTTGTTTTTTTCAAAATCAATAAATACTAATAAATTTGAAATATATGTCAATGAGTATTTCCATTGTAAATGTTATAAAACAAAAGCTAAAGTTGCCTTTAATTTAGATTTTGTTTACACCCAAATATGCAATTGTTACAAAACTCAATGAATGATGTATAGTAGCTGTGCTTGTACTTCTTGATTATTATATTATTGTTAGCTTTGAGCTTACTACCAATCGATAAACCAACTGAAAAAGAGTGCTCATCATTTTACATCAAACGACTTATTGTATTTTATATTTCACAAAAACAAAATCTGTTCAAATTTTTTGAAAAAGCTGAAAATTTACCTGGCTACAGGGAGAACAAATACGATTATTTTTTTGCCGGTTTATCCTAATGGACAGTAAAACACACACAATCGACCTTTTCACACACTAAAAACTATAAACGTCCAAATCAATACACTTGCATATATTGTTAAGTAATACATAATGTAAATATAAAATGCTTAAATTTTGCGTATAATCTCTTTCCTTTTTAATATATATACATAGACGTATATATATATATATATATATATATGTTAACAAAGAGATATGGGCACATACACACGTAGAAAGACACTAACACTGAATGAATATAAGCTAGAAACTATAAATAAAATTTGTTCCAATCTATAAATAAAACTATATAAGTTCAACTATTACCAGAAAACTATAAAATGAGAATAAAAAATAATCAAGCCGATCCGCTTTATAACCTGCACCATTTATCAATCGAATGTAAGGCAACAATAAGATACTTTTTAAATTTTTAAACTACAAAACAAAAACGCACAATAATAAAAAAAAATTACCGCGCACTACATGTGTCAAACATAAGGTATATACAATTATCATTCATGTAAGAACAGACGGCTAACCAACCAACCAATTTACGAATGTCAAGAAGAGTAGGCGAATTTTTGAATTTGCTTGCCACTCGTTTCTTACGGTGGACTCGTTGATTACATGCGCATATGCGTACATATGAATGTGTGTCTGTCTCTCTATATATGCAGAAATAACTAGCGAATAATGTTCACTGCACGGCGAATTCAAAAAAGAAATGCAAAATGGACAAAGTGAAAATGCATACAAAATTTCTATATGGAAACTTACAAATTTACATGCATGCATGTATATATACTTATGTATATATATATATATATATATATATATATAAAACACAGGTTTCATAATATTCACATTTCTATAGGCTATACGTTTACAATTCAAACACACGCAAGAACACACATCGTGTGCAATGCACAAACATGTATATATACATGGGCTTTCATAATTCACCCAATGTGGGTATAGAGTCCATGCTGTTCGCTCGGAATTGTTGTTTGCTGTACTTTAATTTCTATTTCACTTTGCACTCACCACGCACACACATACACACAATACTTTCACAACTACTTCAGAAAGAAATGTGCTTTTAATAAAGAGAAAAAAAAAGATTACTACATTTTTTTTAAACAATTCTTTTCCGTAATTGAAAAATTTATTGAATATAACAAATACCATATACGGCCTCTTTCTGTTAGATGAAACACTAGAACAGGACACGATGCTTAGATTATAATTTCGAGTTTTTTCTTCGTCACGCTGCTGTCGACTCGCTGCATTAGCTACAAAGTGGAATGTTTTTTTTTTATATTTCTTTTCTATAGCACTTTAATTTTTGTAATGTAAACTTCGAAGAATATTCCAAGAATTGATTAAATAAATTTTGGTTTTTTTTAACAATCTTAAATTTACACAAAATCACAATTTTATTAGAGTTTCTCATAGGCAACGCGTCAATAAAAATTTCAACTTTACACTCGTACTTTTCAAAATGGCGGAAAATGATGGAGAACACGACAAACAAGGCGAATTTAATGTTTTAGTACAGTAATGACGCCGATGTATATTTGCGACCAATTCAATCGCTTTAACTCGCTACAAACACATTTCTTCAACTAAGAAACACTAACTGAAAAAATTTCGAGTACTTGCAATAGATTTACACATTTCACAATGAATAAAATCAAAAATTTTACGAAATTTATCAAGTTTCTTGTTAAGAGCTTTTATGTCAAACACCAAACTACGATAAATTATTCTTTTAAATATATTTTACCAAATATTTTTATAGTTTTCTTTAATTTTAGAACGCGAAATGTATTTGCGACATCAACTTTCAGTAATTTGGTAGAATTAACTAATGGCGAAACTTTCTTAGTACATCTTTGAAGTATATGAACAAAGTTGCCAAATACCACCGTATTTGCGAAAGGATTATGGTAACATTCTGCAATGTAAATACATATGTCGTTTCACGTTTGTAAAGAAAATTTCGGAAAAATGTAAAAACTATTTTTTTTTGGACTTAACGTACTGTTTTTACACGCTGTTCTTATAAAATATTTTTATTAGTAAATATTGAAATCTTGGAATATTTCTTAAAGTTGTTTATGTGTTTGAATGTGTTAAGAAACAACATATATCCTTTATTTTCAGAGGAGAAAGATCTACGGTTTCCTATAATTGGGAAAACACAGTGATAATCCCCGGTCTGCCGAAGAAGTTTAATTTACAAATTATGTATATATAAAAAAAAAAAAAAATCAATTTATCCTCCATTTTATGTAACACAAATTAAACTTCTCACTCAGGCAGTGAAGTTTCATTGCGCCTCAGAACGTACTCGCTTAGTAAAAACGTAAATCGATAATATAGCTGAAGTGTTGTTGCAGTATTTTTCGCTTTACTGTTCAAATTTGCTATTGCGCAAAGATTTGGAACGGCTTGTTTTTGAATTATATACGTCTAAATTCTACTTATCTTAAAAACTTTTCTTGGAGATTGTTCGTATGCCGTATTTTTGAGACAAAGCTTTTATAAAATATATATCGTTTTCAAAAGGTCTTGAAAAATATACGGACAAATAAAATGTTGGAAATTATAAGGCCCCTTTTAACCCGAAATGTGTTGTCTTCTTGACACGTGTTCACAGCTCGGGGATAATCTTAAATAGATATAATTTCAACGCTTCTGGCAACTATAGATTTATTACTTCTCAATTCGCCGCAAATAACCAAATCGAAATCCTTTTCAGATTCCATTCTTTGTTTACGAAATAAATCTGTGGTGTAATTGCTTATAAAGTGATAATTTGCTAATTATTGTTAAAGTTTCTCGTTTCATTTGCGAATTAAAAATTGTAAAATCTTTGCAAAACATTTGCTCAATAATCATGTCGAGTAGAAAAGCTTCTCACGCTGGAAGCTGGTATACCTCATCAGGTAATAAAAAAAGGTTAATATTTTGGATACATTTAGCGTTAAAGAACAGAAAAGACCACAATTAACGTTTCACTACAAATTCAAATGTTTAATTTTGGGATTTTTTTCAAAAACGGGGGAAACGTAACAAAGACATTATTGTCAAAAAAAAAAAAAAATGGATGTACATCTGATGGCAAAAAACTACTTAAGATTTCTCTTTTTATCATCACCTTCCGCTGCTTGAAGCGATTGATTTTTTTCCTTTAAGCCTTTCTGTATCTCATCGATGCGATTGTATGACGTATTTATTGCCCATGTCATCCGTTTAGTTAGTTCATTTACCTCGGTTCTTTGCTTTTTTAACTGTTCTAAGCCACGTTCGAGATGGCTGCATGCTCGAAAAAATTCTCCAACTTCTGGTATATCAGCAAATTCTCCTGCATGTTTATTGAACTTGGAACTGGCGGTTTTTGTCATTTCGTTTAAACGATTTGCCTTGTAATCTTCATCGAATGTGCGCTTCAAATCGTCCACTGTTGCTTTAAACGCTTCATTAGTGTTGCCACTTAGATTCAGATCTTTAATACGATCCAAGAGACCGTTAAAATTAAAGCTTTCGAAACGGCCACCAACATTTTGGAACAATTCGTAACTTCGCATTAGATTCACGCACATATTGTTCAAATCGTCGTCAATGTTATTAAATCTGTTATCATGTAATAGACCGTTATTAGATGCATCGCCTCGCGAAGGATTGTAGCGTTGTCGTCTGCGCTCGCTTTTATCGTGCTTGGGAGTCTGCTTATTATCGTTCGTTGCGTTTATAATTTCGAATCCTTCAGCGTTCGGACTAGTGAATAAAAATTTTTAATGGAAACATCTGACAATATTTTATAAAACTTACTGATCTTCAATAATAGAAACCAATTCCTTTCGTATTTCGTCTAACATTGGATCTAAATCCTCAGATTCATTATTCATTTTCTTTTTTTATGTTTTTTTTTTTTTTATTTAAAAAATAAAAGGAATTGTAAAATAATAATAATTATTGAATAGAAGTTTTTATTGTGTTTGAATCAAAAACTATTCATGAACTGAAAGTATTTACTTTTAAATGACTATAAAAAATATATGTATACTATATATGTTACCATCGCAATCTTCAAGTTGTAGTTGTTTTTGTCTACGTTTTGAAAAACCGAGTGAAAACTCATTATGCCCGATTAAAATTGATGTCCTAGTTATTTCTGAAGTGACCAGATGAAACGGGTACGAAAATGTAAAGAGAAAACGAGAATCTATGCCAACGTCCTATTTTCCTTTTTTTAAATTATGATTAAATTGTTTACGGTTTATTTATTTTTTTTTTTTTTTTTGTTTTTTTCGTTTTTTTGTTTATTTTTTTTTTTTTTAATAAAAAACGTCTGCCTTTATGTATTGGAAACGTGGTTGATGTACTTTTAAGCAAAATGTACATGAACGGTTTTTTTCTTTTTTAAATTGACTTTAAATTTCTGACTGTAATTTCAAAGCTAGAAAAAAGAATCTTTTAATTGAAAAATTGAATTTTCGAAACGTTAAAAAATGCTTTGAAATGCATTGAAAAATGCCAAGTTATTAGCATATTTTGGAGCTGTTGTTATTATTCTATCAATGAAGTATATTGAACGTAATTTAAGAAATGGAGATTGTTAATAAACTATTAATTTATAGCGAATGAATTAAGGCGTCAATTGGATAATTGGCTAGCATCTGCCTGCCTGTCCCATGGACCCGCTCGCGCAATAATTGCTCCGTAAGTATTTTTGAACGATACAAGTTCCATTTCGCCGCAAATGAATATTTGTTATATTAAACTTTCTTAGTCATGCTGGTTATACATACTGCGGAGCATGTGGTGCCTTCGCTTACCGTCAAGTCAGTCCGGCAGTAGTGTATGTAAATTTTTTAAAAATTAAAACTATTTCTTACATAAATTGTCTTTTTTTTTCAGTAAAAGAATTTTTATATTAGGACCTTCCCATCATGTCCGTTTACGTGGTTGCGCCCTTTCGGTGGCTAAGAAATATGAAACTCCTCTGTACGATCTCAAAATAGATATTGAGGGTAAATGTTGATTTACGCAAAAAAAAAAAAAGAAAAAAAAACTTATTAACGTTGAGATTCTAGTTAATGCTGAATTAGAGAAAACTGGTCACTTTTCATGGATGGATATGAAAACGGACGAGGATGAACATAGCATTGAAATGCATCTGCCTTACATTGCCAAAGTTATGGAAGAGTAAGTCAAGTATTATACATGGTTGAGTAATATTTATACTTAAAATTTAAATTTCAGATTCAAAAATCAATTTAGCATTGTGCCTGTCCTAGTTGGCTCCTTAAATCCTGATCAAGAGGCTCTGTATGGACGTTTATTTACTAAATATTTTCTTGAACCAGAAAATCTTTTTGTGATATCATCCGATTTTTGTCATTGGGGCCAACGTTTCAACTACACCTATTATGATAAATCCTCAGGTCCTATATATAAATCCATTGAGAGTCTTGATAAACGGGTAAAATAGGATAAACCCAATATATAAATTTAATTACCTTGTAATTTTTGCATTTTTAGGGGATGGAAATAATTGAGACTTTAGATCCTGCCTCGTTTACTTCGTATTTGAGAGAATACAATAATACAATTTGTGGCCGCCATCCTATCGGAGTATTGTTAAATGCTGTTAAATGTTTGCAAGAAAAAGGCTGCAACACAAACTTCAAATTTCTAAAATACGCGCAAAGTAGTCAATGTAAACATATGGACGATTCAAGTGTTAGTTATGCCGCCGGCTCCTTGGTTTTTGAATGCTAGGTTTCATTAGTATATTTAATCCGAGATGCGCAGTTAGATGACAAAGTCTACATTAAATAATGCTGGGAGCAAGTTATTCGCTTTAAATGTAATTTTCTTCTCTGTCTGTTTTATCGCTGCTTTAATTTATTATTTACTAATACGTGCTCTATAACTATTCTCAATTAATTTTTCTTTTTTTTTTGTATATGTCCATATTTGTAGAATTAATTGATCTGATAAAAAATAGAATTTTTTGTTGAAACGTGTTATTTTAACTTTTTTCCTTCGTTTTAATAAATCGGTGTGTGTAGGCAAACTTCTACACAATTAAAATTTTGTTTGAAAAAATTTTTTAATAATCAGCCACATAACCCTTACGGCTAATGATTTCGTTGGATTA
Source organism: Glossina fuscipes (assembly GCF_014805625.2). Taxonomy (NCBI): domain Eukaryota; kingdom Metazoa; phylum Arthropoda; class Insecta; order Diptera; family Glossinidae; genus Glossina; species Glossina fuscipes. The sequence goes on from NW_023998443.1 coordinate 1,307,055, forward strand.
GATATCACCGCCTTCGGTGTTGAATTTTCGTCACTTCGTGAACGGTCAAAACTTATTACAAGTAATCGAAAGAATTGGGGCTGAAGGCTGGAACTTGCATATATGTATTTTTCTGACCAATAGTTACTGTTAATATTTAATTATAGAGTGCTCCCAGAAAAACAAAGCAAAGTTCACAAAGCAACAATGAGAGAATTCAAAAATATTGTAAATAACTTACCAAGCATGGCATATATCGCTCCATCATTTGTTGCAAATATTTGGGCCGAATCTGTAAAGGTTTGGTGGCTGCGACGATTCATCCGGCACTCTCATGAACAGCAGGAAATCGATGATATGTACATAAGTTCTTCGAGCAGTACGTATTCAGGGTTAATCCTAACTTGTTTGCTTTCATAATTGCACAGCAATGAGTCATTTTCCTCAAAAGGCACACGAGAACATATTGTCAACACTGACTATATATATATATATATATATATATATATGTACTTTTATTCCGGAGTTTTTAAAGTAACAGAAAATCGAGGATAGAATTTTCGATAAAGAAATGAAAATTTGTACATGAATTTCATTCCCCATTAGCAACGCTAATCTGGAGTAAATCTCAAAAGGGAAGAAATTTCGACGATATCTCTTTAAGAACAATTAAGATTTTACTTCTTTTGAATAAGTGAAATTTTATCTTAGCATTAAAAAGAAAGAGATGTCATTATGAAAAATGAACATAAAAAGTAAATAAATTGGAAATGAAGAAGAAATCCGCGTAAGTTTCTAATTCAAGGCATACGCTATTTGCAGCGAAGGTGCATGCGAAAGACGAAAATGGTTCTCTCAACAATTTAGTATAGGTTTAAATATTTATTTATTTTTTTTTTTTTGTTTTAGGAAATTAAAATAAACATTCCATTAAAAAAATTCACAAAGTGTTGCATGTATGTTTGTTGTTGTTGTGTTTTCTTTTATAATAAAATGTTTTGAATGAAAAGTATTCCGTCTTTCATGGGATCAATGATGCGCGATTTCATTTATCATCTATAAATAGTCACGGCCGCTGTAGAATAGAATTGTTCATGTTTTTTTACAATAAATTTATTGCAAATGCGTTCGTGATCAAGATATATATCTTATCTAATTTTCTAAAATTTTTTAATTATCTGATTAACTTAACACACAAACCTATGAATTCGCTTATGTGTAGGAGATAGTTTTTATTTTTACCACCAATTACTAGCAGCATTGACATTGGTATTAGATCTTGATCTCGCCGAATTGCTGCCATTAAGTTGAGATATTTGCTCATCGGAAGATGCAGAAATTTGTAAATTGTTCATATTTTGAACAAATTCGTCAAGATATGGCGATGCACGATGTGTAGTGTTTGGTCCTTTTTTCGGTAGCAAATTATTAAAATCCAATATGGAATTATGATTATCTTCGCCATCCCGAGATGCTGCTCCCGCAGACGTTGCCGATTCGTATTCGTAACTTATTGTAGACTCAAATTCACTTAGATTCAAATGCAAATCCGTACTCGAAAACATTGCAGAATCTGCCAAAGGACAAGGAAGAATTATTTAATTGTAAATATACAAGGAAATTTAATGCAAAATATATATATATATATATATATGATACCTTTATTAAAATCGTTTAAATGATTACGAAAATTTGTTGTTGTTCTAAATACAGTTTGTTGAAGGTCACCACCACGACCAGGTGAATCGTAAAGTTGAGCAGACGATGGTCGAGTACTATAAACAGGTGTAATTTCTACACGGTGTGCTGACGGCGAACTGGCATTTCGACCGAAACTTGTATCGTCGACATTATGAATGGAAACCTTAACGCAAAATAAAAGTAAGAATACAATATTCGTTCGTTCTAAATAAAGCGTATTTTGGACATCCATCACCTAAAAAAATGCAATTATAAAAATCGCTATTTTTTCTTTGTCTTTTTAGTCTTTTTTGTTTTTTTTTTTTTTAATTGTAAGTGGTCAGTGCAAAGGCATTGTAGACATTGTAAGTTATTAAGGGAAAATATGAAAATGTGTTTGGATAAAATTTACAATTTTTAAGATATCATGACTGCACCTAAGAGTTTGCCTTTTGATATTTGAAAACTTTAAACCAATTGGAATTTAACCAAGATTAGTTCTAATCATTTACAACCTATCAAATCTCTCGCTAATCGCGTACATTTTTAAGTTATAATAAGAATTCTATGTGCGGTCCGTTAGTGATGAATTTCGAAAAAGCAAACAATTTGAAAACACTTTTGCTTTACATCTTATATACCGGAATCAAATATACCTCATTGTTAAGATTTTGTCCGGGTATCAAATTTTTTAAAAAAGACGCATCATCGTAACGTATGACACCAGTATTGGGAATGCCATCCAAATAAGAACCCGTGTAACCGGTGATTGGTGGCGGCGAATCGTCACCGCAACTATGGTGCATATGAGTACCGCCTCCACTTCGACTCGCAAAAACATCGAAACCATTATAATATTTAGATTGTTGATATTTTTCCTGCAAGGATAAATCGGCTGCGGCTTGCGAAACACTCTTTCGCCCCACTCCCATCGTAAATGACGTATTAGAATTTACTGAAAATGAATGAATTCTTATATCAATATTTACTATTTTATAAATTGATTGATTAGAAACGAAACTCACAGTTATCGTTGCTAAGAAGCGATGGTAGAGTCCATGTTTGTTCCTTTGATTTTCGTTTTTGCTGCTGAGCATTCTTAATTTCACTACCAATCGCCGAAATACATTTCTGAGCGGACGTGGGTCTCGCAATTACAGCCGCGTCACCGGATAATCTACTACCGCTGCTATTACTAGTAATACTTTCGCTAATGCTAGTGCAACTAATGCTAATATTATTATGAGCGCCCGATGCGTTGTTTTGCAACGAATCGTTTGAAAAATAGGAAAAAGCAGTTGAACTACCCGATGCCGGTTGAATGATATCACCTTGTTGCTGTCGCTTCTGTTTTTGAGTGGCTTTGGCAGCTTCCGCAGCCGCCTCCTGCGGCGTATAATAGTTGACATTACCAAATTGACGATATCCACCCAAAGCTAATCCATTTGTAACCGCATGATGTAACGCTGGATTACGTATGGTGTACATACCATTGTCGTTTTTAATAATAGCAGCTGGTTGATCAAGCGGCAACGGGTTGGGCAATGTATAATTTTCCGCGGAACGACCTTCAAATACAAAATGTATTTATTTAAAATAAAAAACGCAAGAGCGTATCTTGTTTACAAGAATCCTACTCCAAAGCAACTTTTGTCTTTTTAAAAATAATTCTTGTTCGTTAAGAAGCAGAGTTATGTGCATGTTTGCAGAATAGCAAGCACACATAACCAATCATTCAATCCTCGGTCAAAAGCAAGTAAGAGCGAAAGAGAATAACATACTATGCTAAGTACTAACTACTAATTTTACCACTAAGAACCTAATTACCTTTAGCAGCCATCTCTAACAATTTAAAGTCTGGCACGCACGCTCAGAAAGATGAGCCGTAAGAATTTCTGAAGCTCAAGTTTTTTAAAACATCACAAAATGATTGCTATTAGGATCTAAAAGTTGAAAGCCTGACACCTTTAAATCTAATCATCAGGCAACTAATTAGTCAAATACTTTATAAACGAAATGGGAATTTTTATGGTCTACCGCAGTCTTTCATTTACAAACTATCGTCAGTCTCCAGTTTGGTTGCGATGTTCAACAAATAGAAACCCTGATTGACCCTTTCTAATAAACGTTCCAATCCAATAAGCAAATATATTGAAGCCACTATGGTACGAAGAGAAAATTTAAGGTTAACTAAGGTTAGGAACTAATTACCTGGCAATATGCCTGGTTGATTCAAAATGTTGGCTGCTGCAGCCACCGGTCCTCCGTGAAACATGGGATTACGCAGGGTAATGATTTTAGTTTGACCGTTATTGCTGCCTGTAGTAGAATCGGCCGTCGCCTGTGTAGATCCATCACAGCCGTTTTTATTAGGCTTTGATTTATTACGCCGTTTCTTGTTTTTTGATTGCTTAGCACTACTACACGAGGGATTTTTAAATTGCAGTTTACACGTTGGATTTGACTTGGCTTCAACCATAATTATACCACTTTGAGGATCAATAGCTGCTGTCGATGCCACGCTAGCATAGGGTGCGCTATAATATGAAGACATTGGTGTTACAGGTGGTGCTATAATGGTGGCTCCTGGATGATGGAATGCATGCGTTGCGGTAGGGATGGCAGCCTGTGTTTGCAAAGGCTTTGCCAATTTTTTTATGGATTCGGATTTTTGACGCAATTGTTCGCTTTTAATCGGATCAACTTTAGTTAACGTGATGCCTGGTGGTAACGAAAGATTTTCCACTTGTACTCCTCGATTCAATTGATCCATTATACTAACATTAGTCGAAAATCGTTGCCGTCCGTTAGGTACTGTTATAGAAGCATTAACAGGACCAAACTCGTCTGAATTATCAAAATTGGGTGAAACAGTATTGATAGCACCAGTCGCCGCATTTGTCGTTGGATATGTTGATTTCGCCGCATTTACTTCATTCGAATTGAAATAGCCCATGTTGTCGGGAATACCTGAGCAGCAATCCTTATGAAGAGATAAACAAAGTTTTTGTTGTTTTTGCGTACTTTTCTTACTGCGTAAACTACGTTTCGACGAATTTTTAGTTTCTACTGCAGACGGCGTGCGTTGCTGAGTTTCATGCGTTGCACATTTCGTTTCGCAATTTCGAACTGTAACGCGATTATCGTTTTTGCTTTGATTATTTACTGCGGAGTGCGTATTGCTGGTGTTGTTGACGACCACGTTACGTTTACTCTGACAGCCAGCGGTAGTCTCTCCAGTCAATAAGCGATTATCATTTTTGTTTTTACGATTGCTAATTTGTCCCGGTAGATGTTTAACTTTGGCATCGGGCAGTAAATGCCTGTCGTCTGAAAGTTGATTACGTATGGTATCATTTTTGCCCGCTTTACTATTGGGTAGTTTTTGACACTGCGTATTTGATCTATTGGCAACCGCTTGCTCCGAGCTTTCTTTAATGGGTCTCCGGACAATAGCATCCCGTTTCTTTTGTGTCTTTTCTACAGTCACCTTTTTAGCGATAGTTTTCTTTACATCAACATTTTGTTTGACCTTGTTATCGGTCTTTGCCAGTTGACGATTTATTTGCGTCTTTTGTTGAAGCAAATGCCGATTCGTTTGCGCTTCTTCACTCGCGTTAGAAGTTGAACGTGCAGATGATTCCATTTCTGAATCAGAATCATGTAAATGCAATGTTTTGAATGGATTATTATCAAACTGGCCATTATCTACCAATTTTGGACGACGTAGATTGATTTCCTTGCTTAGTTTCAACGCGGCATTCAATCGCGTCTTATCTGATTCTGATGCAGAGGATGTTGGTAGTGGCACGGTGGGTTTCGATTTGTTTTGCTTTTGTTGTGAATTTAATTTTGGTGGCTTATCCGCAATTTGCTTGGATTGTAGAACCCTTTGCCTAGGTAATTTCGCAGTGGATACTGTCTGCAATGATACTTTATTTTGCTCCTCTTCCGCTTCCTCGGACTCTGATGATGTTGGCGGTGGTTTATTTTGTATCTTTTTGCTTTCGCTTATCTTCTTTTGTTTGCTTTTTCGGCTATTTTTAGCCGTCATCCTGCCGGTTGAATTCGAATTATCCGCTGGCTTTTGTTCGTTGGATTTTTCCATGCCCTCGTTAATTTTGATCCGTTTCATATTGGTTGTGTTTGAAGGCTTTAAACTGCTGACGGAATTTTCCCGCGTATTCATTTGACTACTAATTGAATTCGCCGACGAAGATGAGGTTGTAGCCGCTGAGCAGGAAGTAGTACTTGAATTTGAACGTCTTAGAGTAGATATATGCTTAAGCATCGTACGATTATTTGATATTTCGTTGGTTTCATTCGTGGAAATCGAAGTGGTTGACGTTGAGTTATTTACATTTGCTCTAATGCGTCCTTTCGAACA
>NW_023998443.1:1313200-1325030 GCF_014805625.2 Glossina fuscipes
CTGTTGCGGTTGCTGTTGCTGTTGCTGAAATTGTACACCTTCTTGTCCTTTATAGCGTTTATCGTCTTGAAGACGATGAGTTTGTACTTGAGCTGTACTTTCAGCGTCAGCCACTAGTTTTGCAAGACGACGTCGCTCTTTTTTCAATTGGGTTTTTGATAAATTTGATGCTGGAGGCGGTACAGTATGTAATTGTTCAGAAACTTGATTTTGATGCACTGCTTGTACGGTAGGTACTGCCACGGTGGGAATCGGTGTTAATGGCAAAGAAGTATTTCCAGTTTGCACTAGTTGACCATTTATGAACGTGTACAGCAGCTTGTCTTTATCTGGCGAACTACCTTTCGCCGTGACAGTGACCTGCGGTTCAGGAACATTTGGCAAATTGACGCGTCGAATTGTCACTATACGCTTTGAGGGATCTGTATTATTATTGCAGGAAGTATTTGCAGTCATAGCAGCTACCACATCCGGAGTTAATTGTTGATTATGCGGAGGTGCATAACACATAGGTGCACCTCTCATTAAATCGTAAGGACTCGAGGTTGGTATGCTTGTTCCGGGATAATCCAAATTATAGGGAAAATGATTGGCATGAGCATAGGGCATTGCGTATCCTTCAGGAACTACATTCATATTATTGATCGATGCAATGGAAGTAGAAGTTGTGGCTTTAACCTCTCGCTCGCGTTCACCATCGGTTGTCAAAAATTTCGTCTTTGTTTTAGTTTCGCATTGACTTTCTAGCTCCTTCACTTTTTCCATTTGCTGCTCTTTAGTGGGTAAATAGGAAAATTTAAATTCCGTATTTGTTTGTTTAACAGTGGCTATAAGCTCCAATATGGCAGTTTCAACCTTGGCTTTGGCGCGTTGCAAATTTTTAATATTCGTTTCCAGTTCACTGATTTTCTTTTTATCGCGTTTTTTACTTCCTTTCAATATTTTCAAATAATGTTTTTCGCTAAATTCCTTAAAGTAGATATTATAAAACTGACCACGTAAGTCCTGCAATTCGGCAATACGTTTTTCTTCTTCTTTTCGTTGTTTCTGTTTGGCCTTTTTTGCCGCCTTCTTAGGATTTGTTGTTTGCGGTTGCGATTTCTTGCTACTGCCCGTTTTATTTGCAGAACCCTCAATAAAGCTTAGCGTTTCTTTTATCCATTTTTGTTCGTTTACAGGTTCTTTAGAGTAATTATCGATCAGTTCGCAAATTTCACTCACAAAGTCTAAGTTATTGGGGCTCTTTACCTGGGCGGTTGACGCTTGTGAGATCATCTTTGGATTAGTTTTTGAACACCCATTAATCATCAATTGGTGTTGCTGTGAAGCCGAAATTTCTTGTGTAGTGAAATTGCTTAACAATATTTTCTTTTGTGAATTTTCTAAATAAGGTTGTTGGGTTGATTGTTGCTGATTTTTGCTAGTTTCTTTACTTGATTTTGTATGCAAATGATTTAAGCGTTTGCATAAACTGTTTAAGCATTCCAAACTGTTGTTTCCTTTATTGCAGTCAGTTTCTAATTTTTTCAGTTGATCGCAATTTGTGATCGGTGTATTGGTAATCAAGGGATGACTTAATTTTAAAGTTGGCGGTGCCTGTGGCTGCGGCTGTTTTACATTGCTTGGGTTGATTGTCCCATGCGGTTGAACTTGTGATTCTACCGGTAAGGTGGATGTTGTTATATTACATTTATTATTCTTACGATCATTCACTATTTGAGATAATTTTTTACGCAATCTATCCCGAGTTTCGTTCATTCGCGCGTGGTTACAATCCTAAACAAAAAAAAATTTGTATTAATTTTTATTAATTATATATAAAATTATGGATCTTTGTTACCTTCCTTAGGCGTTTTTTGTTAGCATGATTCTCTTTGCAATGGTCACCTAAGTCATTGTGATCAAAACAACCTGCAATCAAAAATAATTACAAAATTACATTCACGAAAATTTTACAAAACTTGATTTTTTTTTTTTTTTTTTTGGATAAGCATTTTCCATTTAATTATTTTTTTATGCAAAAATTACATTTTTTAAATTTTTCTTTACACATTTTTTTCGGTTGACAATCCACACTATCCGACACGTTAGACGCATGTGATGGTTGGATTTCAGTAGTGGGTGTGATCACAGAGGTGCTGGCATTTCCAGCAGGCGGTAAATTTCTGCAATAAATGTTCAGTATACATCTCCTTGTTTTTTCGTTGATACATTGTTTTTAAATTATTACTCACTCATTTAACTCATTTGTGTTTAAAATATCGTTTAGTTTTTTATCCATTTCTGCGCTGTCTGCTGCTTCCACGCACGAACCGTTTATTCTGAAAAGTTATGTAAGTATTCATAAGTTTAATTCTTATATTCTGGTTCCAATTTATTCATTTCATTCAATTGTAAGAAGAGGTTATGGCTATTTAGGAAACACATGACTTTTCGAAAATATGATAAAAATTTGTACGGATGTGCCATTTTCAAGGTATTGATAAAATGGTTGCTGAAAACTTGGTATTGTGCAGTCAATAGCCTTCGCTATATTGCTTCTGATTTGACTTTACCAAGCTTCCAAAGTAGTTTATATATATACAGAAGTAGTTCTGAGCAGTGCAGAACCTACAAGGGTCGCAACAGAATCTTAGACGATCATGGGCGTGCGTAAGTTAAATTTTATCATGAGCCCAATCTCTGAAGGTCGTCTTTGAATTCGAAAATCTCGTTTGTGTATGTCCGACACTACGTAGTAACACACACTGTGTGATAAATCTGACCATATCTCGTATCATGATTGGCAATGAGAATGTAATTGAATCTTAATCGCGTGAAGCTTTTGTGTTTATGTTCCTACTTGATTTGTGTCTCGCTAATAAATCATAACTTCTTAGAAAATGCAATTCTCAGCCACCACATTCTATACAAAAGGCAAACTTACTTTGATTCAATGTCATTGTCATAAGGCGATAAACTGGAATAAGAAAGATAAAACATATATTTGCTTGCTAATCATTTATAGATTGCGATTTATGGTACCTTTTGATTTTATTCAGAAATTCGATAAACTTCGTATCGTCCTTATTTCCCTTTAAGCTCTCGACATTAACTCGTATGTCATTATTATATAGCTCTAAGCACTGTAAATTAAGCGGTATTTTCTTAATATTATCCAAGCAAGGGAAATAGCTGGCATATATGGAAATCACATAAATCCAGTAGATTTTCACTACATAATCATGAACATCCATGACATCAAATCGATTATTTGAGGCAATCATTTTCCGATTATAAAACATTATATTCGGCAAAATTGAACGTAGTTCTTCGCGGGTCATCGACAATGGTTGATAAAAGCGTATAAGTTCTCGAGATAAATCCAATGATATTTCATTGTTTAATATTTTCCGAGCTAGCTGGCATTGCGCTAATTTGCAATTAATGCAAAATTTGGCTTCCTCTACAATCTCATAAGGATAACGTTTGCGATCTAATATATAAATAATTTATTATTATAATTTATTATCTAAAATGCTTTTCACTTACTATTTAAATGGCTAAAGACAGCCCATGCGATATGATAAGTATTAAAAGAGGGCGTTAATGATGAGGGCTGACATACATCAATCTTGTTATCAGAAGGTGTTTTGTCGTCACAAGGAATGGCATCAACTTCTCGAGTAACTTCGCTAAAGGCAGTATTTTTCGGTTTACTTTCAATATTATTGGTCTTAACGGAGGATAGAAAATCATCGTTGGTGCAAATGTTCAAAATTTTCGATTCGTAGAAATTCACCTCTTTTTCTCCAAGAACATTTTGTGCCGAACATTTATGGCAAAAGCCATCAGCATCTTTTCTGGGAGGTAAAGGTCCACCAGCTATTGAGCATGTTATACATTTGCAACCTCTGAAACAATCAAAAGTAAATTGCAATTAGCTAAACATTATTGTAAAGATACATACTCAGAATGATATTCCAGCAAAAGATTGCATTTTTTGCACTTATCTTCAACAACTAACGTGTTCGGTGGCTCAAAGAAACCTTTTGGCCATTTTGTTTTAGCATACGTCATAATTCTGTGCCAAACAAGGCGACGATTCTTTAAGGAAGCAAAATTATAAAAATCGCTTTCACCGGCACTGTCCTGAAGAGCGAACGCAATTGAATCCTGCATAACGGTGTCAAATATTTGAAAGACATCCATAGAATTTTTGCGTCGTTCACGTTCCAAATCGGTTAAATTGAATTTGTTCAATTCAATCCACACATCAGTCCAACGTTTATCCACATAATTCATAGTATCATCAAAATGTATATAACGTTTAATGAGAGCAGCATGACGTGATGTCAATTCTTCGTCTTTAAGCTAAAATAAAAAAAAAATTATATGCGTTAAAGATTTTTTTTTTATTTTTTTTTTTTAAGAAAAAAGAAAAATATATTTATTCACCGTTATTATGCAAGCTAACATAGTGTCGGTTAAATTCAAATAAACATGTTGCTGATAAAGACGCTGACACAACAATTTCCACGTTAAAGTAAATTTACGTAGAAAGGCGTTTTCGAAAGCAAATAAGCAAGTTGCTACCTTTTCCGATATGCGCATTATTTCGTCATAGCCATTCAGGATATCTAAGCAGTAGTGGATTAATGAAAATAAATCAAAGAAATATTAAATGAAAATAATTTATGTTTTTTGAATAATTTACTTACACGTAAGCATTTCTTCCGCTGGTATTTTATTCTGATCGGGGTCAACAATTTCGAGAAAACCCTCAGCATATGCTTTAACTATGCACTCTACATGAAATGCTAATATTTTTAGTAGCAACAAAGGATTATTAACCATTAAACTAAAATAATAAATAAAACATATATATGCATATATATATAGAAGTGGGAAGAAGAACATTTAAAAGAAGTCTATTAAGATGCAATTACATTGAACTAAATAAAACAAAAACCATATTATCCGATAAATATTCATCATGTATAAAGTCCATATGTTCAGCCATTTCCCGATAATAAAAGCCAGTTGTAATCCAATAAATTTTCTTATTACTATTAAATAATTTTTCAAATTTATTGTAGGCGGTAATGTTTCTAAAAATATTAAATAAAAAAAAAGATTATTATAAGCATTTCTTTACAAGAACAAAACGAAGTATTTCTTACTTGAGCATAGGTCCGTAAGCCTTTATTAAGACATCAAGTAACATTACTACCATATGAGCAGCTCTAAAATGATCTGCCATTATACGGAAGACCAATTCACGATACTCTTCACAACTTTTGCACGAACAAAATGTGAAAAACTCGTTGGCGGGGTGCGTCACAATAATATTCGATACATCCTGAAATGTTGTAATAAAAGTTCGTAAAATTGAAATTGCATTTTGATATAATATATATGGGGAAATATTTGATTGTAAATTAAAGTAAAAATTTATACCTTATATTTGGAATTATATATTTTTGTAATTTCGGATAAACTGAAGATAGAATTTAAAATCAAAAATCAATGTTCAGGTGTTCTTTCTAAAAAAATGATCACGTTTTCGACAAAGAAGAAGAAAAAGATAGCTCTTTTAAGGCTCTTTTTCTAAAGTGTTGAAAAGACTGAGTCGAAATAAAAATTAATTCTTCCAGATAAGTCTTCCAAGTGTTGGTAGCGTTTCAGTGTACGAGTAGACAGACCGACATACATACATATACTCTTTGAAAACTTTTCCAATCGCATTTCTATATTCTCGGCGAAAACTGAAGCAACGATCAACAATTTCGCTCCGTTAATGTCAAAAAAATCTTTTCAACATCCAAGGAGATAACATATAGCTGTTGACTATTGAACATTATATGCAAACCTTGAAAACCGCTGCAAAACAGAATCTCTCTTAATATTACATTATAAACACATATCAATGGTAGATAAGTAATTAAATTTACGTCAAATCACTCTTCTTACCAAAAAAGGACTTAGATGACAATTCTTTTTATCCTCTTCACTGAGCGCAGCAAACGCTCTTATACGTTGCTTATCAATTTCTACATTTATAACATTATCTTCGCGGCGACTTAACTCAGATAGGGATATAATATCTTTAATAACCAATTGCAACAACAGTTGAGGAGCTAGTGGATCGAAGTCTTTTATAGCCAGAATTTTGGATAGGGCAACAATTGGATTACAATCATCTATGACGGAAATTGACGATTTGCCAAAAAGGTTTGCAAAACGTAAACTCAATTTCTCCGAATCTAAAGAAGTATCGCTGGATGCACTACTAGTAGGTGATAGGCCGGTTGCCCCAACAGTTACTTGCGCATCCTTAGTGCCTAAAGCTTCAATTATATCATAGCCATATGCGGAAATATCAATATCATCAGACATTTTTTGACATAAGTCAACTTTATCCTTTTCAATGTTCCGTTTATTACATAAAGATGGTTTGCTTTTGGCAGCAGCGGCGCAAGATAATCCACTTTCGCTGTTTGGTCTATCTTCATTTTCTTTTCCGTCGACCGCTTCTAAAGCAATTTGGGCTTCTTTCAGTAATGCCGCCTTCATGGCTTGCCAATCGAAAGCCTTATTATTACGCGTTGGGAAATTACTTTTCAATTGTACACTAATTTTTTCCGTTGGTACTGAATCTTCCTCAGTGTCCGAAGATACTGAAGAACTTTGTTGATGTTCAGCTCCCAATTCCTTTAAAGCGGAATTCATAGACATTACCCACTTGGATCTAATTAGGCGAACATCGAATTTTTTGCTTTTCTTTGCATCCATCTTTCCGAAGGCACCAGCAGTTAATCAATTTGTTAACTTTGTTTCGTTACCAGCAAACTCGCAATGTTCTCAATACACAGCATGAATGTTGAAAGCAATCTCACAACAAGTTGGATGTTCAAACAAAAGCTATATTTGGTTTGGGATTGCGAGATCCTTTTGTCTTTGATTTTCTTTTTTCCTTTTTTTTTTATTTTTCTTGAGATCACTTTAAAATAGACTGCTCAGTTTTTACCTCCTTCTATTTCCTTTGCTAATTTGTATCCATGTACATATATATTATCGCGTTTTCACACTTTGCTTTATGAAATCAATTCGTTGCAAATTATATATTCTTTTTTTTACTTTTTTTTTCCTTTTTTTTTTTTTAACTATTGAACAGTATCTCTATTTGCAACGGAAACACAATTGATTGATTAACTTCTTTTTTTTGTTTCAATTTTCAAACGTACAAGAGCATTAATATTTGAAGTATATAAATTTATTTGATTTAAAAAATAGTAATTGCACAATTCTCTTATGTTTTTGTACACAAAAGCACAATTATTGGACAAGATTTTTCGTCTCAATAAGAATATATGCACTTGATTTCTTGGATTTTTCTCATGTGCAAACTTTTGCATTCAATACGATGGTATATTAAAACTTGTAGAAACATTTGTAACTTAAAGTTAAGAACAGATTCACGGACGTACTTTTTTTCAATGAAAAATCTTAAAAGTATCTTTGATCTAGCTATTTAACTATTTAAATAATCGGAAAGCAGTCGAGGTTTCTCTCACCATACATGTATTTTTTATTCATTAAAAACATTTGAAAGGTATTAAAGATTCGATTCAAAACTATTCTAACACTTTCTCTTGTTTATCTCTATTGTATTTTATTTACAATTCTTTCTCGCTTTTAGGGATTTCTCCCCATTCTCGGCATATGATTATAATGCCAAAATAATAAAATTCTTAGATTTCATTATTTAGGGTTCAATCAATGCACTATAAATATGTAAAAGATGCTTTCTTAAAACTATTTATTTAATATTTAATTTGGGACGACGAAAAGCATTCGGAGCATTTTTGCAGTTATTTACAGTGACAAGCATGCTTGCTTTTAATGCATTATTATTTCAAAATAATTTTTAAACTTTTATCGTCCCTTCTTTTACAATTACGGCTAACGTAAACAAAAAACAGCTGAGATAATAATTCAAGATAATTCAGCGGGTGCAATTAAAATAACTCAGCACAATTCAGCATTTGGCGTCAAAACAAATCAACAAGTGTCATCATTACTTTAATCGCGACGAAATGGAATAAGAGAATTCAACATCAAATTAAAAAATATATAAATTTATATCATCCGATCGAACATCTGTAACCACAAAATGGATCAGGACCACGCTACGACAATTTAACCCTGTCTTTGGTTATATATATGGTTTGGTAGCCGTTTTAAAGCTATATATATTTGCCTTGGATATTAGCTGGCCTTGAATTAATCTTTCACGGTTAAGCTGAAGTAATATCGTAGTAATATCGTATGGTTGTCATCCCGGTGTCAATTCATTTTTCTTTAAATTAAAAAAAAGAGTAATGCCTTTCCTTTACCAATGCTGCAGAATTTTTACACTCTATACCACTTGTGCAGCATGTGTTAAGTTTGAGTGGATATATGTAACAGGCACAAAGGCTTAAGATAGACTCACTATTTATTATACCGATCGCTTCAAAATCATAATCTAAATTGATGTAGGCCTGTCCGGCTGTCTGTCTATGCAAGTTTGTGTTCAAATAGCAATTTTTGAAATATTTTGAATAAATTTGGTACAATAACATGTTTTGATCGAAGAACGAACTTTATTGAAAATGGCTCGAATCGGTCCACTTTTTCGACAACTCCCCTATAACGCCCTATTCTGAAAATTAGTTATATGGGAAAAAATTTCAATTTTCACCACTTGTCAGCAAAAGTGGACCGGCTGTGGCTTTTTTTGAATCCCTTCTCATATAACGAAAACTGATGTTCTTACAACAAAAAGCTATAATTTTCGATGCTTCATAATTGAATTAAATCACAATAATAATTTAACATAAAAAACCTAACTGTGCCAAATTTGGAACATCTCGACCTATTTTTTTGATACTATTCTATATAAGCATTTCTTGAAACTTGATCCTTTATGGGGCAGAAAAATCTAAATTTTTATTTAAATCTAAACGTTATGCAAAAAATTAATCCATAATAGCAACTTGGCATAAAAAATGATATAAAAAGTACCCCAATTTTTGAACCTCTTGGACACAACCATTCTAACGGAAAGCAAAACTTTATTTGCAAACAGGTTTAATTTTTGATGTACAGTTAGACGGTATTAGGTTCTTAACAAAACGGTACAATTTTTGTGTTCTACGGCATGCCATAAACTTTTCCATACATTTGAAACATTCTATTGCTTTCGCATTCGCAGCAGAATCGCATTTAAATATACATTGCTTCTTTTATTTGTTTTAGTTTCGTTTTTTCGTTATTTTTAGCATAAATTTTCGTCGTCTCAGTGTACATGATCTTGAAGGCAGATGAGGCAGGCTGGAGCTCTAATCTAAAGACAGGGCTTGCTTGCAAACGAATTACCAAACAAATTTATTTATTTTTGCCTTGTATTTTATTAAAAAGAAGTATTGTTTTATTATTATTACTTTTTTGATAATAATATCCTATTTTATGACATAAATATAAATAAATATATCTACTAAAATAAAAACTTAAATTAGAAAACAAAATGAATAAAGATTTCTTTTCTATTTTCGATAAAAACTTCATGTTTGACATGATCGTTCTAAAGACCTGGTGAGTATATTGATGGATCCTTATCAAACCAATTCCATTTCTTATAATCCAGTTTAGAAAACAAGGTTTAAGTGCTTGTATTATGTCTCGCCAGAAATTGTCGACTATTGCACCGTCTTCAACATCATCTAATTGACGAAGTTGTGATATCTGCAATAAAGTTTCAAAAATTACAAGTCAGCGAGTAGTAAAGTATACATTTCATAACAAACCATTCTTATAAGACAACTACGGAGTCAAGATTGAATATCCACATCACAGTCTTCGAATGCATTGATACTGTTAAGAAATTAAAAAAAAAAAAATTGTTATATAATAGTATTAATAAGAAGATTTTTAAAAAACTTTAAGTGGTTCAGAAATGATTTTTACAATAAATTAAATTTATTAACATTAAAATTTTTGCTTTATTTAATGTAAAGAGCAGAATATAAAAACTAGCTTTACCTCTTAATTTAATTTATAATATTAAGATCTTGCACGGCTTCTATTCCCAAGTAATGTTGACCAGAATTGATTGGTTCGTCTACCTGCGTGTTGACGGTTGAAAAATACAAGAATTGCCAAAGTGCCAGTGCCACAGCTACCAATTGTAGTCAAAATTTCTAAAACTGGATGGAATTCGATATAATGAGCTGGAAGCCAAAAGAAGGATTAAAAATAATCTAACAAATTCTAACAAAAACAAAAATTTTTTCAATTTAGTAATTATTCCATTTAAAACAATGTTACCTGTTACATATTCGGCATAAACCGAAAATTTCAATTTCTACGATTTGTGACGATGTTACCTCTTACGTTTTTCGCCAAAAACCAAAAGTGTCACTTTTTTCGATTTAGGACGATGTCACCCCTTACGTTTTTCGTTAAATCCCAAAAGTTTCATTTTTTTCGATTTAGGACGATGTTACCCCTTACGTTTTTCGCCGAAAACCAAAAATTTCATTTTTTTCGATTTAGGACGATGTTACCCCTTACGTTTTTGGCAAAAAATGGAAATTTCATTTTTTTTCGATTTAGGACGATGTTACCCCTTACGTTTTTCGCCAAAAACCAAAACTTTCATTTTTTTCGATTTAGGACGATGTTACCCCTTACGTTTTTGTCGAAAAATGAAAATTTCATTTTTTTTCGATTTAGGATGATGTTACCCCTTACGTTTTTCGCCAAAAACCAAAAGTTTCATTTTTTTCGATTTAGGACGATGTTACTGCTTACGTTTTTCGCCAAAAACCAAAACTTTCATTTTTTTCGACTTAGGACGATGTTACCCCTTACGTTTTGGCAAAAAATGGAAATTTCATTTTTTTTCGATTTAGGACGACGTTACCCCTTACGTTTTTGGAAAAAAATGGAAATTTCATTTTTTTGATTTAGGACGATGTTACCCCTTACGTTTTTCGCCAAAAACCAAAAGTTTCATTTTTTTCGATTTAGGATGATGTTACCCCTTACGTTTTTCGCCAAAAACCAAAAGTTTCATTTTTTTCGATTTAGGACGATGTTACTGCTTACGTTTTTCGCCAAAAACCAAAACTTTCATTTTTTTCGATTTAGGACGATGTTACCCCTTACGTTTTTGGCAAAAAATGGAAGTTTCTTTTTTTTTTCGATTTAGAACGATGTTACCCCTTACGTTTTTTGCCAAAAACCAAAAGTTTCATTTTTTTCGATTTAGGACGATGTTACCTCTTACGCTTTTGGCAAAAAATGGGAATTTAATTTTTTTTCGATTTAGGACGATGTTACCCCTTACGTTTTTTGCCAAAAACCAAAAGTTTCATTTTTTTCGACTTAGGACGATATTACCCCTTAGGTTTTTGTCGAAAAATGAAAATTTCAGTTTTTTCGACTTAGGACGATGTTACCCTTTACGTTTTTCGCCAAAACCCAAAAGTTTCATTTTTTTCGACTTACGACGATGTCACCCCTTACGTTTTTCGCCAAAAACCAAAAGTTTCATTTTTTTCGACTTAGGACGATGTTACCCCTTATGTTTTTTATTAAAAACCAAAAGTTGGATTTTTTTCGATTTAGGACGATGTTACCCCTTACGTTTTTCGCCAAAAACCAAAAGTTTCATTTTTTTCGATTTAGGAGGATGTTACCCCTTACGTTTTTCGCCAAAAACCAAAAATTTAATTTTTTTTCGATTTAGGACGATGTTACCCCTTACGTTTTTCGCCAAAAACCAAAAGTTTCATTTTTTTCG
>NW_024004954.1:0-5714 GCF_014805625.2 Glossina fuscipes
GAGAGCATCTTTGGTTAAGTTTATTTAACAGTGGAACAAAATTAAGTATTCCTTATGTTAATCTAACAACTTGAACGCACTTAATTAACATGCTTTAGACAATTTCATTTCAGTCCCCTTTTTTCATTCAATTCAAGTACTGCTCACAGAAAATCGGAGACATCTGGTGGTCATTTGCTTCTCTTGAAATTTAACACATACTGCAACGTTAACATTCTAGAATTGACGTGCTTTCTCACTTTTGCAAAAACACGATCTTAATGCAATGTTCCATCGTCTAAAAATATGCGATCTTTGAGATTGGGCGCAAAAATTTCACGAAATTAATTGGTTTTCCCACTTTGCGTTAGTACGAAGTGAGTGAAGTGATTTTGGCCAGAAATCGTCAATTAGCAAACGTATTCAAAATGCAAAAGAAAATAAATAAATAAAAATGTCTAACTTAAAAGAAAATGGGAATTTGATAAAAAAAACAATTCAAGAGGGAGAAGGTGCCGACTTATTACTTGGGCCTAGTTCATACAGTCGCCGGCGACAATCTGAGCAGTCCGACAATCCGGATGAACAACAATATTTGAATTTAGTTCAGAAGATCTTAACTACTGGTAGGTGCGCTTAAATAGCCTTGTGTGAACGTACGGTTTAATAGCTTATATTATAGGTGTTGAAAGAACTGATCGTACAGGTGTTGGTACCTTATCTATATTTGGTGCCCAAATGCGGTTCAATTTGCGAGCATCATTCCCGTTATTAACAACAAAGAAAGTGTTCTGGCGTGCGGTGTGTGAAGAACTACTTTGGTTTATAAGTGGCAGCACTGATGCGAAAGTCCTACAAAACAAAAACATTCACATCTGGAATGGTAACGCTAGTCGTGAATTTTTGGATAGATGCGGGTTCAGCGACCGTGAAGAAGGTGACTTGGGGCCAATTTACGGTTTTCAATGGCGCCATTTTGGGGCACAATATCGCACTTGTCGCGATAGCTATGGTACGGAGGGTGTCGATCAATTGAAACAGATAATTAGGACAATAACTACAAATCCCACAGATCGACGTATGATTTTGTCCTCTTGGAATCCAGTAGATATACCAAAAATGGCCTTACCGCCCTGCCATTGCTTGGCCCAATTCTATGTATCCAATAATGAGTTGTCATGTCAACTTTATCAGCGCAGTGCCGATATGGGGCTGGGTGTCCCATTTAATATAGCATCGTATGCATTATTAACGTGTATGATTGCCCATTTAACCGGCCTTAAACCAGGCGAGTTTATACACACTACCGGTGATACGCACATTTACAAAACGCATATCCAACCATTAAAGGAGCAATTAACACGCAAACCGCATGCATTTCCCAAATTGATAATAAAACGTGCCGTGGAAAATATTGAGGATTTCAGGTACTCTGATTTCGAAATTGTGGACTATAATCCCTATCCAAAAATTCAAATGGAAATAGCTGTGTAGACAAAAGGAACATCGCTGTTTACATCTATCTCTAAGCTTATTTAATTTGAGAAATTATCCTTAATATTTAAGATTTTCTGTGTATATTCTCCTATACCACGCTATATATACCTACATATACGTCACTAAACGCGCAATCTCCACTAACAATAAAAAATGCCATATATGCAGATACGCAAAGAATAATATAGAAGAAGTTATTGCAAAGAGAAAGTAGTGGCTCGCTTTTAGGGGGTCCATCTTCAGGAGATTTAAAAGGCCTTTCTCTCATCATGGAATTGCCAGCATATTAATCTATAGGATAACAGACTGTTAGCACGTCAACAGACGACCATCTCTTTAAAGGCAAATGTACCAGGTTTTATTACAAAGTCATGTTTGCTCGATTCTACGGAGCCCTTCTTCAAGAAATTTTAAGCCTAACAGCTTTTTCCATAGCAAAATTCTCAGCATATAGCGGTCAGTAGGCGAGCATTGCTTTTATATTCCAATTTTATAAACACTGTTCGACTACCTACTGTACTTTCATTTCTATACAAGTACTGTCGTTTTAAAATTCTGAACTCATCATAGCTAACATTGAATTTAAAAAAGCTACAACTTTTCGAAACTCAATAATTTTCGCAGATTTTGTTAGGTTTTTTTCCGATTTAATATATAAAGACTTTTGTAACTAATTCTCACGTAACGCAACCCTCCATATTTCGTCTCTTTTACAAAAAAAAAAACCGAATAAATTTATGTGAATTTTTTAAACTATTTACGTCGTTCGAAAATAATAGAATAAGCCCTTCAAGCGCTATATTTTTTTTAAACCCAATTTTACATTACGAAGAAAAGAACAGAAGGGTAAGAAACGCAGAGCAACGAAAGTAAGATGGCTTTCTACACCTCACGAGTGGATGACGATGGTAATGAGCTGGAAAGGCGACCATCGGCACGCAACTTGACGTCGTCAATCACTGACAGCACTGCTAAATCAAACCTCAGTTCACGCAGCTGCGAAATCAAAGGCAACGTGCGGTATGCTTATTGTTCGCAATATATGACGATTACAAAACCTACAAAGCACACGAAATTTTTTTTCTATTAGTTATGTTAATCCGGCCGCCTACATTGAGAAAAGTGGCGAGACGGAAAGAACGCTTGGTGCTGGTCAGAAAAGCGTTCGTAGTAAGGGCCGAGCGAGTTCGGAAACTGAAAGTGATATCGTGCCACCTTTGGACTTGCAGTCGGAAGACAATTACCCTACTACACAGGATTGCACATTTTCCTACCGCAAATACTGCGAACCGGCCAAGATAGTTTTGAAACCGAACAGTGCTTACGAGACTTGGCTATCTGCCAAAAAGTGAGTTGTAAATGATGTTTCAATGCATTTCGAGAAAGATTTTTATATATATATATAATTTAGAAAGCTTCTAACTGATGCGGCTGCCAAGAAGAAAAAAGCCGAACAACAAAAAAAACGGGAAATAGAAGAACGTAAGCGTTTAGCAGAAGAGAAATTCCAGAAATGGCTAGAGACAAAAGCTCGTCAATCAAAAAGTCAACCACCACAACATTCATCAATGCAACAAATCAGTTCGAAGCAAACGATCAAATCGTCCTCAACACGTTCGGAAGTGTTCGAAAAGCCGTCACGTTCTCAACTGAGTAAAGAAGAGTCTAAGGCACGTTTAGTAGAATGGGAGAAAAGCAAGCGTGCACAGGAAGAACGTCGTCGAATAATCAAACGCCAAGAGGAAGAGAAGCGTCGGGAAATTGAAGAACAGCGAAGACATATGGCTGCTGACGCATGGGAGAAATGGTTGTCGGAAGCGGCGAAGAAGCCTAAGCCCGTGCCCTTAAATCGTGGTATTTTCACGTTACGTGCCACCATTTCAAACATTTACGTGAATCCCAACGCGTGGCAGCCGATTATTCCCATCAAAGAGGAAGATTGAGTTTTGTGCTTTTTTGCTTTGTTTATAGTAGCGTTCTTAACGTTTCGTCATTGTTATTGAATAAAAAATCATGTGGACCACCTTTGTTTTTACCGTTTCAAAAAAAATTTTGTCTTTAAATGGCTTTATAGACGAAAAGCATAATAGGAAATGCTTCAATGCTACTTTTCGAAATCATTTATTTGCAGACTGGAGAGTTTCATAGAGATTTAGCTTGTTCGCTTCACTTCAATAATTGGGATAAAAGTAATTGTTCACAAAATTGAACAGCATTGCAAATTTCTTTAGAAAACGGATGCTGCCATCGAAGTTCTCGCTTACACATTTTTGGAATTACCTAACGGCGCTGCCTAAGCGTGTCTGTGCCCGGCCTTCTTGAAGCTTCCATTTCTCGTTCTTGAGGCATTTGATTGACCATTTCCAGTACTTAAAGGACGTAGTAAAAAGCATAGCTTTGCTTAACAAGGGGGCCTCAATGCTTTCAGCTTGATTAGCTCTTTCGCCGTAAGTAGCTCAGCTCTTTCAGACACCGGAACCATGCCAGAGACAGCTCTAAATTTGTTTGACTACATGCGCTGGTCACATGTCGCAGAATGTGTGCATTTTCGATCGTACAAGGGACTTGTACATCAAGAGCGCTTGTTTGCAAGCCAGCATATTTGCTAGTAAGTAGCTTAATTACAGTAGAATTGGACCGATAATTTTTAAAGGCTTCTTCATAATGATTACGAAAGGTTATGCTAGTATTAATGGAGATTCCAAGAAAACGAAAGGACCTTTATTGGATAACTTTGATGTCACTGATAAAAATATTGATAGTTTTTTTGACCTCCGTGCGAAATAGATTGCTCTGATCTTGACTGGACATGAACAAAGATTCAGTTTTATACATTCTTCGTAAAAAGGATTTACTTTCAAGGAGAGATTTTCGACAGCATTCTTAAAGAACGGAAACCAGCAGAGAATCATCAGCATGTTGGAAGATGTGGCTTTTGAAATCATGCAGCTAGTGCAAATAGGCCGTGAGCAGATTGAAGAGAAAAAGGCTTAAGCAGCGGTCTCGAGGCCAACCACCTTGCTCGACAACCGATTTAGCATCTTCACTAGTGTCCCGAGGTTGACACAGTCATAAGCCTTGCATAAAAGAACAATTTTTCTGCGTGTTCTTCTTTCACTATTGATGATCATTGCGAGTTCATTAACGCACGTGTTGGTCATTTTTCGTTTTTGATATACGAAAGAACGAGGTGGTAAGATATTGTAGTCATTAAGGAAGGCAACAAATCTTTCTTTGACCATCCGATTAGTGATTCTACATAGCACTGAAATGCGGGCAGTCGGTCTGAAGTTATTGATATCTTCGTAGCTTTTGCCAAGCTTCGGTATTGGAAGCATTTTGATGCGCCTCCACTCGCCTGGAAAGTTGTTTGTTGTGCATGGGAAGTTAATGACCTCAAGAAAGGCTCGTCGACTTTGAACAGAAAGGGCTCTGACCATCGCTGAATTTGATGCTGTTGCAACCAGCAGCAGAGTATTACTTTTCGAGTGCAAGACCATTGAAAAATCGTTGCATGAGAAAGGGGTAATGTTTTCGGAGAACAGGAAAAACAAGGGAGGTGCTACAAGGTATATGATCTTTAGAAGTTCCAGTAATTTTATTGTCTGCATTCGTCTAGATACGAAGGCTTGTAGATCTACGTCATTCATACGATGACTATTAATATAGTTCCAAAAAAGTCGAGAGTTACCTCCAGCGCAGAGTTCTTCTATAGTTCGCGCACGGAGCCTTCTGTTTGTCTTTCTTTCTGCAGTCTTGAGATATCCGCAGAAACCAGTCTTTTTGATAAATTAGAAGGGAAAAAAGCAGGAGTACAAATTATATCCAAACAACCCTGAAGTTAGTTGCGGTATATCCATGAAGAGGCCAATTGATGATTATGTAAAAAGGGAAAAATCGGTTCAGGACCGATGCCGATATAGAATGGAGTCAATAAGCACTATACTGAAGCCGCAAATAGAATGCAAAAATGAAAATACCCGTAATCACTGAATTTAAAAGTATAATGTTAGCCAATCCGATATGTCCAACATGTATTGTGTCTGTCACCACAAGTGTTCACCCCAATGTTTGTACATGTGGCAGAGATATTAATTTATAAAATGAGCATTTGAAATTTAATACCTTCTGCATTTGTTAATCTTTATTATAATTCCGGTGTCACCTATTTGTTACATATACGAACTTAAGGAGAGCATCTTTGGTTAAGTTTATTTAACAGTGGAACAAAATTAAGT
>NW_024004955.1:0-2169 GCF_014805625.2 Glossina fuscipes
ATACCTTGAAATTTTCGTAAACTTATTCGGTGTAGTTGATGAGTAAAGAGCAAAAAACCCACTGTTTATTTCTTTTGAGTGGTGTCCTCACTTTATGTAGTACTGTAGGCGGGTGCTCCGACCTATTTGCCCTATTTTCAATGCAAACCTCCGTGCATGAACTTCCAATGTTTCTGACAAATTTGATATCGATAGCTTTCATTTTTTATTTATAACAGACATTACACAGACGCGCGGGCAGGCGGACAACCGGACATGCTTAAATCTACTCAGGAAGACTTACTTTGTGAAGGCTCTGAAGTTCCCTTCTGGACGTTGCATACGTTTCGACAAAATGAATATACTCCCCATCTTTCGGATATCGGATATCAGAAAAGGTGCAACACGCCACACTTCAGTAGTCAAAAGGAAATTTTTTTAATTGTGGAATGCATAGTTAATGGATCCGAATCCTATTCGCTCTCAAAACTCTCAGAGAACTTCGGTTTGCACTACTTTCAGATTGATATCCGCTACTGCTTGCAAGCAACCCTAGACATATTTGCAAGCCTTTCATATACGTTTAAGACGAGTGAACGTAAACGCAGACCGTACACCTCAAGTTGCAATTAGTGACTGATCTTAGAGAGTGCCAACAACTGGTGATGGTCGAACAGTTAGATATCCATACTTAGATGGATTCAAAGTTTCACGCTAATCAAAAATATAGGCCCTTTACAACAACAATAGATTTTACAACCGAAACGAAAAATCTAATATACCCCTCAGCCTTCCGTGGTTGGTATAAAAATGATTAAAGAAATTAGCGTTGGTGTAGTTAGGGCCATTTTGGTTTGCATAAACTAATCGAATAATGAAATCCGCTTAAGTGGCTAAGTATGTGGATTAAAGCTCAATGGTCGTTGGCTGAAATCTCACGCGCGACAGAGCTTTTAATAAAGCCTTAGATGCATGCATAGAGTAATGAAAATCTATGCATAAACATGGACGAATTAGATCACAAGAATTTAAAATACATTTCGAATTTTTTACGTTTTTACTAAAAATATATTAAAATTTTCTAAAACGTGAATGTGTTATCTGGAATAGAAACTTTTACATTCATTTGCTGAACTTTAAGTTCTAAACAAAAATAAATCAATTATTTAACTGAACAAAAAATAAAATATAATTGTTACAAATAATATAGAAAACGTTCCCATACCGCATTCAAATTGGAAAATGTTTTTAAGTTTTTAACATTTTCATTTTATTAAAACCGGATATTAGAGACTTTTTCTGGTTGCTAAGGTCCAAAAATCAAGTTTAAACAAATTATTTAAAATGAGATTTAAATACAGGTAAAGCTCGTATAAATGATCAATCAATTGCGAGGAATAAATAAATTTTTTATTTTTATTATTATTTTTTAAGCTGAATTTTATCTAATAAGATACACTACATGTGGTTTAAGTGGATGTATAGAATGCCCAAAACGACTTTATTTAGGAGATGACCTAAGTTTGTCTATCCGTGTTGTTTCTAAACTGAGAAGTTTCGGCCTAAGGACGAATCCTATTGAAAATGGCTCATATCCACTTCTGCGAGCACTATGTTCGTTATTTTGAAAAATCGATACATTATTACTTGAAAGGTAGAATAGGATATATTTAATAATTAGTCCTAGTCTATTATTGTGTTATAAAAAGCTGTGAAACTTTGACACGCTGCAGGCTTTTCAGATGGTTTCGACATTGCGTCATCTCTCGTTGCAATTTTTGAAGTTGAAATCAACAGTTGCCGGAAATTTCTATTTTACTTTCACATAAGCAAGTCTTTCCTATAAAGTAATGACTTAAAATACGAAAGGTAGCGAGCAAAGCAGATATTTTGTTTAAGTATTCTTAATTTCTGCATCGTCACATCTTCAGCCACGAAGTTAAATGGCTACGTCTTGCGTTCAATACCCCCCACCCCCTCCACCAACTCAAAACAATTCCAGGCCATGCAAAGTGCAACACGTACTAGAAAGATGCATGAGCTAATCTTCCCATTGACTGTAGTCTTACCAATTGCTACCTTACCAAGTCAAAAAGGCGAAAGGTGGGATCTTCATAAGCTCTCTATAATCCGCTTATAATCAAATACTATTTAGGTAAGTCTTGCAACTCTGTTAACCTAATCTCTTCT
>NW_024004956.1:0-2233 GCF_014805625.2 Glossina fuscipes
ATACCTTGAAATTTTCGTAAACTTATTCGGTGTAGTTGATGAGTAAACAGCAAAAAGCCCACTTTTTATTTCTTTTGAGTGATGTCCTCACTTTATGTAGTACTGTAGGCGGGTGCTCCGACCGATTTGCCCTATTTTCAATGCAAACCTCCGTGCATGAACTTCCAATGTTTCTGCCAAATTTGATATCGATAGCTTTCATTTTTTATTTATAACAGACATTACACAGACGAGCGGGCAGGCGGACAACCGGACATGCTTAAATCTACTCAGGAAGACTTACTTTGTGAAGGCTCTGAAGTTCCCTTCTGGACGTTGCATACGTTTCGACAAAATGAATATACTCCCCATCTTTCGGATATCGGATATCAGAAAAGGTGCAACACGCAAAGATGTGGAACACGCCACACTTCAATAGTCAAAAGGAAATTTTTTTAATTGTGGAATGCATAGTTAATGGATCCGAATCCTATTCGCTCTCAAAACTCTCAGAGATCTCCGGTTTGCACTACTTTCAGATTGATATCCGCTACTGCTTGCAAGCAACCCTAGACATATTTGCAAGCCTTTCATATACGTTTAAGACGAGTGAACGTAAACGCAGACCGTACACCTCAAGTTGCAATTAGTGACTGATCTTAGAGAGTGCCAACAACTGGTGATGGTCGAACAGTTAGATATCCATACTTAGATGGATTCAAAGTTTCAAGCTAATCAAAAATATAGGCCCTTTACAACAACAATAGATTTTACAACCGAAACGAAAAATCTAATATACCCCTCAGCCTTCCGTGGTTGGTATAAAAATGATTAAAGAAATTAGCGTTGGTGTAGTTAGGGCCATTTTGGTTTGCATAAACTAATCGAATAATGAAATCCGCTTAAGTGGCTAAGTATGTGGATTAAAGCTCAATGGTCGTTGGCTGAAATCTCAAGCGCGCCACAGAGCTTTTAATAAAGCCTTAGATGCATGCATAGAGTAATGAAAATCTATGCATAAACATGGACGAATTAGATCACAAGAATTTAAAATACATTTCGAATTTTTTACGTTTTTACTAAAAATATATTAAAATTTCCTAAAACGTGAATGTGTTATCTGGAATAGAAACTTTTACAGTCATTTGCTGAACTTTAAGTTCTAAACAAAAATAAATCAATTATTTAACTGAACAAAAAATAAAATATAATTGTTACAAATAATATAGAAAACGTTCCCATACCGCATTCAAATTGGAAAATGTTTTTAACTTTTTAACATTTTCATTTTATTAAAACCGGATATTAGAGATTTTTTCTGGTTGCTAAGGTCCAAAAATCAAGTTTAAACAAATTATTTAAAATGAGATTTAAATACAGGTAAAGCTCGTATAAATGATCAATCAACTGCGAGGAATAAATAAATTTTTTATTTTTATTATTATTTTTTGAGCTGAATTTTATCTAATAAGATACACTACATGTGGTTTAAGTGGATGTATAGAATGCCCAAAACGACTTGAATTATACTGATCGATTCAGAAAATTATTTAGGAGATGACCTAAGTTTGTCTATCCGTGTTGTTTCTAAACTGAGAAGTTTCGGCCTAAGGACGAATCCTATTAAAAATGGCTCATATCCACTTCTGCGAGCACTATGTCCGTTATTTTGAAAAATCGATACATTATTACTTGAAAGGTAGAATAGGATATATTTAATGATTAGTCCTAGTCTATTATAGTGTTATAAAAAGCTGTGAAACTTTGACACGCTGCAGGCTTTTCAGATGGTTTCGACATTGCGTCATCTCTCGTTGCAATTTTTGAAGTTGAAATCAACAGTTGCCGGAAATTTCTATTTTACTTTCACATAAGCAAGTCTTTCCTATAAAGTAATGACTTAAAATGCGAAAGGTAGCGTGCAAAGCAGATATTTTGTTTAAGTATTCTTAATTTCTGCATCCTCACATCTTCAGCCACGAAGTTAAATGGCTACGTCTTGCGTTCAATACCCCCCACCCCCTCCACCAACTCAAAACAATTCCAGGCCATGCAAAGTGCAACACGTACTAGAAAGATGCATGAGCTAATCTTCCCATTGACTGTAGTCTTACCAATTGCTACCTTACCAAGTCAAAAAGGCGAAAGGTGGGATCTTCATAAGCTCTCTATAATCCCCTTATAATCTAATACTATTTAGGTAAGTTTTGCAACTCTGTTAACCTAATCTCTTCTCTATATATCAAAGGGCATT
>NW_024004957.1:0-2154 GCF_014805625.2 Glossina fuscipes
TTCCGGTCCTACACCATCACCCTCAACTACTGTCACTTTGGTTTTTTTCGGTTCCTGTTTTGATTCTCCTCCGTCCTTTTTTGATTCATTTTCCTCCTTTTTTGATTCTACTTCTTGCTTTTTTGATTCTCCTTCCTCCATTTTTGATTCTCCTTCTTGCTTTTTTGATTCTCCTCCCTCCTTCTCGGTTTTAGCCTCCGATGTCAAATAACGCGTCACAATTGCGAAGTTTTCAAATTTCTTGCAATTTTTTAAAACATTGCTGAAGAAATTTCTTTGAATCATAGTTTTGAACATTTTCAATATTTTCGAATTGTATGGGTAGAGAAAATATTTTTCAAGAAAAACTAACTCACATGTACATTTTATTCGTAGTAGGTTTTTGACATTCAAGTTCACTCTACAATCTTGAGTATATACTAACTTACTCTTGCATTTAAAAATGGGATCGGAATTCTGATGCAAGTATCGTGGACGTAATCTCGTTGATTAATAATACGCCTAAAGGCATTGATAAAATATCTATAAAGGAAACCCTAAAGGCACTATAATGAGATACGGCCCACCATAACAAACCACCAAATACGCTACACTACACAACAATTATTCAAATAATATATTTTGGAAAAAAAGCGTTGTATGGAAGATGTTCGTCACAAATAGGTCCGATCTGAATCATTTTCAATGGCATTTGTCCTTGGGCCGAAACACTTCAATGTACGAGATATCCCCAATATATCTCGAAAATTGCGGCCTGGATGTTGAAAACAAAGAAAAAAGCGGACAAACGGACAGTCGGACAGACATGTCTAAATCGACTTGGAAAGTGATTGTAATACTTCATCTCACATTCTTCTCGGTATTGCATATATGTTCAATGCGCTGCTTAATACGTTCTTGTACCACAAGTTGCGTAATATGTAAGTATTTAAAAAATTTCTCAGTTCATTTATATCAAAAGTTTACGTAAAAGTTAAATGTGGATTTTAGAATAATAAGACTTAAGTCTTGTTATCGTAAGAAGCATGTTAACGCGTCTTTTTTATACTTTTTCACCTTTTTCGCCGCGTTTCTCAAGAACCACATCGCGGGATCGGAGCAGGTCAAAAAGTATTGGTAATCTCACGAATAAAAACTATGAACTTGTTATTATGAATCTACAGAGTTGTTATCGATCGTAATACTTATCATTTGCTCATAAAGCCTCCCATCGGTTGGGGTTTCCTTGGATGAGATCAGTTCATACAGTACACAGTTGATTCCCCAAAAAGATCCAACGCGAATGTCTTCATAGCTGTTCTTATTAATTGAGCGTAAACATAAATCTCTTTGTGAAACGGAAACAATTTTCTTTGAATTAAGTGAACAAACTTGGACTTTTCGCAAATGCGGATTCTCTTCAGCATATAGCTCAACGAGCATTCAATGCATCGCTTTGACGACGCCACATACGTTGCACTTTAAGACCAAAAATAGTATTTTCACATGTAGAAGTCACAGTATTGCCCAACGCGGTATACATATACATATATGTATGTATATATTATTGTCACTGAAGAATACATAATCCGAAATCCATTTTTAACTCTTTGCCTTTTTATTCCTTTGTGAATAAATATCTCATTTCACACACAATATATTTTCAATAAATTCTCTTTAACTCATTGCATAGGCAAGCACTTTACGTCTACTTGTAGCACCACTGCTGCTGGCGGTTTTCCGTGGTAAACAAAATAACAAACAAAATGAATAAATTTAGCAGATGACTTTGCTCACTTCCTGTTCTCCACTTAGTGTAAATATATGCGTTAGCTTCATAAAATAAGCAAACATTTACTCTTTTCTTTGAATCGTACAAAAGCCCTAAAGATATCTTTGCATTCTTCTTAGGAATCTGCATCAGTTGATGCTATTATTGTAACTAGTGCGACGAAATTCCCACAAGTGATAAAATGGGTCCGCATGAATGCTAATCGAATTTCTGAGAAACCAAATTTATGAAACCAAATACAGATTCGTGATGCTGCTGGCTACCTGAGGAAAAATTAACAAGAATTCAAAGAACATTTTCCCGGTACAAAGGAAGGAAGAAGGTTACCATGACGGTTACTTGGAAGAAAATCTGCTTGCAACGAGGTATGTAAGCAGAGCATT
>NW_024004958.1:0-2130 GCF_014805625.2 Glossina fuscipes
TTCCGGTCCTACACCATCACCCTCAACTACTGTCACTTTGGTTTTTTGCGGTTCCTGTTTTGATTCTCCTCCGTCCTTTTTTGATTCATTTTCCTCCTTTTTTAATTCTCCTTCTTGCTTTTTTGATTCTCTTTCCTCCTTCTTTGATTCTCCTTCGTCCTTTTTTGATTCTCCTTCGTCCTTCTCGGTTTTAGCCTCCGATGATGTCAAATAACGCGTCACAATTGCGAAGTTTTCAAATTTCTTGCAATTTTTTAAAACATTGCTGAAGAAATTTCTTTGAATCATAGTTTTGAACATTTTCAATATTTTCGAATTGTATGGGTAGAGAAAATAATTTTCAAGAAAAACTAACTCATATGTACATTTTATTCGTAGTAGGTTTTTGACATTCAAGTTCACTCTACAATCTTGAGTATATACTAACTTACTCTTGCATTTAAAAATGGGATCGGAATTCTGATGCAAGTATCGTGGACGTAATCTCGTTGATTAATAATACGCCTAAAGGCATTGATAAAATATCTATAAAGGAAAAACTAAAGGCACTATAATGAGATACGGCCCACCATAACAAACCACCAAATACGCTACACTACACAACAATTATTCAAATAATATATTTTGGAAAAAAAGCGTTGTATGGAAGATGTTCGTGACAAATAGGTCCGATCTGAATCATTTTCAATGGCATTTGTCCTTGGGCCGAAACACTTCAATGTACGAGATATCCCCAATATATCTCGAAAACTGCGGCCTGGATGTTGAAAACAAAGAAAAAAGCGGACAGACGGACAGTCGGACAGACATGTCTAAATCGACTCGGAAAGTGATTGTAATACTTCATCTCACATTCTTCTCGGTATTGCATATATATTCAATGCGCTGCTTAATACGTTCTTGTACCACAAGTTGCGTATTATGTAAGTATTTCAAAAATTTCTCAGTTCATTTATATCAAAAGTTTACGTAGAAGTTAAATGTGGATTTTAGAATAATAAGACTTAAGTCTTGTTATCGTAAGAAGCATGTTATCGCGTCTTTTTTATACTTTTTCACCTTTTTCGCCGCGTTTCTCAAGAACCACATCGCTGGATCGGAGCAGGTCAAAAAGTATTGGTAATCTCACGAATAAAAACTATGAACTTGTTATTATGAATCTACAGAGTTGTTATCGATGGTAATACTTATCATTTGCTCATAAAGCCTCCCATCGGTTGGGGTTTCCTTGGATGAGATCAGTTCATACAGTACACAGTTGATTCCCCAAAAAGATCCAACGCGAATGTCCTCATAGCTGTTCTTATTAATTGAGCGTAAACATAAATCTCTTTGTGAAACGGAAACAATTTTCTTTGAATTAAGTGAACAAACTTGGAATTTTCGCAAATGCGGATTCTCTTCAGCATATAGCTCAACGAGCATTCAAAGCATCGCTTTGACGACGCCACATACGTTGCACTTTAAGACCAAAAATAGTTTTTTCACATGTAGAAGTCACAGTATTGCCCAACGCGGTATACATATACATATATATATGTATGTATTATTGTCACTGAAGAATACATAATCCGAAATCCATTTTTAACTCTCTGCCTTTTTATTCCTTTGTGAATAAATATCTCATTTCACACACAATATATTTTCAATAAATTCTCTTTAACTCATTGCATAGGCAAGCACTTTACGTCTACTTGTAGCACCACTGCTGCTGGCGGTTTTCCGTGGTAAACAAAATAACAAACAAAATGAATAAATTTAGCAGATGACTTTGCTCACTTCCTGTTCTCCACTTAGTGTAAATATATGCGTTAGCTTCATAAAATAAGCAAACATTTACTCTTTTCTTTGAATCGTACAAAAGCCCTAAAGATATCTTTGCATTCTTCTTAGAAATCTGCATCAGTTGATGCTATTATTGTAACTAGTGCGACGAAATTCCCACAAGTGATAAAATGGGTCCGCATGAATGCTAATCGAATTTCTGAGAAACCAAATTTATGAAACCAAATACAGATTGTGGCTACCTGGCTGGGTAACTGAGGAAAAATTAACAAGAATTCAAAGAAAATTTTCCCGGTACAAAGGAAGGAAGAAGGTTACCATGAAGGTTACTTGGAAGAAAATCTG
>NW_024004959.1:0-1104 GCF_014805625.2 Glossina fuscipes
GAGCATTCTCTCAGAGTAAGGCAAAGTCAGTCAAGCCAAGAGACTTGAAACGTAATATTGAAACTAGTCAAGAAGACGCATTGAAAATAGGTAAAAAGGAAGGAAGAAGGTTACCGTGAAGGTTACTTGGAAGAAAATCTGTTTGCAACGAGGTTTGTAAGCAGAGCATTCGGTCAGGGTAAGGCAAAGTCAGTCAAGCCAAGAGACTTGAAACGTAATATTGAAACTAGACCAGAAGAAGCATTGAAAATAGGTAAAAAGGAAGGGAGAAGGTTACCATGAAAAAAAATCTGCTTGCAACGAGGAATGTAAGCAGAGCATTCGCTCAGGGTAAGGCAAAGTCAGTCAAGCCAAGAGACCGGAAGAAGCATTGCAAATATAAGTTGCCGTAAGTAATTTGCATATAGAACCTGGATTAAGCTAAATATCACAGTTCAATGGTACGAAGTTAATCCCAAAGGATGTTGAATAAAAACGGTGAAGACGAAGGTGTTCAGTTCACGTGGAAAAATATTTTGATCACAAATTCTATCTAAAAATTTGTAGAGCATTAAAGAAAATGTCTGATCTTTAATGAGCTTAAGATTTTTAGCCGGCGAATGACCAGAATAGCAAGGCAGTCCCTATTGGACACTTAAAGGAATGCATTAAACTTGTACTGTTTACTACTTACAGGTTTCGCCCAAGTTTAAAGAGAATTCAATGGTGGAAGAATGTCACCTTACTTACCGTCAGCATACTATAGTACCTTCTGGTGGCTTCTTGAACGAAGCAATCTACAGATGCGATTTCATTGCAGATATCTTCCGATTTTCCAAACTACAAAAGAACTTTACACAAATTTTCATTATCGCACACATATGTATTTACAAACTTAAGTAATACTTTTATTGATTAAAGAGAAAGGTTATTTATTTTAGGATAATTATCGAAATGTAAAGAGCATTTAGAAGAACATTTGCATGACATTAACGAAAACCTTAAAGTGATATAAGAAAATTTCAGCTTTTCTAACATAATATACAAGAGCAATTTCATACATAATGATGTTAGCTGCAGTTGATTAAATGTTATTTAAATGAATGCATGATATTTGCTTATTGC
>NW_024004960.1:0-1861 GCF_014805625.2 Glossina fuscipes
GTAATCAGATGTACGTTCTTCTTTGGAAAATATGGTCACATATCTTGAATTATATGCCGCATTTTCTACGTTGTTCCTTCTTTAAGTGTACTAAACCCAAACTTCGGCTTAATCTTTATAACATTATTCTACCGAAGCTTTTAAAACTTTTTTTCTTTTAGTAGATTGGCTCGCTCGGGTTAAGTACTCTTTAATTAAAGCTTTTCAGGGAAGAGTTGTAAGAACTTACTACTCCCTGCCTGGGTCCTTACAATCAACTAAACTAGATTAGGTAATTATTTAGCATTGGGACGAAAGTGCGGTACATTGTATTTTATTTGCTTTCCCTCTCCTCTAGTTAACGTCCTTCTTTGCCTTCAATCTATTTTCTTTTCCCTTGAATTTTTCTGAATTTTTCATCGTAATGCACTTTACTTTACTACCTTTAGTGGACATTACTGCTAGAATAATTTATTTAGACCAAAAAAATAAATTCCAGGACTAAAAGTATGATGAAACCTGGCAACTAAGACTATCAGCTCCTTTTCTTTTCTTTTAGTTGATTAACAATCACTGTACTCATGTAGAATAAACCTTCATATGGCTTTGAGATTGCATCAGTGTCAATAAAATGAATAAATATATACATTTACCGGCTACCGGCTTACCCCACCAGTTGCCCATGAAATATATGAAAACAAATTGATATTTTATCAAGAAAATAAACGAAAAATTATATTAGGCAAAGTGTGATGTAGGGTATTCAATAGTTCGCTTCGTCCGACTATAAGGTTTTCATTTGCTTCTATTTACTTAATCTCCAATATGCGTCGGATACGACATAATATATTTTTTAAAATTTGTTTTGAAAGAATTTTCTCCCAAATATTTTATCCACATTTACGCACACGTGACTGCAAGCAGACACTCATACATTCACTGGTGTACATGCAATCACAGCTATTTGCCTTTTATGAGCGGCTTGTCTTTACAAACTTAACCATCACAAAGCTTAAAACAACAAGCATATATGAAATGTTATCGGTCCCATTTTGGCGCCCATTGTTTAACTTGGGCAAAACAGTGTTTTGATAAAGAAAATTTTACATTTACGCGAAAACGTACAAACACATGCACAAGTATACACACCTTTGTTTGCAGCCCTGCATTCTTTGCCCACCATAGTAACAAAAAAAGTGGAAAGCTTAGCGTTAACAAACATTTAGTAAGACTCGCCTAGTAAGAAGGGCGGAAGATAAATGGCGTTTTTCGGTCACCATAACAGTAGGATGCAAAGTAAAAAAGTGCGATGATTGCTAGATGACACACTTTCTCGCCTATCACAGTTGCTTCCAGAGGCATCCGCCAATTCTCTCGAACTCTATGAGCAGTGATTAGAATCATGGGCGTGGTACCCTTTCACTGTAAAGTTTTTAATATATTGCCGGTCACAATGAGTAACGTGACAGACATTTGAATGCATGTTACAGAGTTTTGATGCGGAGAATGGCGATATTGGGAAAATCGATTTTGAGAACGATGCTGGGAATGACGATACTGGGAAAGTTTATACTTAAAATGGCGGTGTTGGTGCTGACGACAGGAGTACCAAAGCTGGCAACGACGGTACTGAAATTGCCGGTTCTATGAATGCAGACGCAGTGAGTGCTGACTTCGTGTATACTGACGCTGTGCGTATCGTTGTTGGGAGTGCTCATATTGAGGGTGTTGATGTCAAGATTGTCGATGCTGGGAGAACTGATACTGAAAATGACAGTGTTGTAAATGCCGAGGTTGTGAACTGATGAGGAGTACGCCATCGAGGGGAATGCCGGCGAGGGGAGTGCCGACGAGGGGAGTGCCGACGAGGGGAGTGCCGACG
>NW_024004961.1:0-1917 GCF_014805625.2 Glossina fuscipes
GTAATCAGATGTACGTTCTTCTTTGGAAAATATGGTCACATATCTTGGATTATATGCCGCATTTTCTACGTTGTTCCTTCTTTAAGTGTACTAAACACAAACTTCGGCTTAATCTTTATAACATTATTCTACCGAAGCTTTTAAAACTTTTTTTCTTTTAGTAGATTGGCTCGCTCGGGTTAAGTACTCTTTAATTAAAGCTTTTCAGGTAAGAGTTGTAAGAACTTACTACTCCCTGCCTGGGTCTTTACAATCAACTAAACTAGATTAGGTAATTATTTAGCATTGGGACGAAAGTGCGGTACATTGTATTTTATTTGCTTTCCCTCTCCTCTAGTTAACGTCCTTCTTTGCCTTCAATCTATTTTCTTTTCCCTTGAATTTTTCTGAATTTTTCATAGTAATGCACTTTACTTTACTTTACTATCTTTAGTGGACATTACTGCTAGAATAATTTATTTAGACCAAAAAAATAAATTCCAGGACTAAAAGTATGATGAAACCTGGCAACTAAGACTATCAGCTCCTTTTCTTTTCTTTTAGTTGATTAACAATCACTGTACTCATGTAGAATAAACCTTCATATGGCTTTGAGATTGCATCAGTGTCAATAAAATAAATAAATATATACATTTACCGGCTACCGGCTTACCCTACCAGTTGCCCATGAAATATATGAAAACAAATTGATATTTTATCAAGAAAATAAACGAAAAATTATATTAGGCAAAGTGTGATGTAGGGTATTCAATAGTTCGCTTCGTCCGACTATAAGGTTTTCATTTGCTTCTATTTACTTAATCTCCATTATGCGTCGGATACGACATAATATATTTTTTAAAATTTGTTATGAAAGAATTTTCTCCCAAATATTTTATCCACATTTACGCACACGTGACTGCAAGCAGACACTCATACATTCACTGGTGTACATGGAATCACAGCTATTTGCCTTTTATGAGCGGCTTGTCTTTACAAACTTAACCATCACAAAGCTTAAAACAACAAGCATATATGAAATGTTATCGGTCCCATTTTGGCGCCCATTGTTTAACTTGGGCAAAACAGTGTTTTGATAAAGAAAATTTTACATTTACGCGAAAACGTACAAACACATGCACAAACATAAACACCTTTGTTTGCAGCCCTGCATTCTTTGCCCACCATAGTAACGAAAAAAGTGGAAAGCTTAGCGTTAACGAACATTTAGTAAGACTCGCCTAGTAAGAAGGGCGGAAGATAAATGGCGGTTTTCGGTCACCATAACAGTAGGATGCAAAGTAAAAAAGTGCGATGATTGCTAGATGACACACTTTCTCGCCTATCATCACAGTTGCTTCCAGAGGCATCCGCCAATTCTCTCGAACTCTATGAGCAGTGATTAAAATCATGGGCGTGGTACCCTTTCACTGTAAAGTTTTTAATATATTGCCGGTCACAATGAGTAACGTGACAGACACTTGAACGCATGTTACAGAGTTTTGATGCGGAGAATGGCGATATTGGGAAAATCGATTTTGAGAATGATGCTGAGAATGACGATACTGGAAAAGTTTATACTTAAAATGGCGGTGTTGGTGCTGACGACAGAAGTACCAAAGCTGACAAGGACGGTACTGAAATTGCGGGTTCTATGAATGCAGACGCAGTGAGTGCTGACGTGTATACTGACGCTGTGCGTATCGTTGTTGGGAGTGCTCATATTGAGGGTGTTGATGTCAAGATTGTCGATGCTGGGAGAACTGATACTGAAAATGACAGTGTTGTAAATGCCGAGGTTGTGAACTGATGAGGAGTACGCCATCGAGGGGAATGCCGGCGAGGGGAATGCCGGCGAGAGGAGTGCCGACGAGGTGAGTGCCGACGAGGGGAGTGCCGACGAGAGGAGTGCCGACGAGGGGAATTTCGATGGCGGGA
>NW_024004962.1:0-1442 GCF_014805625.2 Glossina fuscipes
AATCCACATGGAATCTAACACTGATCGAAAAGGCATATGTTTTGTATGTAAAGATAAATAACAATTTTTTTCACGACAAACGTAAAAAAAAAACGTTAGCGAGCATTTTTTCTGCTCGTACACGTCTATCAGCTATTAAGGGAAATTCATGCCGACATCGAAGAAAGCTACATGAAGTTGCAATTGTATTACTTATTTTTATATTCTATACAAGACAAGAGTATACTAAGCTTATGCGACTGTGTACAACACCCAGAAAAACTTAAGACAGATTCTTCTTTTCCTTACACCGATTCAAAATCATTTTCTGAATCAATTTGAGCTTTTCGATCCATCTTGTATTCTTTCATTCCTCCTACAGGCTGAAATTTTTAATATATTTTGATGAAATTCCGCACGCCCACGTATTTTGAACCAAGAAAGAACGCTACTTAAAATTGATCAGATAAGAGCACAGTTACGATTACTGCCCATATAACGCCTTCTTCTAAAAAGCTGTTATATGAATAGCTGTATAAGGCGAACTGGCGTAGGGTACATAATGATGGACCATGGCTCTGGTTATATTTGATATAAAAGGAATAGATGTAGCATTTTTCATTTTATCCTTGAAAATATAAGAAAAGCATCTTGGGGTAGTCAAGATGTGGTTTTTCTCGCGCCACTCATATCTTAATTTCTTTTTTCGATGGATTTTGTACTTAGACAGTGGAATCATTTTTTATAAACATCTTTGACGTCTTCCCTGGTAATGGTCCATACAATAGCCTAAGAAAGATTTGAAATCCACTGCCTTCGCTTTGGTTTCTCCTTCATAAGAAAGTCATTATAGATATAGAAAGTGAAAGCTTCATTCCTATGTATGCTATGGAGCAAAAGAATCTAAACTTAGTTGTGTTCAAACAATTAGTACGGGGGTTATACAAAAACGAGACTAGGGGTGATAAAGAGATTTGCTTTTTTTTTTTTTGGTATTCATCGACCAAATAAGCTGATGAGTTAAGGCTTTGAGATACGAAAAGTTGA
This sequence comes from Glossina fuscipes, assembly GCF_014805625.2. Lineage (NCBI taxonomy): Eukaryota > Metazoa > Arthropoda > Insecta > Diptera > Glossinidae > Glossina > Glossina fuscipes. The sequence goes on from NW_024004962.1 coordinate 1,027, forward strand.
AATGATTTAATAAAATTGTTTTTACTTTTATTTAAAAATATTGCATTCATTTAGGATAGCCAAGTAGCACTTTAAGCTTGAAAATGTTGTTATTGTTTCAAGTTTCAATAAAATTCAGTAAAATTTTGTTTGCTTAGGGGTTTTCGTATTCATTTGAAATTTTACCCACTTAATTGTGCGTAAATTTGTGCTGAATGTTTACAGAGACTTGATACAATACACAGAGGAACTCGTTTATAGAAATTATACAAACAGATGCGCCCATCTACATGAAGTAGTTATACACAAGACACATAAACATATCTAATATGTATAGAAATGTTAAAAATTATCGAACACAATTTAGCATGAATATGCAAATTACTCTTTACTGAATTCTCCATTGTATACGTATTTATGTATATTTGTTGGGCAAT
>NW_024004963.1:0-1262 GCF_014805625.2 Glossina fuscipes
TTCGAAGAGAGCTACATGAAGTTGTCGGATAAGGGTATACTAAGCTTATGCGACTGTGTACAACACCCAGAAAAACTTAAGATAGATTCTTTTTTTCATTACAACGATTCAAAATCATTTTCTAAATCAATTTGAGCTTTTCGATCCATCTTGTATTCTTTCATTCCTCCTACAGGCTGAAATTTTGATGAAATTCCGCACGCCCACGTAATTTGAACCAAGAAAGAACGCTACTTAAAATTGATCAGATAAGAGCACAGTTACGATTACTGCCCATATAACGCCTTCTTCTAAAAAGCTGTTATATGAATAGCTGTATAAGGCGAACTGGCGTAGGGTACATAATGATGGACCATGGCTCTGGTTATATTTGATATAAAAGGAATAGATGTAGTTTGAAGGCATTTTTCATTTTATCCTTGAAAATATAAGAAAAGCATCTTGGGGTAGTCAAGATGTGGTTTTTCTCGCGCCACTCATATCTTAATTTCTTTTTTCGATGGATCTTGTACTTAGACAGTGGAAACATTTTTTATAAACATCTTTGACGTCTTCCCTGGTAATGGTCCATACAATAGTCTAAGAAAGATTTGAATTCCACTGCCTTCGCTTTGTTTTCTCTTTCATAAGAAAGTCATTATAGATATAGAAAGTGAAAGCTTCATTCCTATGTATGCTATGGAGCAAAAGAATCTAAACTTAGTTGTGTTCAAACAATTAGTACGGGGGTTATACAAAAACGAGACTAGGGGTGATAAAGAGATTTGTTTTTTTTTTTTTTTCTTTTTTTGGTATTCATCGACCAAATAAGCTGATGAGTTAAGGCTTTGAGATACGAAAAGTTGAAATGATTTAATAAAATTGTTTTTACTTTTATTTAAAAATATTGCATTCATTTAGGATAGCCAAGTAGCACTTTAAGCTTGAAAATGTTGTTATTGTTTCAAGTTTCAATAAAATTCAGTAAAATTTTGTTTGCTTAGGGGTATTCGTATTCATTTGAAATTTTACCCACTTAATTGTGCGTAAATTTGTGCTGAATGTTTACAGAGACTTGATACAATACACAGAGGAACTCGTTTATAGAAATTATACAAACAGATGCGCCCATCTACATGAAGTAGTTATACACAAGACACATAAACATATCTAATATGTATAGAAATGTTAAAAATTATCGAACACAATTTAGCATGAATATGCAAATTACTCTTCACTGAATTCTCCATTGTATACGTATTTATGTATATTTGTTGGGCAAT
>NW_024004964.1:0-772 GCF_014805625.2 Glossina fuscipes
CCCCCCCCCCCCCCCCACACACACATATAGCGAAAGCTAAAGTTCAGAAGAAAAGTAGATCATAATAGTAATTGAAATTGAAAAAAATTAATTGTACAAAATTTGGACCATCGCGGGTTATATATTATGGATCTTAGCCTACATGAGCAGTTTCACGGAAATTGACCCTTTATAGCCTGGAAAAGCGAAAATTTTAATATGTCATGATGAAAGAAATAATATGCCATACATAAAATCAATTTGAAAATCAAATTAACTATAGAAAATTTGGACCACGGACGCCCATTTTTGCATACTACCCTATGTAAAGATTTTCTCGAAAATTTAGTTTTTTTAAAGCACAAGTGTTATGTTATGATGAAAATTAACCCAAAACAGTGATTTGATATAAAAATTAACTATATCTCAATTTTTGAACCTCTTGGCAGCAACCATTCTTAGGGAACGTAAGCCTTTATTTGCAAAAGAGTGCAATTACAGGGTGTAATATTCAGTTCCATAATAATAATGTCATAAGAAAATAGGGCGTAATTTTTGTGTACTGCACCAAAAATAAGAATTATGCTAGATAATGTGGTATAGAATATTTAATAGTCGGTCTAGCACGACTGACGCAAGTAGTGATCTAAGACATATCTACTTACTTATAAGGTTTGAAAAATATGCCTAGATTAAAGCGCCCAGAATTAATGAAAGGCCCGACATTTTTTCGAAACTTCTTTGCTATTTGTTTTGGTCCATCACGGATTCCCTTGAGCTTCTTAGTCTACAG
>NW_024004964.1:872-1644 GCF_014805625.2 Glossina fuscipes
CCCCCCCCCCCCCCCCACACACACATATAGCGAAAGCTAAAGTTCAGAAGAAAAGTAGATCATAATAGTAATTGAAATTGAAAAAAATTAATTGTACAAAATTTGGACCATCGCGGGTTATATATTATGGATCTTAGCCTACATGAGCAGTTTCACGGAAATTGACCCTTTATAGCCTGGAAAAGCGAAAATTTTAATATGTCATGATGAAAGAAATAATATGCCATACATAAAATCAATTTGAAAATCAAATTAACTATAGAAAATTTGGACCACGGACGCCCATTTTTGCATACTACCCTATGTAAAGATTTTCTCGAAAATTTAGTTTTTTTAAAGCACAAGTGTTATGTTATGATGAAAATTAACCCAAAACAGTGATTTGATATAAAAATTAACTATATCTCAATTTTTGAACCTCTTGGCAGCAACCATTCTTAGGGAACGTAAGCCTTTATTTGCAAAAGAGTGCAATTACAGGGTGTAATATTCAGTTCCATAATAATAATGTCATAAGAAAATAGGGCGTAATTTTTGTGTACTGCACCAAAAATAAGAATTATGCTAGATAATGTGGTATAGAATATTTAATAGTCGGTCTAGCACGACTGACGCAAGTAGTGATCTAAGACATATCTACTTACTTATAAGGTTTGAAAAATATGCCTAGATTAAAGCGCCCAGAATTAATGAAAGGCCCGACATTTTTTCGAAACTTCTTTGCTATTTGTTTTGGTCCATCACGGATTCCCTTGAGCTTCTTAGTCTACAG
>NW_024004965.1:0-27097 GCF_014805625.2 Glossina fuscipes
CCATATGTATGTGAAAGAGAGCAATAATGAAACAACAAAAAAAAAAAAGAGAAGAAGAACAAAAATTGCAACTTTTTCAATACAAAATATTTTGCATATATTTTTAAAAGCATTCATGCGTATATTTAAATTTTATTCAGTTAGTTATTCATCCAGCAGTTGGCATAGTTTGTTTTGCTCTTTCGGGTGTAATGAAGCGCGCGATTAAAACAATAGCACTTTCATTTTCATGAATATATTATAAAGTGTATGCAGAAACGAAATTATTATTAATCTTAAAATATATTAAAAATTTAAATTCAAACCCGCGCAAATTCACATTTAATCCCGCGTTATTTCCCCATTGATTAGTTTATCATTTTCTAACTGAAGCTATAGATATGTCATTATTTATTTATTAACAAAGCCAGCTAGCTAATCACCATAAATAAATGGTTTTTTTTTTCTTCTTCTTTCAAATTCAATCAGTAGCATAAATAGAGATATCGGAATGAATGTCTGCACTGAAGTACTTCAGCAAAGCAGTTAAGAAAGCAAAGTCTGCAAATATATACTAACTTCGAATCTCCGTAGTCTTGGGTTACACTAATTATAATAATCGTTCAATCTGAAGAAAAAAATATTGCGAATCTTTCAAGTCAAAGCCAGTCGACATATTTACCTATACGTGGATACGTTTAACACGGCCGCACGTTGAGGCAAAAGATTGAAGCTTCGTGAATATATCAATCGTTCAGGGATCAAGTTCAAATATCACAATCTGTGATCTGTGATGTCTAAAGCACGCAATGATTTAAAAATTCGCCATAGAATTCCAAAGATAAGAAAGTTTATGTGCATTGATTGACTTGTATAAAGCGATGGGTATCAAATTTCACTTCGAGATGAATAACTTTTCGCAAATTCCCAATGGATGCATACGAATGAATCTTTGGCCTTTAAGACCTTTGATTAAGAAGAGGGAAATTATTACAAGTCTTTTACATCTTTTACAAGCGAAGCAAATGTAAATTTAAAAAAAAAATTTCTAAATATGATTACGGTAATGGCGAATGGCGAGTAAAGGAGAAGTGAATGAATTTATTTAAAACTGCTTAGGCAAATAAGAGAAAGCGTAAGAACACCCCATTCGCCCCACGGCGAACGGGTCTTAACTATCTACCACATCGAGCGTATATGTGTTTACTTACAAAATGCGAACTATTCTGTTATTACTAAACTTTTCGGGTGGTTCTTATGACAATTTCGACAAAGTCATTTGCGATATATCCACTTTCAAGTCGGCGTAAGCGGGCGTAAAGAAACATTTATATCAAGGTTTCAATCATCAATATATACTTAATAGTAAGCGTAAGCTATACGGAAATGTTTGTTGTGGAGTTGTTTGCAGGCGCTACATGCCCATTGTCATTCAGTTTAGTTATTTATCGCACGATGATAATCAAATCCCGCCATTGATATTGTAGAAGCTGTCTCAGTTTTGCCTGCCAATTATTGAGAGATTCCCTGCGATTCAAGTGTTCAGATAACGTCGTTACTTGCATTCATTTTAAATTGCTTTAAGCGAATAGACTCTATATCGTAAGTTCATTGCATACCACTTCATTTTCTATAATATTCAAGGCAAAGTGATATTTCTGCTTTGATAAGCTCGACAATGGGTGTCGTTGAATACTTAATTCTAACCATAGACGACAATAGGTTTTCATGCTGAAAGGAACATTGTTTCAAGCTTTTGATTGGTTGATATGTTGAACCAAAAAAAAAATAAATAAATAAATAAATAAATAAAAATATGCTATAAAAATTAATTTGAGTTCAGGCAAACGCTAGTCGAACATCGTTAACATTGTTGGTTTGAAAAGTTCTAGTTACGTACGTAGCGAACAGTTCTCGTATAGTCTTAATTGAGATGTGAATAACATCAAGGCAAGTCTGCAAGCGATTAACCCCACGTGTTGCCAAAATATTTTATGAGTGTTCTGTCGTCGCGTAATTTATTTTATTACATTATAACTATTCATTACAAAATCCTATAATAGCTGAACATGTACGACAATATATTATAATGCATAGTACGTTCGAAAAGGTTTGCAAATTTACGCTTTATAGTTAATTAAAGGGTTTTATCATTATTATTATTATTATTATTATTGCTTTTAGTTTTTTTTTTTTTTTTTTTTTTTTTTTTTTTTTTTTTCGTTTTCAAAAAAGAAAAAAACGTATGCTCTATTCAATAGTAAGTTGAGTTTACGTATAGATGAATGTACATACATGGCAGTGGAATAAATAAATGAAAATGAAAATTGAATGAAAACTTTTTTAAAATTGCGGAGCTTTTTGTATGCATAGAATGAAACCACAATTAAGTATGAGGGTATTTGGGTGTCCGGGCATAAGAGCATAGCACGTAGGCGTATATGCTTTACCTTTAATTAAAATGAAATCCGTAAATGAAATTTTGTGATTTCATTCGTTTAAAACTATAATCAAAGAGATCTAATGATTAAATATTTAGTAGAACGCATAAATGCATGGACAAAATGAATGCATCGTACACCTCCATGTGTGTGCACATATATTATTTAATAAATCAATTATCATTAAATATTATGAATCAGAGATCAGAGCATTATAAATATTATTGTATAACTTAAGCGCATCTTATACGTTGAGGAAATTACGTCATGGAAGGGAAAGATAAATCAAGATGTTTTGTCTAAATTAGTCAATATTGCAATATTACTGCGTTTAACAATTGCAAGCAAAGAGCCTCGAATGCAGAGAGCAACCAATTTCCGTTTTTGAACATCCATTTTCTTTCTAACCACACTTCGTCAAATGACGAGCTAAAGTGAAAATTAATTGATTTTGACTAAGAAAAGATAACATACAATTTAAGTATCATAATGAATTCATGTATGTATGTATGTATGTATGTATGTATGTATGTATATATATATGTATGCATGTGTGTGTGTTGTGTGTGTGTGTTTGTGTTTGTGTATGTGAGCAAGTTTTCTTGTCTCTATTCAACTCTAATTTGGGAGAAATTACATTTTTGTGAAATGGCTTAAGCAAACGAGTTCTGCAAAGAAAACAGGAACTGTAAAGGGAGAGCGAAGGAGAACAAATCGCAAATTGTTCTTACATTGTCTATTCATTTAAAACACCACAGTCTCGAATAAGTTACCTAAACGCTAATCATATTTTCGGACAAAAGAGAAATCCTCAGACCTCTTTGATCTTATCCATTTTTGGAAAATCTTGGATTGGGACTTGTGAAGCATCAGACACGAGCACTTTTATAATCCCAAGATATTTCAATATATTCGTCAATTAAGTCTTTGGATTATAATTATAAAACAATCGTACACTTACGATATGTTGTATATTTTCCATTCAGATTCTCCAACCACGGTATGCTTTCATTTCAAAAATTTTGTTAATCGATACCGTATGATTAGTATTCACTTCATTCTACCGACATCGGAAGGGATAGATTAAAAGCAAGTTACGGAATCCGAATGTTCTTCACACTAGATATACGGGGACACGTGAATTTGAGGATCGTCACAATCGCAAAAATAAAGATAAGATGCTGAAATTCGACACATATATTGCTTGATCGATTAAGAATGCGAGACTAAAAAATGGGGGTTATGTGTTCAAATACACGCCCACAATGCAGAAGAACCTAAAACAAAGGTCGGAAAACAAAGACCACTTTCGAAAAATGTTTATGTATAATTTGTGAGTCCATGAAGACCTATTCGAAAACTTACGATCCGAGCTTCACTAGGATCACTTTTAGGTTTAGCCCTAAAATGGTTCCAATCGGTTTACTACCGCCTACAACGTATATCACTTCTATTAATTATTGTGGTTTGAAAATTTAACGAATAAAACGACGTCGTACTCAACATATTTTCTTTCCATTTAACTGATTCTACGCCGCTATGAGTTGCCGGCATATTAATTATTTTTCAAACCATTGCTATTATATGGCATGAGTGTATTTCTGTGCTATTTTGATAAATAAAATCAAAGACTTAAAACACTGTATTTCTTGTATGGACTTAATGATGACCTATCACTTCACTTCACTACAACTCACACTTTTCGAAGGTTTAATGGATGGGGAGAAGTACATTTAAAAGTGTTGCTAAAGCTAATTTGAATTCAGTCGATGTTTAATTTCCCAAGTAAATAGCGTTTAATGCAAAATCAACAGCCCTCACCAAGCTAATTACATAATCTCAGCGGCGAGTGATAACTTTGTTAAAGTAGTGTAATGTGAGGAATTTTTAAGAAGTTTAACAAATCATAGGGAAAAAGCAAATGTACGGTTGCGACCGAATCTTTTATACCCATTACCGCTATCCTATAAAAAATTGAAAATAAGGAAATATCTGGGAATGGTTTTTTTATTTTTTTAGAGTAGTCTCGTGGAAATTTATATCGTATATCTATCTGTTCTAGTTTATAATGCAAGAGCATAAGGCACGGAAAGCAAATGTGTTCTCAGTTTTGCTTGTATAGGCGTGTGGGCGTTTTTGATCTCCACGGGCCACTTTACAACTCTTTTGCAAATTTGCAGGCGATATCGTCTTTTCTCGGGGACAGGAAAATGTGGACCACGAAATACTACACAGTTGAGCAGACGGACAGAATGACGGACTAGCAATGGGGCCAATGGGTAGACGGACGAATGGACGTGCAGGCTAAGTATTTACGTACTTTTCTGGAATTTTGGAATTTTTGTACATTTACTTGCTAGAATTTATGATTAATTAGCAAACAATCACGAAGAAAATATATGTAAGGGATTTGCTTATTTCCTGTTATTCTCTTATATTTGATATTGTACATCGTGTTTGTTAGATCAGATTATTTTTAGGCCGATGTACCAAATTTCGTTGAAATATCTTAAAGATCATCATCTGTGAGTTGAACATAAAAATCCAAGGTGAACATACGGACAGACGGACAGACATGCATAGGTTGATTGATTGAAGTGGTTCCGAATCGATCGGCATACAAAAAGGTACCTGCATCTCAAGTTTTTCTTGCTGCTGTACACCGCCGCACAAACGTAATATACCCTTGTACTACGAAGTAGTGTATGGTATAATATTAACACATTTTTGAAAATCTTTGTACAATTTCATGCAGATATTAGTTGAAAGTAAAAATGTTTTCAAGCAGCAAAAAACTATTTACTTTAATATAAAACATGTAAGAAAATTATGTTCGGGCAGAACCGCATCTCTTTACACCTTGCAGCGTTGTTCTAAAGAAGGCAAAATAAGTAAAACAACTAAATTTTCATACTCTATAATAGGGAGTGGGCCGGCTGAATTTTCTATTTTCAAAATACAAGATTTTGTCGCGGAGGCGTGTCTCTTGAAAAGTTTAGGTCACTTCCAAATTCTTTAGCAAATTTATAGACATATATAGGGCGGACGAACAGATGGACAACTGAATGGACGGACATACTTAGATGCATTCCGAATTTGAAACCGGCGTAGAAGTTGTATACTTTATGGAGGTTTTCAAGCTTCCTTCTGTGCGTTATAAAGATTCCAGTAAAAAAATTACATTTTAATGCATACACTCTAACATTGGATAGGTTTGCATTTTCTATTTTTCTACAGCATGTGTTCTACGGCATGGCCCATAGAATATGCATTTAAGTTTTCGTACATATATCTGCTATAGGTTATGAGTAATGAGCGAAAAACCATTTTTTGGTTCTCTTCAAAAGCAGAGGTATTCACAATTTACATGGTGCTGTGGGCGTGTCCTTTGACCGGTTGCGCTCATTTTCAATACCGGCCTATATGCAAGAACTTCCAATGTTTCTTTCAAATTTGAAGTCGATAGCTTTATTTTTCCAACAGGCATTACACGGACAGACAGACGGACATGCTTACATCGATTTATATTTTGAATGTATATACTTTGTGGCGGCTATGAAGATTTCTTTCGGGTGTTGCAAACGTTTTGACAAAATGAATATACCCCGCATCCTTCGGAGTTGGTTATAAAAAAAACTATAAAAGCGACGAAGCATTAAAAGGGGAAACAACAAGTACTAAAAGTAAAATGCTAAAAAGAAAATTTACATGTTCACGTTTGTTCAAAGAGTTTACCTTATTTGATTAAACAGATTTTCTTTTACAATCGTTCGTGCCGTTCAAATCAAATATAAAATTTCAAATCCTTAATGCTCGTAAATCTTTCACAAATCATATAATTTTTGTTTATACAAAACGATGGAGCAAAAAAATAAACTTAAGCCTTAACAAATGGCTTATTATGTATTTTTCAATTTTTATTGCATTATAAAATGTTTCCCTTACTAGCATGGCTTACACGTATGTCCTCAATTTGAATAAATCTATTATTTATGGCAAAAAATTATTTGAAATCGTCCTTAAAGGATTAAATATACCATCCTGCGAAGCATTACAGAAAAACTATAGCAAGTACAAATAGACTTGATTCGTCTTAAGATTCGGAAGCAATCGCGTAATAATCTACGTTAGTAGACTGCCAATAAAAGACGCTTGACTCCATGTGATTAGCTGAAATTAAGTAAAGAATCGCGACTAACAACTCAATGGTCGCGGATTCCAGTCGCAAGTGCGCGCGATATTTCAATACACGCGACCATACGTTCTAATTTATCCGACAGCCCTTAAATATATACATTGTAAATATATTAACAAAATATATAGACAATAACTATATATAAATAAGGACCCTCGACTCTTACCAGAATTGCTTATTCAATAGATATTAAGGTATAAGACTGAACTGGGCTTTGCGTTGAATTTCCTTAAGCCCTAAGTTGATTCAGTGTAGTGAGTTATTAATAATCGATGCTATAACAATATCGTATTATAATAGTATTATAACGAATCGTATACTAGGTAAAGACGTTCCTAGAAGTGACTAGTGAAAACAGTATAGTAGGTGCGGAAGAGGTCGAAAACGTGGTCCGACCCAAACCATTTACAAGTGCATTCCGCGTTGTACAAGGACATCGATGTCTTTAACCTTTTTAAACTAGCAATCAGTATATATAAGCAATTAGTACAGAATTGTAATTCGATTTGGCCATTTTTCAGGTATCAATGTTAACTCGGTCGTCGAAAATCTGAGAAATACAAACATTGATATAGAATTTTGAAACGGGCTTCGTATTGGTTTAATTTAATCGCAGAAATTAAATTTTGGAGTGAACATTATTTCTCCGGAAATACATCGCGAACGTGAACCAAACTAAGCTTGTCCGTCCGTTTGGTCGTCTGCCGGTTTGACCATGTATTCCATGCGAGATATTTCGATGAAACTTGGTACACTGACATGTTTGTCCCAAGGACGAAAGCCTTATTTTGGTAAATCAAAAAATCGCTTAGAATTATTATTTTGGCGTTCAAAGTTGTTAGGAAAACTTTGGATCGGATGGGGACTTTTGCTATATAACCGCTCTTACGGAGCCTGAATTGTAAAAAGGCCTCATTTTTAATTTGCTGATTATTGCCTGATAGTAATAACTTGACATAAGAATTAATTTTACTAAAATTTGGACCATGTAGATCTATTTTTTTGGATCCCAAGCCCTATTAGGGTTCGAGTGAAAAGTAAGTTTATCATTCAAGCAATTTATGGACTCTGCTATGTGCAATGATTTTTAGAATGAGAAAAGTGGTACGTGCTTGAGTTCACATGGCGAGAATAGAGAGGGATTCGGTCCAGTTAACGACAACCCAAAGTAAAGGTAAAATCGATCATCAATTAAATATCAATGTTATATAATTGATAAAAAATATGGTAAATTTTGCGAACTTATGAAGCGTCCCTAACATAATGACCAAATTGTCACAATGAATATGAAAAGTTATTCAGTCCCTCTCTGCTAATTAAAATAAAAATAATTGATGTGAGTAAGTGAGTAGGTAGGCTCGTTGTATGGTATGGTATGGATATGCAAGTGTTAATTATATAGCATATGCAAAAAAATAAAAACCATCAGCCTGACATTTATTTACCCAACCCTCACATATTGCATTTTATATAAAAATATTATACTCGGGTAAGACAAATGGTTAAACGCCTTACAACTCTTCACGTAATATTCGCCTATGATTTTGAATCGATCGACGTCATAAAATATAAATCTATCGTAAGTTTTTATGGTTGTTACACACATTCACATACACTTAGGTAGACTATACCAAATCTAGTTTAGAAGCAATTAAAGAAATATAGTCTAAAGTTTGTAAATAAGCTTAAGTGGATTACAGATTGAGGTGAGGCAACACCGTCATCAAGAATTATCAATTTAATTAAACGAAAAAACCTAACAAAAATCGAAACAGGTTACAATCCTTCGTTGCATTGTAGACCACCTGTAAAACAATTCGTAAAAAGAAGAGAAAAATATTATGTGTGTGTGTGTGTGTGTGTATGTGTGTATATATATATATATATATATATATATATAGGTATTTTACGAACTCATTTACATTTACTTTGTCGGCATTTATTTGTTTCCCAGTTAGCACCTCTTCTTGATTACCATGTGCACGATAGGTAATAAACTTATTTAACTACAAGAATAGCAAAAAGAGAAAAGACATCGAGAGGAAACTTTAGAACAAAATTAAGTTAAAAACTTTCTTTAAGAGATTTTTCTTTTATTTTCCTTTTCGCAAGTCTTTTGTGGATAAAAATAAATAGATGTCATCATCGCCATCATTGTCACACACTTAAACTTACTCTGACACGTACATAAGACAAACAATCAAAAACAGCCGGAGATGCTGCACAATGCGATGTCTTTATAAATGCTTTGGAAGGAAAGGAATATTTAAAATTTCACTAATACAAACGTAAATGGTATAAAAACAAAACAAGCCATTAACAAAAGATGCATTTTTGTTTGAATTAGGTTAAGAATAACTCGATATGTGCTCGTCTCAGCTAAGTTTAAAGAAATTTTTTACTAAACTTAAGAAAGCTAGAAGCCCTATATATATATATATATATATATATATATACGAGTCGTCGATTTCTCAAGTGACTTGATTTTTTTCATTCAGAAAATGGAATTAAATCACTCTCAAAATAATCATCTAACATATTAATCTAAAAAATTTATATTTAGTTTAGTACTAGAAGAAGAAAACACATGAAAAGAAATAAAAATTGTTCACTTCGATTTAACATACGGGAGCAGGCGAAATAAAGCTTAATCGATTCACATCTTTAAACTAAGTATAAGTAAAACAGTTTTAAAATAAATAAAAGCATCATAGTCGCACTCCACTACTGATAATATCGTTCTTTATATCTTTTCGTAAACATATACGAAAACTCATACTTTGGTTGCTGTTGGCAAAGCCTATATATATATTTATGTGGAAGAGACTATCACAGGAAATTAAGTTTCTGAGAAAAGAACTGTTATTCACTTATTTTCACCAAATCATCACAAACAAAAAAAGCCTGCTTCTCGTTAGACTTGCGCGGCGTAAATTGGACACAGCTTAATTTCATGCTGAATTACTGTTGTTGACCAATCTTCACTATAGAATACATTAAAAACAAGTCAAAAAAAAGTAGTAAGAAGTAGTAAGCCCCCGTTCCCGTACTGACGACTTTTTAAAATAATACGGGAAGTAGTCGAAAAAAGTGGTGCGATCCAAATCATTTCCTTTGGGGCAAAACACGTTAGCCTACTAAAATTAATCAAAATATCGCACAAAATTTGCGGCCTGTAGGTTGAACACAAGAAAGCCGGAACGACGGACGGACGGATAGACAAACTTAAATCGATTCAGGAATTCTAACCGAAGCGAATAGTATAATAAAATCTCTATTTCAAGTATTTCTGCATACATATGCACAAACTTAATACATCCTTGTGTAGGGTAATTGGATATTTTTACTCTGTAAAGAACTTTTTTTCGTAGAAGTAATTATATAGGAGTGGGTTTAAATTCTTGGCCCGTCCTATTCAAATCTTCCGCGTCCGTTTAATGTGCTCAAATATTATTACTTAGCGAACTTGATCAGATATATTTGAAAATTGCTATAATGACTATTGCAAGATAACGGTTTATATAAGAAGCGATCATGAAAATGGGCCGATCCGAGTCATTTTTAACAGAACTTGTCATTTGTGCAACGCACACGATTATGCCAAACTTTGGAAAAATAAGCATTGCTAAAAGCACATGGACGGACATCAGGCAGACATGCGAACAAAGACGCAATCTATTCAGAAAATGATTCAGGAAGTGATTCTGATCTCGACATATATATTTTATGTACTTCTGGATGTTTGCACCATCTTAATGCACCCCGTACAACAAGTATATTGTCAACAAAATATATACAAATATATGTATGTAATAATAAAACAATGTTTCCTTTGGGTGTAGAATAGAAAAATTTTATTGTATTGATTTCACTGTTTTGTGCGAAAACAAGAAAAACTATACATTTTTGTAGTCCTTGTTTTATTTTATTATATAAACGAAAACAAAACTATCTTGCACTCTTATGCATGCAGTTTATTACTTTAGAATCTATTCAAATAAATATTCAAGTTATGCTGGCGACAAGTGTACACGATTCTATTTTCTGGGTACTTGCCTACTCTATGTTTTAACGTCGCTTGCAAGCAGACATCTTGGGTAAGCCTTCATGTACGTTAAAGGAAATTTACATATGTTCTCATATACTAATAAATAAACAAACGTGAAAAGTATTTACTTACTCTGCAATGCAATCGAAAAGATTGGGTCGTAACAAAAGTAAATAATAGCTAATATATCTGCAGGGCTTTTAATTACGGCTTAATTCGTTGCATGTAAGAATTTTTAACATAAACGGGGCGTCCATCTACTGGGAGCTGTGTCGTTGCTGGCATTCGTCTCCAAACCTTGTTTTCAAAAACTCAATTCTCTCGTCGGTTGGCGGGCATTTTGCACCCTCAAGTCCAATGTTTATCAAAAACATGCTCCGTATCTATATATACTTTCCATTTTTTCACTTTGTCTATGTAGAATTAAAAATAAGTAACTAAAAATTAGATTCGGCTATGGACGATTTATTATCACCTTTTCTTCAAAAAAATAAATAAATAATATTCCGACGCTTCATAACATCGGGTGAGCGTAGCTGATTGTTTCCACTTAGGTACAAATTACTCATAGAATATAAGTGGAAAGTTTTATCGGGATCTCTACTTTGGAATAAAAAGCCTAGGAAAAAAAAAACAATTTTGTTACTTTTGACAGTAGCGAACCTCCAGCGTTTCTAACAATCTTGAAGACGATAGCTTCGTTTTTACGATCAGCAATATATTAACAATTGATGTTACAAAGAGGAACAGACAAACATGTTGAAGTCGATTTAGAATTTGTTACTGATCACGTTCACATATATCTTCTAGGATCTCTGAAGCTTCCTTTGCAGCGTTGCAATCACTTTTTCAAACATAATACATTATTATGGTTCGGACGTGGGTGTAAAAAAAACATTTAGTGGTTCCTTTGCCCCTTCAAAAAGTACAGTCTTTTATGATCGAATGATCGATGATTTTGACATTTTGAAATTTTCGTAAGCACAATATGCGGAGTCGGTTAATAATGTTCAAGTTTAACACAGATGCGTCCATGTTATTTTTAACTTAAACCATAGTTCAAGAAAAAACATTTGAATGAAGAGAAGACCTCATTACGAAAACTAAAACGTATTTTGAGGATCTTGATAAATCGTTCTATAAATTGGGCAACGAGACGTTACAATAAAGAAGCATGGAACTGATTGTATCACCTTTGGAGGAGGCTATGTTAATGAATTAAGTCGAGTTTTACGAAGAAAATATGTTTTTAGTTACTTGGTCCCGGAAAATATTGAACGATGGATTTTGTATTTGATCAATGCCATATATGACTCAATAAGCCATTAGGATAACTTATGTCTTCATATCCATTTGTTAGTAGTTATCCTGCATCTGTATAGCATCTTACAAACTTATTAAGTGATGTATTCTATAGCGTAATCGTTTGAGTCATGTGTGTCAGTCTAAATCTGATGATGAAATCGCGACACTGAACACCTCCTTCTTCGATATGAAAGAAATCTCAATTTTGTCTCAAATTTGTATTTCGTGAAAGCAGATCTTTGTTATCTGCACCCAGCAAACTACTTGATATATATTTAATGTTGAATTTACTGCCAATTGACCTACAGCTTTTACCCCAACCCAATATACGTAGGATTGCTCTTAACAGTAAGCATAAAAGCAATAGGAAAAGCTGAGCTATAAATTTCACATAAGATATTTGTAAAATCAAAACGGACGGAACGCAGGTCCAATGCACCAAACCTATCGAAATTTGTTTTGGTTTGGAAAAAATGTAGTGTACATCATAAAGGAAGAACGGGAGATGGAAAGTTATTTACTTGTCGTACTGAAGATGTGCAGCTTACAGCTCAGGCCACAATTTGCTCATTCACTGTTATTTATTCGTACAATCGGCTGTTTATTGCATAAAATAGCTCAGTAGGATAAAGGGGATGAATTCGGTGACTGCAATTAATTATGTTATTCAAGTTAAATTGAATTTGTCCACAACCGCCATCATAGCCTATTAAAATTTACGACTATTGTTTAAACTTCCGTGACTAATCCGTTCATTTTTCTCTTAGTCCATTGAACCTCCTTTATGGCTATGACTACGACTGCAAATTGAAAGCGATGTACTGCTGTACGCATTAATGCTAATAAAGTTTTAATTTAATTGTCATGAAGATCGTCTCAATTAAAAATAATTTTTGCAATTATCCTAAAATTCGTCCCTATATTTTGTAGATTCTGAATGGTATAAAGGATTTTGTGCAGAAATTATTTAGTATTCGTGTCATCGTCTTTTTCGTCTTCATTGTTATAAGGATTAGCATCAGCCGTTAGTACGGTTTATACCTACCACATACAATGTCTTTATTTTTGTGATGGCTTCTTGTTACTGTTTGCTGCATTTAAACTGTTCAGGCTAAGAAGCAGCTCCAAAGGGCAAATAGAGGAACGAGTAGAAGGCGAATGCAACTGAATTTAAGCAAACTGTGTTATTATACAAAAATAATGTATTGCAAACAATTTTCACTTATACACTTTCAGCATTTCTGTGCTCATCATACGTACGACATATATGTATGTGTATATGTATATGTACATGTATGTATACAATTACCAGATATTATTTTTAAGCCTCTTTGCGCAAGCAAAGAAAATAAAATAGGAATAAATATTTTATACACATAATGCATAGGTTATTTGCTGCTTCAGGAAGCTTATTTTCGAGAATCGAAATATAATAAATGAAATATTTACAAGAATTTTATATCTAAGTAGCTTCGTCGTTGGCGGTGTGCTTCACTTTCTAAGCAATTTTCGTTTAAGTATATTTTCATGGTTACTTCGTTCGCTTCGTTCACTTGAGTAAGGGTATGTCAAGTCAACTATTGATACATAAAATACATAAATATTTTCGTTCGTGCCTGTTAAGATTTCTTACTTATTTTAATTGAATATAATAGTAGGCATCGTAGCGAGTAAATATTACCCCTTAACGTACTAGAGAGGTATCCTTGGAATTTGCAATAAAGATAAGAAAATCTCTGGCTTTCAACTGCCATGTTTTCATTATGCAAATGTTTTTAGCCTCGTTAAGCATGAAAATTTGAAATAATTAACATTTTAAAGCTTCTGCACAACAAGAGAGCTTCTTTCGCCTTGCGATAATGAAATGAACTGCACAGTGTGTATATACATATAAAAGGGTATGTAAGACCTTAAACACTTCTCCTATGTTTGAAAATCGTTTTCGCTGACTCACCAAATAATTTGTTGCCACTGAAAAGAAATTTTACAATAAAATGTTCATTTTATATCCAAACAATGCTGCACGTGTTTGAATACTAACTACTACCGTTATTTTTATATTTACTATTATCTTTATACTAATACTAATACTTATCGTATATTACTATTCCTGCCAAAGGTGCGTTGGCAAAATTCATCCTCATCAAAATTCGAATGACTGTTTCATGCATTATATAAATGTGGATACATACGCATATGTAAATAGGAAACATGTATCAGAAACTTACTACAAAATACGAGCATAATATAATAAATTCGTTTTTATACATCTACATAGCGCGGGCGTCACAAAGCATTGACTCCCTGCACGATGTTCATGATGGCCGGCAGATCTTAACCTTTGAATATCTGATTGATCGTTCTCATGGACAGAAACAAGTGCAATTTTGCTGCCCGTCTTCTGATCCTTGAAAAATACATGTAATCACATGAAAAAAGATTTTATTCATTCGAAAAGGACTAAAAACCCATACTTTAGTATTTCTTACAAGAGTTAAAATGATTTGTTAATTTTTAAAATTCATTCATCTATTTCATAATTTCATTAAATGTTTCCAACAAGACGTCTAAATGGCGTCTTCTGCGTCACTGCTACTGCAATATTGTTATGAGCAGCTGGTAAGATGTTTACATTTAAA
The DNA here is from genome assembly GCF_014805625.2 of Glossina fuscipes. Taxonomy (NCBI): domain Eukaryota; kingdom Metazoa; phylum Arthropoda; class Insecta; order Diptera; family Glossinidae; genus Glossina; species Glossina fuscipes. The sequence continues at coordinate 14,608 of NW_024004965.1, forward strand.
TTCCGCAAGCGCAAGCAACGGAGTACTTTTTTCCTTGGATTGCAGCCAGCATTCTAATTAACATTTGCGATGAATTTCATGACAATATCTGCAATAGATTTATCAGATATGTTTATTTATCCTTCTTTATCCGTCTTTTTAGATTCGGTAATAGTCAAGATGCAGGCGAAGTTTATTCAACCCAATAGAGCGCTCAGGCACGATATGATTGGAACTTATGATGGAAAAAGTGCAAGATATCCGTAATGAGTCAACGAAAACTTACTCTTACTATCTTTTGTCCATAGCAGCGAATAGAATGTTCACATTTATTTATACGACATTAATCATTTGGTGGACGTCTTTATTTCACTTATTTCCTTGCCGATTCAGACACAAACCAAAAAAAAATTTGATTATTTCTTTGATAATACATCGGCCAATAATATCGGGTACTAACGCATAGATTTGATTTAAAAAAAAAAAAATCCATATTAATTTTAGAAAGTGCCAAGTCTTAGACAATACCTGCCCAAATTTCATGTCATTTCGCGATCTTCACTTATTGATTGAAAATTATTTTTCCGATTTATAGGGAAATGAATACTGCTGATCGTCCGGCGAAGTCTGACGTCTCTGCACTTCTACTCATGGGTGATATCATAGAAAAGTTGAATCTTCAAAGATACATTCGAAGGGAAGTGATAGAGAAAATTATGGAAGTAAATCGTTACGCCGCTGCTAGCTCTCACCTAGTTCCGTCATTACAAATCGAATCAATATTAACAAAATCCAGATTAAAATATTTCCGAGAACTCGAATGTAATACTTAGAGAGTTTTTTCTTTATTAGGAGCATCGTTCATCGAATTTGCTTTCTAGGGAAGCGATTCGATTTTTGGTCAAAAATTCTGGCAGGGAAACCTCTCTCCTGCAATCAGAGGAAATTTGGTTAATACGAAACGTGCAAAAACGTTTGTTTTATTTTGTTCCATCATGTTTTATCAATTACTCCGTCAGCAGAATATGATGGCCATAAACTAATACGAATAATATATAATACATAAAATGGCTAAAATCGTAAGCTGCAAGAGTTCTCGGCAATGCTTAGATGAAAGATAGCCACTGCATACTTTAAGATACAAAAATTTTACAAAGGCGACGGACGGTACGATCTTCGTATCTTATTCAATATTCAACAAGTAAGACCCGTATAGTGGGCACTGTATTCGGCGTCATTAAACACCCTAGACAATCGTACAATTTGTCCGAATAAGTCTTTATATGGGAAGTGCGCGAAAGTGGACCAATCCGAACCATTTTCAATAGCGTTCGCCTTTGGACCGAAAAAAAAAACAAAAGTCAGTATCTGCAGGTTATACTCAAGGATGCGCGGACAATCGTCATATGAAGGGACGGATTCGTCAGCAAGTGGATAAACGGACAGGTGAACAGATGGACAGTCAAGGTTAGATCGACTCAGCAAACGATTCAAACCCGATCGGTATAACAAAAGGTGTGTTAATGCTTAGCGCATGTCCGCACAAACTTAATATAACTCCCTGTATCACAAGTGGAGAAAGGTACAAACAAAAAAAAAAAAAAAACAATTGCGCAAACACTGCCGCCTACTGTTTAAAGTGTACACTTGAGAAAATATGTTTGTTTATCATCAATAAAATGTCAAGTTGATTTTATTTATACAATAAAAATTTATAATTAAAACTTTTTTTTATTTCATTTTAATAAAATTTATTTTAAAGAATTTTTGCACTGAGAAGCACACAAAACTTTCACTCCTACAGACTGACTTTAATTAGTATTACAATTAATTTCATTTCCGGAAAATTGCTTGGGTTCATGTGCGTGCATAAATATTTAACTGCAAAACATTTTCCAAGGGTGCCATTATATATTATATATCATTTTCATTCCGCCCAACAATGTCTTGCACGCGTGCACATGAGTAAGCACTTGAACTTAACACTGTAGGTGTACCTGTGTGTTGTTATCAAATTAAACATATTTTCTGTGCAAAGGCGCACACACAAATACAATACGGACGTGAGTCCGCACAAACTTTTTATTTATAACATAATTATTTCTAGTTCAATAGAAGATGTAGAAGTACTTGAAAAACTCATTTATACTTACATACACCATTCCGAAAAGGTTCTTCTCCTTTACGGTGACTGCAAATAGCTTATTTTTATCTAATTCCCTGGAGTTGACTATGCTTCTGAATTGTTGCTTCTCGTCCTGTTCTATACCCATCAACGAAGTATGGGCAGTATATTAATTTTATTAAATCATTTGCAGTGTCCCGACAAGCGCTTGAGCGGCATCAAGTTCTAAGCATGTCTGCCTGTCCACCTGGCCATCTGTTTTAAAAATGTATTTTTATTTTTTGTCAATAACTTCATAGCGCACAGAGGCAGGCTCCAAAAACCCCATAAAGTGCATAAGCTCTTGCCAAGTTACAGAATCGAAAATCAACTAAGCGTGCCCGTCTGTCCATCTGTCCGTCTGCACAGCTATATAGTATCTGCGATAAACTTTGTCTCGTTCGCAAAAAATGGAGAAATTGCAGACGAATCTACAAAGGGGTTTGAAAATGTCCCAAACAGGACAAGGAGCACGCCTTCAACGCCCACACGTCTGTACAATCAAGACTGCCGTGCCTTATTCTCGTTGCTGATAAACTTCAACAGATACACGCGTGCGTATATATGGCTTTCCTTTTTGGGATAACGGTGATGAGTGTAAAAGATTCGTTCGCAACCGAATATCATTTTCTTACTTGTTTTTTTTTTTTTTATATTTCACTTTAACTCGTTTACCTAATAATCCCTTACTTTTTGTCATCGTGAGTCACGTTAAACGGCTTATAGCGTGAAATCATTTGTTACTTTAAACACACGCCGGCCATTGAGTCAGTCTGTGCGGCTGTGTAAACACTTGATATGATCCGGTGTTAACGGTTTCTGTTTTGTGGTCACAAGCGAAAGATAAAACTAAACTATAAATTTTCGCTTTTCTTTTGCTACATTTAGTAATGTGAACCGGAGGTGTTTTTTTTTTTTTTGTTTTTTTTGTTTTACTTTTATACAAACTCCTGACTATTCCAAGAACTCTGAGTGCTCTAAACGGAATAATAAAGATCATGAATAAAGTATTGAAAATGTAGTATTTGCAAGCCCTTTATGCTAAGGATTGAATATTTCTTCAAATACATTGCAATCGAAATCGATTGACTCGGCCAAACGCATAATGCCTGCCAGTCTTCTGAGATTTAATTGAAAACAATAAACTTCAAACAAACGTTTGAGATCGGGCGAAGGTATGCTTATAATTCATTTTTCGAGAAGATGTGTATGGCAATGAAAATCATCTTTCGATAATCGATGACAGGCAAGTAAGTGCTCGCGATTTGTAACAAGCGGAATATGACTTTCTTCCTTGCTTTTCCACCTTCTTTTCATATTCTCGTTATTCTATTGAACACTTTTATTGAACACTGTTGCACGAGGTGTCAACAAATAATTTATGTCCGATTTATTTCTCAATTATGCAATTCATTTATTAAATGTAGTCGCTGTAGTCGCATTTTGCCTTAACACGCTTTCACAGAATGGGTAGCAAAAGGGACTCTCAACTCGTTACGTACGTACAAATTGATATTTTAATGTAGCGGACTTGATTCGAGAACGTTCTCTTCTTCTCTTTCTTGGCTTTTAATAAATGTATTTCAAAAGCAAATGGAATATGTGTCTTTGTATTCGTGCATTGTATTCGACAGCCGTGCAAACGTACCCTCGTAGCATCGGCATATCAAATCAGAAAAGCTATGGCAGCATTGCTTACATTCAAATAATCCGTCGTTGGCAAAGTACTTCTACCTAAAACTATGTTGAAACAATGCGTACGTTATACAAATAAGAAAACAAATAATATACTCGATCGTGACCTGAATCTTTTTTAGCCCTTACCTATAGGATTTTAAGAAGGACAAAAAAGTACAAGAAATAAATTTTCATGCTCCACAATATCAAGTTGTTATCAAAAAAACATTTTTAGTCGGATAGTTGTGCGGGCATTATGGGTGTGTCCTTGAAAAATTTACGTCACTTCCAAACTCTTTTGCAAATTTGTAGGCGATATCTGGGCACACGGCTGACAGATGAACAAACTGACATGTGTAGGTGCATTCCAAAGGTGAAATTGGCTAAGAATTCATATACTTTGTGCGGTAGTTTTTTTTTTTTTTATTTTGATTTTGATTTTGATTTATTGGGCAGGCGTGGTCAATTTTTTCCATTTTTGTACAGGTAGTACAGCATCGCCCATAGAATTTTAATTCAAGTTTTTGTATATTTATCAGCTTTAGCTGAGATGAGTCATGAGCAAAAAAACCAACTTTTTATTTCGTTTAAAACGCAGAGGTGTTCTCAGTTTACGTGGTGCTGTGGGCACGTCCTTTGACCGATTGGGCACATTCTCAATGCAAACCTGCCTGCTAGAATTTCTATGTTTCTGCCAAATTTGGACTCGATAGCTTCATTTTTGTGGTCAGGGAAATATTTACAACATGCATTACTCGGACGGACAAACCAAAAGATGAACATGCTTAAGTCGATTCAGAATTTGATGCTGACTAAGAATATATATACTTTGTGGGATCTCTGCAGCTTCCTTCTCCATAAGTTCTAATACAAAAAAAAAAAAAAGAATATCTATGTGAAATTATGATGAAAGGAAGGAAGTTATCCGTGTTGAAAATGAAATTTCAATATTGCAAATTTTCATAAAACGAACTTCAATTCAAGCTGAAAGTTTTGAATAAGTATCGGGTAATATACCAGGTAAAGCTATGGAGCTGGAATGGTGCCCTTCACTGACTGAAACGAGCAGATTCATGATCAAACACAGTTAAATTAATTCAATAATCCATGATATTTAAAAGTGCTCCCGTTTATATATTGTCGCGGCGTTTATCCATTTTCCGCAACATATGCAATATTTGAAGGACGTATTACAACTCCTGTGACTAGTTGGATGAGCCGCTTGTTGAATTTTTTCTACTCTACATTACTTGTGGTACAGAGTTCATTAAATTAGTACGGACGTATGTTCACGCAGAAGGGCTTATGACGGACCCACCTTTTATTGTATCGATCGATTCAGAATCATTTTCTAAATCGATCTTTACCTACCTGTCCGTCTGATGTCTGTTAGGTCGCAATTTTTGAGATATTTTGATGAAATGTGGTAGTTTTCGATGTACTTTGGCCTAAAGACGGTCGCTGTTGAAAATGGTTCGGATCAGTTCACTTTTCCGACCACTCCCTATATGACATCCTATTCTGGAAATTCGTTATATGGAAAAAATCATAATTTTTTTACAATTTCTCGAAAAAAGTGGCTTATTAGTATTATTTCAGGGTTTTAAATTGAAATGAGAACTTTGGACCGACTGGGAAAATTTTTGAACCCCTTCTCATATAAGGGAAATTGAAGTTCTTACGAAAGAAAGGTATAATTTTCAGTGCTTCATGATGAAAATACGATTATAATACTAATTGAAGTTAAAAAAGTTGAGTGTACCAAATTTGGATAAACCCTGCCCTTTTTATGATGGAAGTTGATTTATAATGGTAATGTGATGCAAAAGTTAACTCTACAAAATTTGAACAACATATACCTATTTTTAGATCCTATATATCTAAGATATCTAAGGATTTCCACGAAAATTTTTGCTTTTTAGGGCACAAAAGTCAAAATTTTAATATTTTACCATAAAAATATATCGATATTAGTAGTTCGATATAAAAATTAACAAAAGCGAACAACAATTTTTGAATTTCTCGGACACGACGGTTGTAGCGGTTTTTGGTCGTCTCTCTTGCAACAACACATCGTTCAATTTGTTCAATTCACGTCGGTAGGCATCTGCAGTCACAGTGTCATTAAGTTTTAGCAGCTCGAAATAGCGCATATCTTGCTAATCCCGCCATATGCACAGCAAAAGTTTATGACTATAAATATTCCGCTTCAGTGTTCATGTGGATAGTTTATCATTTTTGATAAAAATATATCTCAACAATTGCGCCTTTTATGTTGAAGACAAAGAAACAACACAGACAGACGGCCAGACGAATAGACGAGTTTTCTGAATACACCTGCTCCTGAATCAATCGGTATAATCGAAGAGTGGCTTTGTACACCAAAAAGTGTAGGGTGTAAATGTTGTCAAACCGAACACATTTTGTTAATAAATCAACACAATCTACTTTGTAGGCCATATTTAAAGACTATACACTATTTGTATAAAGCATAGAGAAAACTGTTTCGGCTCAATTTGTTAACAACTTTCTTCCCTAAAGGATAAAGGTTTAGTATGCACAACATAGAATGTAATAAATTCAGTTCACTTAGCGTCTACCATTTAATTACTTGCATCTGCATATAATTGAGACATATATAGTAATGCCATATAAGTACGTATTGTTGGACGGAAACAATAAAAGTGATGATCATCATATTATCGAAAATTAACTTCTAATAAATAAATCGCGTAATATATTGTAAAGTAGGCAATTGCTGCAGTAATTTACACACAAACCAATAGTTCCAAGTCGACCAAGTTTTACATAAATAAATATTCCATATGTTAAGAATCACACTTTCATTGATGTTTTTACTAATGAATGGTTGAGTGCTTGCGAGCAGGTTCACGACTGGGTTGGCAATTGACATCTAGGCGCGTCGATGCTCGTCAATCGGCGTTTAACGTGATAATTGGATCGTCTGCACATGTGAAAAAATCGTATATATAATATGCTTTTAACTAAGCAATAACTTAGGAGAAAAAGTATTAGGAGATTTTTTGTCATATTTCTTTTATATCGACATGTGCTCCAGGATGTATCACACATTTTCCAATAAACGTGACAGCTAAAAAGAGCTAAGAAGGTCGCACCATTTATCACATTAGACTAAGCAAAATCATGTTCTGACTCGACCCAAATTCATCTGTCCGGGTGCTTGCCTTTCCGATGCTTACCCTTATATAGTTGTGTTCAATTTACAGCTTGCAGCCAATTGATGAGATGTTTCAATGTAATTTGGTAAACTGTGTGTGTTTATGGGGTACGTCTCCTATTCGTGTAACAGGATGACTCTCTGAGAGGAAGAAAGAAGGAGAGGGAAAGTTGGTGCCCATAGTCTAGCGAGTGTGTGGCCAATCATTCTGTTCAGTCCATTCTCGTATAAGTACTTGTACAAAAAATAAGCCTTTGTACAGGAACAGTGTCCAACTTTTAGTATTTTACAGCGAACGTCGGTCCGTCGGGAAGGTAGTGTAACATATAATTTTATCGCGCGAAAATAATTGGCTTTTCTCAAATTTGGACCACATCTTGACCCTCTTCCATATAGAAGCTCTCATCGAAAGTATGTCTTTCTGTGTGAAAACAATGTACAATTTTTGGGATTTCATTACGAAAATAAATAAAGACATGTATCAGGTCAAGTGATGTACGGTCTTTAGGTGACAATCTTCTCTGACTACATATTTTTTTACTCGTTTTTTATTGTAAATTTTTCTTTTATTCCTTTTATTCGAATCATAATGCTGTCGGCGCAAAACTTTTATGCGGAACTTTCGGCGGAAGGCATGGCCAAGTGGCATTCGCATGGCCGTTTGCCTCATCAAAAGAGATTTGCAAGGAACGTAGCAAGATGCACATGAATAGGACAAGGACTAGGAGTGAGGAAACTTTGTTCATTTTCATCCTAAAATAACTAAAATTATAGACTGAAAGTTACGCCTCGGTACGACGTGATCTGAAACAGCAAATATTTTTTAATAGTCTCGTCCCAAACAAACAACAATAGTCTTCTATAGAACGCAGTGCAGAACGCAGATGAATTCAGGCGAAGAGTATTGTATTTATTGTATATTTGGTGTATTAAATTTATCTCCCCTCAAAGTCCATATTATGCCGTGTATATCAATCAATGTCGCTAAATACGAAAATTTTTCTCTTTATTTCCTTTGTTTTGTTTTCTACTTTGACGAATGGCTGACTAATCACCAGCCAAATGTTTTCAAATGTCGAAACTATTGAAATATTAATTAAATCTGAGATCTTTATACGTTTTGCTGATAGTTTTTTTTTCTTTTTATGTCTTTTCAATTTATGAGCCGCATGATGAAGGAATTTTTATTTTATGAGCCCGGTATACGTATGCAAGTACATGATGTGCTTGCGATAAGTGAACATTTTTTAACTGAAAAAGATGAACAATTTGCGATAAATGACATTTTTTTGCCAGAGCACAGACAAGCCGCCATCAATAATATTTTTAATGCTTTTTTGGCGGTAGTTTTTATTTAAAACTTTAAGCTGAATATATATATAATATAAAGAGTTTTATCTCCGCATCCCCGTATATTCTTTTCGTTGTTTATATGTGTGTTTGCTTTTATAAATTTCCTGTTTTCTTATTTGGTTAAATTTGGATAAGACGTACTCATGACCCGATTGCTTAGCTGTTGGCTTATTTTCACTTTGATGTGTGTGTGTGTGTGTGTGTGTGTGTGTGTGTATATGTGTGTGTGTATGTGTTTCATGAGGGATTTATGGTTTCCTTTTGTAGCATTTTTGCCGAGCCATGAATTACGCAAATAGGAAAGTGAAACTTGGCTTTTTTCAATGGGAAAAAACTTTTCTTTGGCACTTGTACAAGCAACTTTAAGTTTCTGTTGCAATAAAGTTTATTTAAAGGGGAAACATTCAATTAACGTTTTTTTCTTATTTTTTTCCTTTTTTTTTTTTTTTTTGTAGATAAAAGCACTAAGAATTTTTTCAATTTCTCGGAATTACTTTATATATACATATAAAAAGAAATATACATAATTTTATTCGCAATATATAATGAAAACAAACGATAATTACATTAGCAGCTTATCAAATACACACACTGATGCATATGACTGTAAATCAATTTAAATCCCAAACAGATTGCATATGCGATAAGCTTTTCCCATTTAAAACCACAATAACATATATGCGTTTTCAAATAGCATTGAAAAATAGTTTACCGCACTATACTGCACGTAGTCAAGCAACACTATTCAATAATTTAAGCCAATGTGACATGGCCCTTATATTGGGGCCATTTTTTCATCCTTTCAGCCCCCTTCAAATCGAATCTCGCCTTAAATTCCAATAAAAAATTTCCAAAAATATGTCTGCTTATTCTCCAGCTCCAGCTCCAGCTCCAGCTCCAGCTTTTATCTGTAAATAGTTTCACAGCATTCCATGTTGATCACTCCTCTTATTCCCATCACTGAAGGCGTATAGATGCTATCATGTGGATTGGAAACTTGGTTCGGTTGTAGGAGATAGAACAAATTTTTAATTGAGAAAAGTCTTTCGTCAAGTTATTCAATTTACTTGTGCCAAGCTCTGTCACGTGGTCATCGATTCAACCCTTGTCATATGGAAATCTTTTCAAAAATATATACTAGGAACAGACACAATTCATTATCAGTTTAGTTGCAATTTGTTCCTCAACTTCTGCTAGAAAAGGCAACCAATCCTTTGATGCTCGCCAGGGAATGCTCAATTGTCTGAATGATATAGTAACAATGTAACATAGGCGTTGCTCGAACACAGACAATACTAATGAAGCTCGTGTTAATCGGAAGAAATAATATCTCGTGAATGCACAGGGTAGGCAACACTAGTCACGAGTTTTCCTTCGTGGGACCAAACATCGTTACGCTGAAAAATCACAATGTGATTACTTTTGACATATGGTGCCTCTTTTTCGGCTCAGTTGCATTACTTAATTGTTGTTTCCTGTCGACGTCTTTGGCTCGTGTCATCAGCTGCTAGTCCACTAAACGCAACTGTCCGTTCACTAATAAGAGTCCAAAAGGAAATTTGTCATCGGCGTTTTTTCAAATAACGGCGAAACCTAGCTTAGCCTCGTAAAAACCATTATAGATTTATCGTTGCACTGAAAAGCTTGTCTCTCTACAGTCCGTGAGGCCTTGAGCCAGTTATTCGGGCTCTGCTAAATTATGGTTCAAGTATATCTTCAAAAACCGTCTTATTATTACATTCTCTTATTATCTTATTATCCTAGTGATTATATATTCTACCTTTTAACTATTTTGCAATCGGTGGAGCATTAATTACCGTCGATTAAATTTGTAAAACTGTGTGTTAAATAGGAAACGACGAGATCGCGTTTCCAGTTATCGTTACAAATTTGTTTTGTCACATGCCTTCAGGTTTAGTTATAGTACATACGTCATTAAATAGTTTTAAATTTTATGTGGCTGCACAACCGCTTCACAGAGATTGCTTTAAGGCAAATTGGTGAGACATCCGACGATGACACCTCATGTAAATCTATTTATATTTTCAAATATTAATTTTTTTCCATTTTGCTTAATAATGACTTGGAATTTTAATAACACTAATTTATTACCCGTAAGGAACCAATGACCTGTCATAATGTTTATACATTAATGTACGGAATATGTTGGTAACTTATGAGCAAACCGTTTACATAATGCCATTGAAAAGCTTTTAACGTTATTTATAAGTGTAATTATGGTTATCTCTTCATCTAACGGAACGTTACGGTATATGGGCTGCAACAAAAAGACTCAGCTATGAGTAGCCCGCTCTTACTTCAAGCTAATGTATACGACAAAAGCCTGAGAAATTTTAAGTTTCGATGCTCGAAAATATCGAGACTCGAAGAAACGAACAAGCTTCGCCCAAAAATAAACAATTGTAACAGTGAACGGAGTTGAAATGGGTTAAGATGAGTACGCAAACAATTTTGAAATGATCAAATGCTTGAAGATACCTTCTGAAGCCCTTTGGAGTCACTAGAGGAAACCTGATCGCAAAAACACAAACTCGATGTTTATTGACTACAAGATCTGACGATTCGTGTGGCAATAGATGTTTTATAACGATGCTATACATATATTTTTTATTCTTTCTTCCGGCAATGTTTGTAGTGGGCGGAGTGGGGAAGACTTATAAGTAGAGATAAAATAACAATATTTCTCAACACCAATTCTCATTTTGGATTCTCAAAGACTCAATACTTTTTAGATAACCGTCGGTAAAATGTACTTGGATTTATGTGTGACGCACATGTTTGTGTGTGCTTTGAATTTGCCAAACGAAAACAAACAAGTAAGGATTTTATATTCGAGTTTAACCGAATCTTGTACACCCATCAACCTTACCGTACTAAAAAGAAACAAAGAAAATTAGATTTCAACCCCCCTTATAATATTGGATAGACCTTGTAATCAATCATTTAAAGTTTTTTCGTACAAGTTCTTATCGATGTATCTGTTTTAGTTCATAGAAAACGTGCAAAGAACCTAGAAGAAGAGAAGATGTTCTATATATATATATATATATATATTGTGGACGATGTGACTCATTCTCAACACTACTGTACGTGCAAGAACTTCTAATGTTTTTGCCAATTTGGAAATCCATCTTAAAACGGTCTTTAAGAGCGGATGATCCATATTTACTCTAGACGGACTGACGGATGGACATGTTCAGATCAATTCGAAATTTAATGCTTACCGAGTTAGTGCATATTCTCATTATGGAGTCTCTGATGCTTTCTTCTGCGTGTTGCAAACATTTCAATCAAGTAAACATATCCAGTCACATCCCCATTTATTATTTGGGATAGGAGTGATAAATTATTGGAAAGAGCAATCAGCTGCATAACATTGTAAATCCATATGACGGATTTTAAAGCAAACTTGCAATTTTATTATTACGAACGTAAAGTAGATACTTGGACACAAAATAAAAAATAAAAAATAAAAATAAATAAATTAAAAGACATTTTATTACAGCAAACATTAGAAAACGATTGAGGCAAACTAATATATAATTTTAAGCTTCCTATGATGAATACTTTAACAATTGCCGCCTAGATACGGAGATATGATGTAGAAAATACACTGTGGCTGTAAGTGGTTCTTCAAGTTCTTCATGAAAAATTTATGAAATGTATATCGTTTAATAATAAATTCGATACTAACGATACGATGAAAGTCAGGCAGACATACACTAAATGTGCAAACAATGAAAAGTAGCAAAATCGATTGTGTATGCGAATAAACGGATTGAATAATTAAAGCGATAAAAGAAAGAAAGCATATCAGCCTGCAAAACTATATTTGTTTTTCTCCTTTTCGTGTGCAAGCAAAGAAAGCAACTTTGGTTACAAAGAAATCTACGGTTTCGTATACACTGCTTAGTTGCTCTTCATTCTGCTGCTGAACTGTTGGAGAACTTAGGCACGCTTTATAAAACCAGTCATGTATGTTAGGACAAATGATGTGTGATGTGTGATGTCACACTTGTAAAGGCGAAGTTCTTCTTCTAAGAAATATATTCTCTCTCTCTCTCTCTCTCTCTCTCTCTCTCTCTCTCTCTCTCTCT
>NW_024004966.1:0-27097 GCF_014805625.2 Glossina fuscipes
CCATATGTATGTGAAAGAGAGCAATAATGAAACAACAAAAAAAAAAAGAGAAGAAGAACAAAAATTGCAACTTTTTCAATACAAAATATTTTGCATATATTTTTAAAAGCATTCATGCGTATATTTAAATTTTATTCAGTTAGTTATTCATCCAGCAGTTGGCATAGTTTGTTTTGCTCTTTCGGGTGTAATGAAGCGCGCGATTAAAACAATAGCACTTTCATTTTCATGAATATATTATAAAGTGTATGCAGAAACGAAATTATTATTAATCTTAAAATATATTAAAAATTTAAATTCAAACCCGCGCAAATTCACATTTAATCCCGCGTTATTTCCCCATTGATTAGTTTATCATTTTCTAACTGAAGCTATAGATATGTCATTATTTATTTATTAACAAAGCCAGCTAGCTAATCACCATAAATAAATGGTTTTTTTTTTCTTCTTCTTTCAAATTCAATCAGTAGCATAAATAGAGATATCGGAATGAATGTCTGCACTGAAGTACTTCAGCAAAGCAGTTAAGAAAGCAAAGTCTGCAAATATATACTAACTTCGAATCTCCGTAGTCTTGGGTTACACTAATTATAATAATCGTTCAATCTGAAGAAAAAAATATTGCGAATCTTTCAAGTCAAAGCCAGTCGACATATTTACCTATACGTGGATACGTTTAACACGGCCGCACGTTGAGGCAAAAGATTGAAGCTTCGTGAATATATCAATCGTTCAGGGATCAAGTTCAAATATCACAATCTGTGATCTGTGATGTCTAAAGCACGCAATGATTTAAAAATTCGCCATAGAATTCCAAAGATAAGAAAGTTTATGTGCATTGATTGACTTGTATAAAGCGATGGGTATCAAATTTCACTTCGAGATGAATAACTTTTCGCAAATTCCCAATGGATGCATACGAATGAATCTTTGGCCTTTAAGACCTTTGATTAAGAAGAGGGAAATTATTACAAGTCTTTTACATCTTTTACAAGCGAAGCAAATGTAAATTTAAAAAAAAAATTTCTAAATATGATTACGGTAATGGCGAATGGCGAGTAAAGGAGAAGTGAATGAATTTATTTAAAACTGCTTAGGCAAATAAGAGAAAGCGTAAGAACACCCCATTCGCCCCACGGCGAACGGGTCTTAACTATCTACCACATCGAGCGTATATGTGTTTACTTACAAAATGCGAACTATTCTGTTATTACTAAACTTTTCGGGTGGTTCTTATGACAATTTCGACAAAGTCATTTGCGATATATCCACTTTCAAGTCGGCGTAAGCGGGCGTAAAGAAACATTTATATCAAGGTTTCAATCATCAATATATACTTAATAGTAAGCGTAAGCTATACGGAAATGTTTGTTGTGGAGTTGTTTGCAGGCGCTACATGCCCATTGTCATTCAGTTTAGTTATTTATCGCACGATGATAATCAAATCCCGCCATTGATATTGTAGAAGCTGTCTCAGTTTTGCCTGCCAATTATTGAGAGATTCCCTGCGATTCAAGTGTTCAGATAACGTCGTTACTTGCATTCATTTTAAATTGCTTTAAGCGAATAGACTCTATATCGTAAGTTCATTGCATACCACTTCATTTTCTATAATATTCAAGGCAAAGTGATATTTCTGCTTTGATAAGCTCGACAATGGGTGTCGTTGAATACTTAATTCTAACCATAGACGACAATAGGTTTTCATGCTGAAAGGAACATTGTTTCAAGCTTTTGATTGGTTGATATGTTGAACCAAAAAAAAAATAAATAAATAAATAAATAAATAAAAATATGCTATAAAAATTAATTTGAGTTCAGGCAAACGCTAGTCGAACATCGTTAACATTGTTGGTTTGAAAAGTTCTAGTTACGTACGTAGCGAACAGTTCTCGTATAGTCTTAATTGAGATGTGAATAACATCAAGGCAAGTCTGCAAGCGATTAACCCCACGTGTTGCCAAAATATTTTATGAGTGTTCTGTCGTCGCGTAATTTATTTTATTACATTATAACTATTCATTACAAAATCCTATAATAGCTGAACATGTACGACAATATATTATAATGCATAGTACGTTCGAAAAGGTTTGCAAATTTACGCTTTATAGTTAATTAAAGGGTTTTATCATTATTATTATTATTATTATTATTGCTTTTAGTTTTTTTTTTTTTTTTTTTTTTTTTTTTTTTTTTTTTCGTTTTCAAAAAAGAAAAAAACGTATGCTCTATTCAATAGTAAGTTGAGTTTACGTATAGATGAATGTACATACATGGCAGTGGAATAAATAAATGAAAATGAAAATTGAATGAAAACTTTTTTAAAATTGCGGAGCTTTTTGTATGCATAGAATGAAACCACAATTAAGTATGAGGGTATTTGGGTGTCCGGGCATAAGAGCATAGCACGTAGGCGTATATGCTTTACCTTTAATTAAAATGAAATCCGTAAATGAAATTTTGTGATTTCATTCGTTTAAAACTATAATCAAAGAGATCTAATGATTAAATATTTAGTAGAACGCATAAATGCATGGACAAAATGAATGCATCGTACACCTCCATGTGTGTGCACATATATTATTTAATAAATCAATTATCATTAAATATTATGAATCAGAGATCAGAGCATTATAAATATTATTGTATAACTTAAGCGCATCTTATACGTTGAGGAAATTACGTCATGGAAGGGAAAGATAAATCAAGATGTTTTGTCTAAATTAGTCAATATTGCAATATTACTGCGTTTAACAATTGCAAGCAAAGAGCCTCGAATGCAGAGAGCAACCAATTTCCGTTTTTGAACATCCATTTTCTTTCTAACCACACTTCGTCAAATGACGAGCTAAAGTGAAAATTAATTGATTTTGACTAAGAAAAGATAACATACAATTTAAGTATCATAATGAATTCATGTATGTATGTATGTATGTATGTATGTATGTATGTATATATATATGTATGCATGTGTGTGTGTTGTGTGTGTGTGTTTGTGTTTGTGTATGTGAGCAAGTTTTCTTGTCTCTATTCAACTCTAATTTGGGAGAAATTACATTTTTGTGAAATGGCTTAAGCAAACGAGTTCTGCAAAGAAAACAGGAACTGTAAAGGGAGAGCGAAGGAGAACAAATCGCAAATTGTTCTTACATTGTCTATTCATTTAAAACACCACAGTCTCGAATAAGTTACCTAAACGCTAATCATATTTTCGGACAAAAGAGAAATCCTCAGACCTCTTTGATCTTATCCATTTTTGGAAAATCTTGGATTGGGACTTGTGAAGCATCAGACACGAGCACTTTTATAATCCCAAGATATTTCAATATATTCGTCAATTAAGTCTTTGGATTATAATTATAAAACAATCGTACACTTACGATATGTTGTATATTTTCCATTCAGATTCTCCAACCACGGTATGCTTTCATTTCAAAAATTTTGTTAATCGATACCGTATGATTAGTATTCACTTCATTCTACCGACATCGGAAGGGATAGATTAAAAGCAAGTTACGGAATCCGAATGTTCTTCACACTAGATATACGGGGACACGTGAATTTGAGGATCGTCACAATCGCAAAAATAAAGATAAGATGCTGAAATTCGACACATATATTGCTTGATCGATTAAGAATGCGAGACTAAAAAATGGGGGTTATGTGTTCAAATACACGCCCACAATGCAGAAGAACCTAAAACAAAGGTCGGAAAACAAAGACCACTTTCGAAAAATGTTTATGTATAATTTGTGAGTCCATGAAGACCTATTCGAAAACTTACGATCCGAGCTTCACTAGGATCACTTTTAGGTTTAGCCCTAAAATGGTTCCAATCGGTTTACTACCGCCTACAACGTATATCACTTCTATTAATTATTGTGGTTTGAAAATTTAACGAATAAAACGACGTCGTACTCAACATATTTTCTTTCCATTTAACTGATTCTACGCCGCTATGAGTTGCCGGCATATTAATTATTTTTCAAACCATTGCTATTATATGGCATGAGTGTATTTCTGTGCTATTTTGATAAATAAAATCAAAGACTTAAAACACTGTATTTCTTGTATGGACTTAATGATGACCTATCACTTCACTTCACTACAACTCACACTTTTCGAAGGTTTAATGGATGGGGAGAAGTACATTTAAAAGTGTTGCTAAAGCTAATTTGAATTCAGTCGATGTTTAATTTCCCAAGTAAATAGCGTTTAATGCAAAATCAACAGCCCTCACCAAGCTAATTACATAATCTCAGCGGCGAGTGATAACTTTGTTAAAGTAGTGTAATGTGAGGAATTTTTAAGAAGTTTAACAAATCATAGGGAAAAAGCAAATGTACGGTTGCGACCGAATCTTTTATACCCATTACCGCTATCCTATAAAAAATTGAAAATAAGGAAATATCTGGGAATGGTTTTTTTATTTTTTTAGAGTAGTCTCGTGGAAATTTATATCGTATATCTATCTGTTCTAGTTTATAATGCAAGAGCATAAGGCACGGAAAGCAAATGTGTTCTCAGTTTTGCTTGTATAGGCGTGTGGGCGTTTTTGATCTCCACGGGCCACTTTACAACTCTTTTGCAAATTTGCAGGCGATATCGTCTTTTCTCGGGGACAGGAAAATGTGGACCACGAAATACTACACAGTTGAGCAGACGGACAGAATGACGGACTAGCAATGGGGCCAATGGGTAGACGGACGAATGGACGTGCAGGCTAAGTATTTACGTACTTTTCTGGAATTTTGGAATTTTTGTACATTTACTTGCTAGAATTTATGATTAATTAGCAAACAATCACGAAGAAAATATATGTAAGGGATTTGCTTATTTCCTGTTATTCTCTTATATTTGATATTGTACATCGTGTTTGTTAGATCAGATTATTTTTAGGCCGATGTACCAAATTTCGTTGAAATATCTTAAAGATCATCATCTGTGAGTTGAACATAAAAATCCAAGGTGAACATACGGACAGACGGACAGACATGCATAGGTTGATTGATTGAAGTGGTTCCGAATCGATCGGCATACAAAAAGGTACCTGCATCTCAAGTTTTTCTTGCTGCTGTACACCGCCGCACAAACGTAATATACCCTTGTACTACGAAGTAGTGTATGGTATAATATTAACACATTTTTGAAAATCTTTGTACAATTTCATGCAGATATTAGTTGAAAGTAAAAATGTTTTCAAGCAGCAAAAAACTATTTACTTTAATATAAAACATGTAAGAAAATTATGTTCGGGCAGAACCGCATCTCTTTACACCTTGCAGCGTTGTTCTAAAGAAGGCAAAATAAGTAAAACAACTAAATTTTCATACTCTATAATAGGGAGTGGGCCGGCTGAATTTTCTATTTTCAAAATACAAGATTTTGTCGCGGAGGCGTGTCTCTTGAAAAGTTTAGGTCACTTCCAAATTCTTTAGCAAATTTATAGACATATATAGGGCGGACGAACAGATGGACAACTGAATGGACGGACATACTTAGATGCATTCCGAATTTGAAACCGGCGTAGAAGTTGTATACTTTATGGAGGTTTTCAAGCTTCCTTCTGTGCGTTATAAAGATTCCAGTAAAAAAATTACATTTTAATGCATACACTCTAACATTGGATAGGTTTGCATTTTCTATTTTTCTACAGCATGTGTTCTACGGCATGGCCCATAGAATATGCATTTAAGTTTTCGTACATATATCTGCTATAGGTTATGAGTAATGAGCGAAAAACCATTTTTTGGTTCTCTTCAAAAGCAGAGGTATTCACAATTTACATGGTGCTGTGGGCGTGTCCTTTGACCGGTTGCGCTCATTTTCAATACCGGCCTATATGCAAGAACTTCCAATGTTTCTTTCAAATTTGAAGTCGATAGCTTTATTTTTCCAACAGGCATTACACGGACAGACAGACGGACATGCTTACATCGATTTATATTTTGAATGTATATACTTTGTGGCGGCTATGAAGATTTCTTTCGGGTGTTGCAAACGTTTTGACAAAATGAATATACCCCGCATCCTTCGGAGTTGGTTATAAAAAAAACTATAAAAGCGACGAAGCATTAAAAGGGGAAACAACAAGTACTAAAAGTAAAATGCTAAAAAGAAAATTTACATGTTCACGTTTGTTCAAAGAGTTTACCTTATTTGATTAAACAGATTTTCTTTTACAATCGTTCGTGCCGTTCAAATCAAATATAAAATTTCAAATCCTTAATGCTCGTAAATCTTTCACAAATCATATAATTTTTGTTTATACAAAACGATGGAGCAAAAAAATAAACTTAAGCCTTAACAAATGGCTTATTATGTATTTTTCAATTTTTATTGCATTATAAAATGTTTCCCTTACTAGCATGGCTTACACGTATGTCCTCAATTTGAATAAATCTATTATTTATGGCAAAAAATTATTTGAAATCGTCCTTAAAGGATTAAATATACCATCCTGCGAAGCATTACAGAAAAACTATAGCAAGTACAAATAGACTTGATTCGTCTTAAGATTCGGAAGCAATCGCGTAATAATCTACGTTAGTAGACTGCCAATAAAAGACGCTTGACTCCATGTGATTAGCTGAAATTAAGTAAAGAATCGCGACTAACAACTCAATGGTCGCGGATTCCAGTCGCAAGTGCGCGCGATATTTCAATACACGCGACCATACGTTCTAATTTATCCGACAGCCCTTAAATATATACATTGTAAATATATTAACAAAATATATAGACAATAACTATATATAAATAAGGACCCTCGACTCTTACCAGAATTGCTTATTCAATAGATATTAAGGTATAAGACTGAACTGGGCTTTGCGTTGAATTTCCTTAAGCCCTAAGTTGATTCAGTGTAGTGAGTTATTAATAATCGATGCTATAACAATATCGTATTATAATAGTATTATAACGAATCGTATACTAGGTAAAGACGTTCCTAGAAGTGACTAGTGAAAACAGTATAGTAGGTGCGGAAGAGGTCGAAAACGTGGTCCGACCCAAACCATTTACAAGTGCATTCCGCGTTGTACAAGGACATCGATGTCTTTAACCTTTTTAAACTAGCAATCAGTATATATAAGCAATTAGTACAGAATTGTAATTCGATTTGGCCATTTTTCAGGTATCAATGTTAACTCGGTCGTCGAAAATCTGAGAAATACAAACATTGATATAGAATTTTGAAACGGGCTTCGTATTGGTTTAATTTAATCGCAGAAATTAAATTTTGGAGTGAACATTATTTCTCCGGAAATACATCGCGAACGTGAACCAAACTAAGCTTGTCCGTCCGTTTGGTCGTCTGCCGGTTTGACCATGTATTCCATGCGAGATATTTCGATGAAACTTGGTACACTGACATGTTTGTCCCAAGGACGAAAGCCTTATTTTGGTAAATCAAAAAATCGCTTAGAATTATTATTTTGGCGTTCAAAGTTGTTAGGAAAACTTTGGATCGGATGGGGACTTTTGCTATATAACCGCTCTTACGGAGCCTGAATTGTAAAAAGGCCTCATTTTTAATTTGCTGATTATTGCCTGATAGTAATAACTTGACATAAGAATTAATTTTACTAAAATTTGGACCATGTAGATCTATTTTTTTGGATCCCAAGCCCTATTAGGGTTCGAGTGAAAAGTAAGTTTATCATTCAAGCAATTTATGGACTCTGCTATGTGCAATGATTTTTAGAATGAGAAAAGTGGTACGTGCTTGAGTTCACATGGCGAGAATAGAGAGGGATTCGGTCCAGTTAACGACAACCCAAAGTAAAGGTAAAATCGATCATCAATTAAATATCAATGTTATATAATTGATAAAAAATATGGTAAATTTTGCGAACTTATGAAGCGTCCCTAACATAATGACCAAATTGTCACAATGAATATGAAAAGTTATTCAGTCCCTCTCTGCTAATTAAAATAAAAATAATTGATGTGAGTAAGTGAGTAGGTAGGCTCGTTGTATGGTATGGTATGGATATGCAAGTGTTAATTATATAGCATATGCAAAAAAATAAAAACCATCAGCCTGACATTTATTTACCCAACCCTCACATATTGCATTTTATATAAAAATATTATACTCGGGTAAGACAAATGGTTAAACGCCTTACAACTCTTCACGTAATATTCGCCTATGATTTTGAATCGATCGACGTCATAAAATATAAATCTATCGTAAGTTTTTATGGTTGTTACACACATTCACATACACTTAGGTAGACTATACCAAATCTAGTTTAGAAGCAATTAAAGAAATATAGTCTAAAGTTTGTAAATAAGCTTAAGTGGATTACAGATTGAGGTGAGGCAACACCGTCATCAAGAATTATCAATTTAATTAAACGAAAAAACCTAACAAAAATCGAAACAGGTTACAATCCTTCGTTGCATTGTAGACCACCTGTAAAACAATTCGTAAAAAGAAGAGAAAAATATTATGTGTGTGTGTGTGTGTGTGTATGTGTGTATATATATATATATATATATATATATATAGGTATTTTACGAACTCATTTACATTTACTTTGTCGGCATTTATTTGTTTCCCAGTTAGCACCTCTTCTTGATTACCATGTGCACGATAGGTAATAAACTTATTTAACTACAAGAATAGCAAAAAGAGAAAAGACATCGAGAGGAAACTTTAGAACAAAATTAAGTTAAAAACTTTCTTTAAGAGATTTTTCTTTTATTTTCCTTTTCGCAAGTCTTTTGTGGATAAAAATAAATAGATGTCATCATCGCCATCATTGTCACACACTTAAACTTACTCTGACACGTACATAAGACAAACAATCAAAAACAGCCGGAGATGCTGCACAATGCGATGTCTTTATAAATGCTTTGGAAGGAAAGGAATATTTAAAATTTCACTAATACAAACGTAAATGGTATAAAAACAAAACAAGCCATTAACAAAAGATGCATTTTTGTTTGAATTAGGTTAAGAATAACTCGATATGTGCTCGTCTCAGCTAAGTTTAAAGAAATTTTTTACTAAACTTAAGAAAGCTAGAAGCCCTATATATATATATATATATATATATATATACGAGTCGTCGATTTCTCAAGTGACTTGATTTTTTTCATTCAGAAAATGGAATTAAATCACTCTCAAAATAATCATCTAACATATTAATCTAAAAAATTTATATTTAGTTTAGTACTAGAAGAAGAAAACACATGAAAAGAAATAAAAATTGTTCACTTCGATTTAACATACGGGAGCAGGCGAAATAAAGCTTAATCGATTCACATCTTTAAACTAAGTATAAGTAAAACAGTTTTAAAATAAATAAAAGCATCATAGTCGCACTCCACTACTGATAATATCGTTCTTTATATCTTTTCGTAAACATATACGAAAACTCATACTTTGGTTGCTGTTGGCAAAGCCTATATATATATTTATGTGGAAGAGACTATCACAGGAAATTAAGTTTCTGAGAAAAGAACTGTTATTCACTTATTTTCACCAAATCATCACAAACAAAAAAAGCCTGCTTCTCGTTAGACTTGCGCGGCGTAAATTGGACACAGCTTAATTTCATGCTGAATTACTGTTGTTGACCAATCTTCACTATAGAATACATTAAAAACAAGTCAAAAAAAAGTAGTAAGAAGTAGTAAGCCCCCGTTCCCGTACTGACGACTTTTTAAAATAATACGGGAAGTAGTCGAAAAAAGTGGTGCGATCCAAATCATTTCCTTTGGGGCAAAACACGTTAGCCTACTAAAATTAATCAAAATATCGCACAAAATTTGCGGCCTGTAGGTTGAACACAAGAAAGCCGGAACGACGGACGGACGGATAGACAAACTTAAATCGATTCAGGAATTCTAACCGAAGCGAATAGTATAATAAAATCTCTATTTCAAGTATTTCTGCATACATATGCACAAACTTAATACATCCTTGTGTAGGGTAATTGGATATTTTTACTCTGTAAAGAACTTTTTTTCGTAGAAGTAATTATATAGGAGTGGGTTTAAATTCTTGGCCCGTCCTATTCAAATCTTCCGCGTCCGTTTAATGTGCTCAAATATTATTACTTAGCGAACTTGATCAGATATATTTGAAAATTGCTATAATGACTATTGCAAGATAACGGTTTATATAAGAAGCGATCATGAAAATGGGCCGATCCGAGTCATTTTTAACAGAACTTGTCATTTGTGCAACGCACACGATTATGCCAAACTTTGGAAAAATAAGCATTGCTAAAAGCACATGGACGGACATCAGGCAGACATGCGAACAAAGACGCAATCTATTCAGAAAATGATTCAGGAAGTGATTCTGATCTCGACATATATATTTTATGTACTTCTGGATGTTTGCACCATCTTAATGCACCCCGTACAACAAGTATATTGTCAACAAAATATATACAAATATATGTATGTAATAATAAAACAATGTTTCCTTTGGGTGTAGAATAGAAAAATTTTATTGTATTGATTTCACTGTTTTGTGCGAAAACAAGAAAAACTATACATTTTTGTAGTCCTTGTTTTATTTTATTATATAAACGAAAACAAAACTATCTTGCACTCTTATGCATGCAGTTTATTACTTTAGAATCTATTCAAATAAATATTCAAGTTATGCTGGCGACAAGTGTACACGATTCTATTTTCTGGGTACTTGCCTACTCTATGTTTTAACGTCGCTTGCAAGCAGACATCTTGGGTAAGCCTTCATGTACGTTAAAGGAAATTTACATATGTTCTCATATACTAATAAATAAACAAACGTGAAAAGTATTTACTTACTCTGCAATGCAATCGAAAAGATTGGGTCGTAACAAAAGTAAATAATAGCTAATATATCTGCAGGGCTTTTAATTACGGCTTAATTCGTTGCATGTAAGAATTTTTAACATAAACGGGGCGTCCATCTACTGGGAGCTGTGTCGTTGCTGGCATTCGTCTCCAAACCTTGTTTTCAAAAACTCAATTCTCTCGTCGGTTGGCGGGCATTTTGCACCCTCAAGTCCAATGTTTATCAAAAACATGCTCCGTATCTATATATACTTTCCATTTTTTCACTTTGTCTATGTAGAATTAAAAATAAGTAACTAAAAATTAGATTCGGCTATGGACGATTTATTATCACCTTTTCTTCAAAAAAATAAATAAATAATATTCCGACGCTTCATAACATCGGGTGAGCGTAGCTGATTGTTTCCACTTAGGTACAAATTACTCATAGAATATAAGTGGAAAGTTTTATCGGGATCTCTACTTTGGAATAAAAAGCCTAGGAAAAAAAAAACAATTTTGTTACTTTTGACAGTAGCGAACCTCCAGCGTTTCTAACAATCTTGAAGACGATAGCTTCGTTTTTACGATCAGCAATATATTAACAATTGATGTTACAAAGAGGAACAGACAAACATGTTGAAGTCGATTTAGAATTTGTTACTGATCACGTTCACATATATCTTCTAGGATCTCTGAAGCTTCCTTTGCAGCGTTGCAATCACTTTTTCAAACATAATACATTATTATGGTTCGGACGTGGGTGTAAAAAAAACATTTAGTGGTTCCTTTGCCCCTTCAAAAAGTACAGTCTTTTATGATCGAATGATCGATGATTTTGACATTTTGAAATTTTCGTAAGCACAATATGCGGAGTCGGTTAATAATGTTCAAGTTTAACACAGATGCGTCCATGTTATTTTTAACTTAAACCATAGTTCAAGAAAAAACATTTGAATGAAGAGAAGACCTCATTACGAAAACTAAAACGTATTTTGAGGATCTTGATAAATCGTTCTATAAATTGGGCAACGAGACGTTACAATAAAGAAGCATGGAACTGATTGTATCACCTTTGGAGGAGGCTATGTTAATGAATTAAGTCGAGTTTTACGAAGAAAATATGTTTTTAGTTACTTGGTCCCGGAAAATATTGAACGATGGATTTTGTATTTGATCAATGCCATATATGACTCAATAAGCCATTAGGATAACTTATGTCTTCATATCCATTTGTTAGTAGTTATCCTGCATCTGTATAGCATCTTACAAACTTATTAAGTGATGTATTCTATAGCGTAATCGTTTGAGTCATGTGTGTCAGTCTAAATCTGATGATGAAATCGCGACACTGAACACCTCCTTCTTCGATATGAAAGAAATCTCAATTTTGTCTCAAATTTGTATTTCGTGAAAGCAGATCTTTGTTATCTGCACCCAGCAAACTACTTGATATATATTTAATGTTGAATTTACTGCCAATTGACCTACAGCTTTTACCCCAACCCAATATACGTAGGATTGCTCTTAACAGTAAGCATAAAAGCAATAGGAAAAGCTGAGCTATAAATTTCACATAAGATATTTGTAAAATCAAAACGGACGGAACGCAGGTCCAATGCACCAAACCTATCGAAATTTGTTTTGGTTTGGAAAAAATGTAGTGTACATCATAAAGGAAGAACGGGAGATGGAAAGTTATTTACTTGTCGTACTGAAGATGTGCAGCTTACAGCTCAGGCCACAATTTGCTCATTCACTGTTATTTATTCGTACAATCGGCTGTTTATTGCATAAAATAGCTCAGTAGGATAAAGGGGATGAATTCGGTGACTGCAATTAATTATGTTATTCAAGTTAAATTGAATTTGTCCACAACCGCCATCATAGCCTATTAAAATTTACGACTATTGTTTAAACTTCCGTGACTAATCCGTTCATTTTTCTCTTAGTCCATTGAACCTCCTTTATGGCTATGACTACGACTGCAAATTGAAAGCGATGTACTGCTGTACGCATTAATGCTAATAAAGTTTTAATTTAATTGTCATGAAGATCGTCTCAATTAAAAATAATTTTTGCAATTATCCTAAAATTCGTCCCTATATTTTGTAGATTCTGAATGGTATAAAGGATTTTGTGCAGAAATTATTTAGTATTCGTGTCATCGTCTTTTTCGTCTTCATTGTTATAAGGATTAGCATCAGCCGTTAGTACGGTTTATACCTACCACATACAATGTCTTTATTTTTGTGATGGCTTCTTGTTACTGTTTGCTGCATTTAAACTGTTCAGGCTAAGAAGCAGCTCCAAAGGGCAAATAGAGGAACGAGTAGAAGGCGAATGCAACTGAATTTAAGCAAACTGTGTTATTATACAAAAATAATGTATTGCAAACAATTTTCACTTATACACTTTCAGCATTTCTGTGCTCATCATACGTACGACATATATGTATGTGTATATGTATATGTACATGTATGTATACAATTACCAGATATTATTTTTAAGCCTCTTTGCGCAAGCAAAGAAAATAAAATAGGAATAAATATTTTATACACATAATGCATAGGTTATTTGCTGCTTCAGGAAGCTTATTTTCGAGAATCGAAATATAATAAATGAAATATTTACAAGAATTTTATATCTAAGTAGCTTCGTCGTTGGCGGTGTGCTTCACTTTCTAAGCAATTTTCGTTTAAGTATATTTTCATGGTTACTTCGTTCGCTTCGTTCACTTGAGTAAGGGTATGTCAAGTCAACTATTGATACATAAAATACATAAATATTTTCGTTCGTGCCTGTTAAGATTTCTTACTTATTTTAATTGAATATAATAGTAGGCATCGTAGCGAGTAAATATTACCCCTTAACGTACTAGAGAGGTATCCTTGGAATTTGCAATAAAGATAAGAAAATCTCTGGCTTTCAACTGCCATGTTTTCATTATGCAAATGTTTTTAGCCTCGTTAAGCATGAAAATTTGAAATAATTAACATTTTAAAGCTTCTGCACAACAAGAGAGCTTCTTTCGCCTTGCGATAATGAAATGAACTGCACAGTGTGTATATACATATAAAAGGGTATGTAAGACCTTAAACACTTCTCCTATGTTTGAAAATCGTTTTCGCTGACTCACCAAATAATTTGTTGCCACTGAAAAGAAATTTTACAATAAAATGTTCATTTTATATCCAAACAATGCTGCACGTGTTTGAATACTAACTACTACCGTTATTTTTATATTTACTATTATCTTTATACTAATACTAATACTTATCGTATATTACTATTCCTGCCAAAGGTGCGTTGGCAAAATTCATCCTCATCAAAATTCGAATGACTGTTTCATGCATTATATAAATGTGGATACATACGCATATGTAAATAGGAAACATGTATCAGAAACTTACTACAAAATACGAGCATAATATAATAAATTCGTTTTTATACATCTACATAGCGCGGGCGTCACAAAGCATTGACTCCCTGCACGATGTTCATGATGGCCGGCAGATCTTAACCTTTGAATATCTGATTGATCGTTCTCATGGACAGAAACAAGTGCAATTTTGCTGCCCGTCTTCTGATCCTTGAAAAATACATGTAATCACATGAAAAAAGATTTTATTCATTCGAAAAGGACTAAAAACCCATACTTTAGTATTTCTTACAAGAGTTAAAATGATTTGTTAATTTTTAAAATTCATTCATCTATTTCATAATTTCATTAAATGTTTCCAACAAGACGTCTAAATGGCGTCTTCTGCGTCACTGCTACTGCAATATTGTTATGAGCAGCTGGTAAGATGTTTACATTTAAATTCCGCAAGCGCAAGCAACGGAGTACTTTTTTCCTTGGATTGCAGCCAGCATTCTAATTAACATTTGCGATGAATTTCATGACAATATCTGCAATAGATTTATCAGATATGTTTATTTATCCTTCTTTATCCGTCTTTTTAGATTCGGTAATAGTCAAGATGCAGGCGAAGTTTATTCAACCCAATAGAGCGCTCAGGCACGATATGATTGGAACTTATGATGGAAAAAGTGCAAGATATCCGTAATGAGTCAACGAAAACTTACTCTTACTATCTTTTGTCCATAGCAGCGAATAGAATGTTCACATTTATTTATACGACATTAATCATTTGGTGGACGTCTTTATTTCACTTATTTCCTTGCCGATTCAGACACAAACCAAAAAAAAATTTGATTATTTCTTTGATAATACATCGGCCAATAATATCGGGTACTAACGCATAGATTTGATTTAAAAAAAAAAAAAATCCATATTAATTTTAGAAAGTGCCAAGTCTTAGACAATACCTGCCCAAATTTCATGTCATTTCGCGATCTTCACTTATTGATTGAAAATTATTTTTCCGATTTATAGGGAAATGAATACTGCTGATCGTCCGGCGAAGTCTGACGTCTCTGCACTTCTACTCATGGGTGATATCATAGAAAAGTTGAATCTTCAAAGATACATTCGAAGGGAAGTGATAGAGAAAATTATGGAAGTAAATCGTTACGCCGCTGCTAGCTCTCACCTAGTTCCGTCATTACAAATCGAATCAATATTAACAAAATCCAGATTAAAATATTTCCGAGAACTCGAATGTAATACTTAGAGAGTTTTTTCTTTATTAGGAGCATCGTTCATCGAATTTGCTTTCTAGGGAAGCGATTCGATTTTTGGTCAAAAATTCTGGCAGGGAAACCTCTCTCCTGCAATCAGAGGAAATTTGGTTAATACGAAACGTGCAAAAACGTTTGTTTTATTTTGTTCCATCATGTTTTATCAATTACTCCGTCAGCAGAATATGATGGCCATAAACTAATACGAATAATATATAATACATAAAATGGCTAAAATCGTAAGCTGCAAGAGTTCTCGGCAATGCTTAGATGAAAGATAGCCACTGCATACTTTAAGATACAAAAATTTTACAAAGGCGACGGACGGTACGATCTTCGTATCTTATTCAATATTCAACAAGTAAGACCCGTATAGTGGGCACTGTATTCGGCGTCATTAAACACCCTAGACAATCGTACAATTTGTCCGAATAAGTCTTTATATGGGAAGTGCGCGAAAGTGGACCAATCCGAACCATTTTCAATAGCGTTCGCCTTTGGACCGAAAAAAAAACAAAAGTCAGTATCTGCAGGTTATACTCAAGGATGCGCGGACAATCGTCATATGAAGGGACGGATTCGTCAGCAAGTGGATAAACGGACAGGTGAACAGATGGACAGTCAAGGTTAGATCGACTCAGCAAACGATTCAAACCCGATCGGTATAACAAAAGGTGTGTTAATGCTTAGCGCATGTCCGCACAAACTTAATATAACTCCCTGTATCACAAGTGGAGAAAGGTACAAACAAAAAAAAAAAAAAACAATTGCGCAAACACTGCCGCCTACTGTTTAAAGTGTACACTTGAGAAAATATGTTTGTTTATCATCAATAAAATGTCAAGTTGATTTTATTTATACAATAAAAATTTATAATTAAAACTTTTTTTTATTTCATTTTAATAAAATTTATTTTAAAGAATTTTTGCACTGAGAAGCACACAAAACTTTCACTCCTACAGACTGACTTTAATTAGTATTACAATTAATTTCATTTCCGGAAAATTGCTTGGGTTCATGTGCGTGCATAAATATTTAACTGCAAAACATTTTCCAAGGGTGCCATTATATATTATATATCATTTTCATTCCGCCCAACAATGTCTTGCACGCGTGCACATGAGTAAGCACTTGAACTTAACACTGTAGGTGTACCTGTGTGTTGTTATCAAATTAAACATATTTTCTGTGCAAAGGCGCACACACAAATACAATACGGACGTGAGTCCGCACAAACTTTTTATTTATAACATAATTATTTCTAGTTCAATAGAAGATGTAGAAGTACTTGAAAAACTCATTTATACTTACATACACCATTCCGAAAAGGTTCTTCTCCTTTACGGTGACTGCAAATAGCTTATTTTTATCTAATTCCCTGGAGTTGACTATGCTTCTGAATTGTTGCTTCTCGTCCTGTTCTATACCCATCAACGAAGTATGGGCAGTATATTAATTTTATTAAATCATTTGCAGTGTCCCGACAAGCGCTTGAGCGGCATCAAGTTCTAAGCATGTCTGCCTGTCCACCTGGCCATCTGTTTTAAAAATGTATTTTTATTTTTTGTCAATAACTTCATAGCGCACAGAGGCAGGCTCCAAAAACCCCATAAAGTGCATAAGCTCTTGCCAAGTTACAGAATCGAAAATCAACTAAGCGTGCCCGTCTGTCCATCTGTCCGTCTGCACAGCTATATAGTATCTGCGATAAACTTTGTCTCGTTCGCAAAAAATGGAGAAATTGCAGACGAATCTACAAAGGGGTTTGAAAATGTCCCAAACAGGACAAGGAGCACGCCTTCAACGCCCACACGTCTGTACAATCAAGACTGCCGTGCCTTATTCTCGTTGCTGATAAACTTCAACAGATACACGCGTGCGTATATATGGCTTTCCTTTTTGGGATAACGGTGATGAGTGTAAAAGATTCGTTCGCAACCGAATATCATTTTCTTACTTGTTTTTTTTTTTTTTATATTTCACTTTAACTCGTTTACCTAATAATCCCTTACTTTTTGTCATCGTGAGTCACGTTAAACGGCTTATAGCGTGAAATCATTTGTTACTTTAAACACACGCCGGCCATTGAGTCAGTCTGTGCGGCTGTGTAAACACTTGATATGATCCGGTGTTAACGGTTTCTGTTTTGTGGTCACAAGCGAAAGATAAAACTAAACTATAAATTTTCGCTTTTCTTTTGCTACATTTAGTAATGTGAACCGGAGGTGTTTTTTTTTTTTTTGTTTTTTTTGTTTTACTTTTATACAAACTCCTGACTATTCCAAGAACTCTGAGTGCTCTAAACGGAATAATAAAGATCATGAATAAAGTATTGAAAATGTAGTATTTGCAAGCCCTTTATGCTAAGGATTGAATATTTCTTCAAATACATTGCAATCGAAATCGATTGACTCGGCCAAACGCATAATGCCTGCCAGTCTTCTGAGATTTAATTGAAAACAATAAACTTCAAACAAACGTTTGAGATCGGGCGAAGGTATGCTTATAATTCATTTTTCGAGAAGATGTGTATGGCAATGAAAATCATCTTTCGATAATCGATGACAGGCAAGTAAGTGCTCGCGATTTGTAACAAGCGGAATATGACTTTCTTCCTTGCTTTTCCACCTTCTTTTCATATTCTCGTTATTCTATTGAACACTTTTATTGAACACTGTTGCACGAGGTGTCAACAAATAATTTATGTCCGATTTATTTCTCAATTATGCAATTCATTTATTAAATGTAGTCGCTGTAGTCGCATTTTGCCTTAACACGCTTTCACAGAATGGGTAGCAAAAGGGACTCTCAACTCGTTACGTACGTACAAATTGATATTTTAATGTAGCGGACTTGATTCGAGAACGTTCTCTTCTTCTCTTTCTTGGCTTTTAATAAATGTATTTCAAAAGCAAATGGAATATGTGTCTTTGTATTCGTGCATTGTATTCGACAGCCGTGCAAACGTACCCTCGTAGCATCGGCATATCAAATCAGAAAAGCTATGGCAGCATTGCTTACATTCAAATAATCCGTCGTTGGCAAAGTACTTCTACCTAAAACTATGTTGAAACAATGCGTACGTTATACAAATAAGAAAACAAATAATATACTCGATCGTGACCTGAATCTTTTTTAGCCCTTACCTATAGGATTTTAAGAAGGACAAAAAAGTACAAGAAATAAATTTTCATGCTCCACAATATCAAGTTGTTATCAAAAAAACATTTTTAGTCGGATAGTTGTGCGGGCATTATGGGTGTGTCCTTGAAAAATTTACGTCACTTCCAAACTCTTTTGCAAATTTGTAGGCGATATCTGGGCACACGGCTGACAGATGAACAAACTGACATGTGTAGGTGCATTCCAAAGGTGAAATTGGCTAAGAATTCATATACTTTGTGCGGTAGTTTTTTTTTTTTTATTTTGATTTTGATTTTGATTTATTGGGCAGGCGTGGTCAATTTTTTCCATTTTTGTACAGGTAGTACAGCATCGCCCATAGAATTTTAATTCAAGTTTTTGTATATTTATCAGCTTTAGCTGAGATGAGTCATGAGCAAAAAAACCAACTTTTTATTTCGTTTAAAACGCAGAGGTGTTCTCAGTTTACGTGGTGCTGTGGGCACGTCCTTTGACCGATTGGGCACATTCTCAATGCAAACCTGCCTGCTAGAATTTCTATGTTTCTGCCAAATTTGGACTCGATAGCTTCATTTTTGTGGTCAGGGAAATATTTACAACATGCATTACTCGGACGGACAAACCAAAAGATGAACATGCTTAAGTCGATTCAGAATTTGATGCTGACTAAGAATATATATACTTTGTGGGATCTCTGCAGCTTCCTTCTCCATAAGTTCTAATACAAAAAAAAAAAAAGAATATCTATGTGAAATTATGATGAAAGGAAGGAAGTTATCCGTGTTGAAAATGAAATTTCAATATTGCAAATTTTCATAAAACGAACTTCAATTCAAGCTGAAAGTTTTGAATAAGTATCGGGTAATATACCAGGTAAAGCTATGGAGCTGGAATGGTGCCCTTCACTGACTGAAACGAGCAGATTCATGATCAAACACAGTTAAATTAATTCAATAATCCATGATATTTAAAAGTGCTCCCGTTTATATATTGTCGCGGCGTTTATCCATTTTCCGCAACATATGCAATATTTGAAGGACGTATTACAACTCCTGTGACTAGTTGGATGAGCCGCTTGTTGAATTTTTTCTACTCTACATTACTTGTGGTACAGAGTTCATTAAATTAGTACGGACGTATGTTCACGCAGAAGGGCTTATGACGGACCCACCTTTTATTGTATCGATCGATTCAGAATCATTTTCTAAATCGATCTTTACCTACCTGTCCGTCTGATGTCTGTTAGGTCGCAATTTTTGAGATATTTTGATGAAATGTGGTAGTTTTCGATGTACTTTGGCCTAAAGACGGTCGCTGTTGAAAATGGTTCGGATCAGTTCACTTTTCCGACCACTCCCTATATGACATCCTATTCTGGAAATTCGTTATATGGAAAAAATCATAATTTTTTTACAATTTCTCGAAAAAAGTGGCTTATTAGTATTATTTCAGGGTTTTAAATTGAAATGAGAACTTTGGACCGACTGGGAAAATTTTTGAACCCCTTCTCATATAAGGGAAATTGAAGTTCTTACGAAAGAAAGGTATAATTTTCAGTGCTTCATGATGAAAATACGATTATAATACTAATTGAAGTTAAAAAAGTTGAGTGTACCAAATTTGGATAAACCCTGCCCTTTTTATGATGGAAGTTGATTTATAATGGTAATGTGATGCAAAAGTTAACTCTACAAAATTTGAACAACATATACCTATTTTTAGATCCTATATATCTAAGATATCTAAGGATTTCCACGAAAATTTTTGCTTTTTAGGGCACAAAAGTCAAAATTTTAATATTTTACCATAAAAATATATCGATATTAGTAGTTCGATATAAAAATTAACAAAAGCGAACAACAATTTTTGAATTTCTCGGACACGACGGTTGTAGCGGTTTTTGGTCGTCTCTCTTGCAACAACACATCGTTCAATTTGTTCAATTCACGTCGGTAGGCATCTGCAGTCACAGTGTCATTAAGTTTTAGCAGCTCGAAATAGCGCATATCTTGCTAATCCCGCCATATGCACAGCAAAAGTTTATGACTATAAATATTCCGCTTCAGTGTTCATGTGGATAGTTTATCATTTTTGATAAAAATATATCTCAACAATTGCGCCTTTTATGTTGAAGACAAAGAAACAACACAGACAGACGGCCAGACGAATAGACGAGTTTTCTGAATACACCTGCTCCTGAATCAATCGGTATAATCGAAGAGTGGCTTTGTACACCAAAAAGTGTAGGGTGTAAATGTTGTCAAACCGAACACATTTTGTTAATAAATCAACACAATCTACTTTGTAGGCCATATTTAAAGACTATACACTATTTGTATAAAGCATAGAGAAAACTGTTTCGGCTCAATTTGTTAACAACTTTCTTCCCTAAAGGATAAAGGTTTAGTATGCACAACATAGAATGTAATAAATTCAGTTCACTTAGCGTCTACCATTTAATTACTTGCATCTGCATATAATTGAGACATATATAGTAATGCCATATAAGTACGTATTGTTGGACGGAAACAATAAAAGTGATGATCATCATATTATCGAAAATTAACTTCTAATAAATAAATCGCGTAATATATTGTAAAGTAGGCAATTGCTGCAGTAATTTACACACAAACCAATAGTTCCAAGTCGACCAAGTTTTACATAAATAAATATTCCATATGTTAAGAATCACACTTTCATTGATGTTTTTACTAATGAATGGTTGAGTGCTTGCGAGCAGGTTCACGACTGGGTTGGCAATTGACATCTAGGCGCGTCGATGCTCGTCAATCGGCGTTTAACGTGATAATTGGATCGTCTGCACATGTGAAAAAATCGTATATATAATATGCTTTTAACTAAGCAATAACTTAGGAGAAAAAGTATTAGGAGATTTTTTGTCATATTTCTTTTATATCGACATGTGCTCCAGGATGTATCACACATTTTCCAATAAACGTGACAGCTAAAAAGAGCTAAGAAGGTCGCACCATTTATCACATTAGACTAAGCAAAATCATGTTCTGACTCGACCCAAATTCATCTGTCCGGGTGCTTGCCTTTCCGATGCTTACCCTTATATAGTTGTGTTCAATTTACAGCTTGCAGCCAATTGATGAGATGTTTCAATGTAATTTGGTAAACTGTGTGTGTTTATGGGGTACGTCTCCTATTCGTGTAACAGGATGACTCTCTGAGAGGAAGAAAGAAGGAGAGGGAAAGTTGGTGCCCATAGTCTAGCGAGTGTGTGGCCAATCATTCTGTTCAGTCCATTCTCGTATAAGTACTTGTACAAAAAATAAGCCTTTGTACAGGAACAGTGTCCAACTTTTAGTATTTTACAGCGAACGTCGGTCCGTCGGGAAGGTAGTGTAACATATAATTTTATCGCGCGAAAATAATTGGCTTTTCTCAAATTTGGACCACATCTTGACCCTCTTCCATATAGAAGCTCTCATCGAAAGTATGTCTTTCTGTGTGAAAACAATGTACAATTTTTGGGATTTCATTACGAAAATAAATAAAGACATGTATCAGGTCAAGTGATGTACGGTCTTTAGGTGACAATCTTCTCTGACTACATATTTTTTTACTCGTTTTTTATTGTAAATTTTTCTTTTATTCCTTTTATTCGAATCATAATGCTGTCGGCGCAAAACTTTTATGCGGAACTTTCGGCGGAAGGCATGGCCAAGTGGCATTCGCATGGCCGTTTGCCTCATCAAAAGAGATTTGCAAGGAACGTAGCAAGATGCACATGAATAGGACAAGGACTAGGAGTGAGGAAACTTTGTTCATTTTCATCCTAAAATAACTAAAATTATAGACTGAAAGTTACGCCTCGGTACGACGTGATCTGAAACAGCAAATATTTTTTAATAGTCTCGTCCCAAACAAACAACAATAGTCTTCTATAGAACGCAGTGCAGAACGCAGATGAATTCAGGCGAAGAGTATTGTATTTATTGTATATTTGGTGTATTAAATTTATCTCCCCTCAAAGTCCATATTATGCCGTGTATATCAATCAATGTCGCTAAATACGAAAATTTTTCTCTTTATTTCCTTTGTTTTGTTTTCTACTTTGACGAATGGCTGACTAATCACCAGCCAAATGTTTTCAAATGTCGAAACTATTGAAATATTAATTAAATCTGAGATCTTTATACGTTTTGCTGATAGTTTTTTTTTCTTTTTATGTCTTTTCAATTTATGAGCCGCATGATGAAGGAATTTTTATTTTATGAGCCCGGTATACGTATGCAAGTACATGATGTGCTTGCGATAAGTGAACATTTTTTAACTGAAAAAGATGAACAATTTGCGATAAATGACATTTTTTTGCCAGAGCACAGACAAGCCGCCATCAATAATATTTTTAATGCTTTTTTGGCGGTAGTTTTTATTTAAAACTTTAAGCTGAATATATATATAATATAAAGAGTTTTATCTCCGCATCCCCGTATATTCTTTTCGTTGTTTATATGTGTGTTTGCTTTTATAAATTTCCTGTTTTCTTATTTGGTTAAATTTGGATAAGACGTACTCATGACCCGATTGCTTAGCTGTTGGCTTATTTTCACTTTGATGTGTGTGTGTGTGTGTGTGTGTGTGTGTGTGTGTATATGTGTGTGTGTATGTGTTTCATGAGGGATTTATGGTTTCCTTTTGTAGCATTTTTGCCGAGCCATGAATTACGCAAATAGGAAAGTGAAACTTGGCTTTTTTCAATGGGAAAAAACTTTTCTTTGGCACTTGTACAAGCAACTTTAAGTTTCTGTTGCAATAAAGTTTATTTAAAGGGGAAACATTCAATTAACGTTTTTTTCTTATTTTTTTCCTTTTTTTTTTTTTTTTTGTAGATAAAAGCACTAAGAATTTTTTCAATTTCTCGGAATTACTTTATATATACATATAAAAAGAAATATACATAATTTTATTCGCAATATATAATGAAAACAAACGATAATTACATTAGCAGCTTATCAAATACACACACTGATGCATATGACTGTAAATCAATTTAAATCCCAAACAGATTGCATATGCGATAAGCTTTTCCCATTTAAAACCACAATAACATATATGCGTTTTCAAATAGCATTGAAAAATAGTTTACCGCACTATACTGCACGTAGTCAAGCAACACTATTCAATAATTTAAGCCAATGTGACATGGCCCTTATATTGGGGCCATTTTTTCATCCTTTCAGCCCCCTTCAAATCGAATCTCGCCTTAAATTCCAATAAAAAATTTCCAAAAATATGTCTGCTTATTCTCCAGCTCCAGCTCCAGCTCCAGCTCCAGCTTTTATCTGTAAATAGTTTCACAGCATTCCATGTTGATCACTCCTCTTATTCCCATCACTGAAGGCGTATAGATGCTATCATGTGGATTGGAAACTTGGTTCGGTTGTAGGAGATAGAACAAATTTTTAATTGAGAAAAGTCTTTCGTCAAGTTATTCAATTTACTTGTGCCAAGCTCTGTCACGTGGTCATCGATTCAACCCTTGTCATATGGAAATCTTTTCAAAAATATATACTAGGAACAGACACAATTCATTATCAGTTTAGTTGCAATTTGTTCCTCAACTTCTGCTAGAAAAGGCAACCAATCCTTTGATGCTCGCCAGGGAATGCTCAATTGTCTGAATGATATAGTAACAATGTAACATAGGCGTTGCTCGAACACAGACAATACTAATGAAGCTCGTGTTAATCGGAAGAAATAATATCTCGTGAATGCACAGGGTAGGCAACACTAGTCACGAGTTTTCCTTCGTGGGACCAAACATCGTTACGCTGAAAAATCACAATGTGATTACTTTTGACATATGGTGCCTCTTTTTCGGCTCAGTTGCATTACTTAATTGTTGTTTCCTGTCGACGTCTTTGGCTCGTGTCATCAGCTGCTAGTCCACTAAACGCAACTGTCCGTTCACTAATAAGAGTCCAAAAGGAAATTTGTCATCGGCGTTTTTTCAAATAACGGCGAAACCTAGCTTAGCCTCGTAAAAACCATTATAGATTTATCGTTGCACTGAAAAGCTTGTCTCTCTACAGTCCGTGAGGCCTTGAGCCAGTTATTCGGGCTCTGCTAAATTATGGTTCAAGTATATCTTCAAAAACCGTCTTATTATTACATTCTCTTATTATCTTATTATCCTAGTGATTATATATTCTACCTTTTAACTATTTTGCAATCGGTGGAGCATTAATTACCGTCGATTAAATTTGTAAAACTGTGTGTTAAATAGGAAACGACGAGATCGCGTTTCCAGTTATCGTTACAAATTTGTTTTGTCACATGCCTTCAGGTTTAGTTATAGTACATACGTCATTAAATAGTTTTAAATTTTATGTGGCTGCACAACCGCTTCACAGAGATTGCTTTAAGGCAAATTGGTGAGACATCCGACGATGACACCTCATGTAAATCTATTTATATTTTCAAATATTAATTTTTTTCCATTTTGCTTAATAATGACTTGGAATTTTAATAACACTAATTTATTACCCGTAAGGAACCAATGACCTGTCATAATGTTTATACATTAATGTACGGAATATGTTGGTAACTTATGAGCAAACCGTTTACATAATGCCATTGAAAAGCTTTTAACGTTATTTATAAGTGTAATTATGGTTATCTCTTCATCTAACGGAACGTTACGGTATATGGGCTGCAACAAAAAGACTCAGCTATGAGTAGCCCGCTCTTACTTCAAGCTAATGTATACGACAAAAGCCTGAGAAATTTTAAGTTTCGATGCTCGAAAATATCGAGACTCGAAGAAACGAACAAGCTTCGCCCAAAAATAAACAATTGTAACAGTGAACGGAGTTGAAATGGGTTAAGATGAGTACGCAAACAATTTTGAAATGATCAAATGCTTGAAGATACCTTCTGAAGCCCTTTGGAGTCACTAGAGGAAACCTGATCGCAAAAACACAAACTCGATGTTTATTGACTACAAGATCTGACGATTCGTGTGGCAATAGATGTTTTATAACGATGCTATACATATATTTTTTATTCTTTCTTCCGGCAATGTTTGTAGTGGGCGGAGTGGGGAAGACTTATAAGTAGAGATAAAATAACAATATTTCTCAACACCAATTCTCATTTTGGATTCTCAAAGACTCAATACTTTTTAGATAACCGTCGGTAAAATGTACTTGGATTTATGTGTGACGCACATGTTTGTGTGTGCTTTGAATTTGCCAAACGAAAACAAACAAGTAAGGATTTTATATTCGAGTTTAACCGAATCTTGTACACCCATCAACCTTACCGTACTAAAAAGAAACAAAGAAAATTAGATTTCAACCCCCCTTATAATATTGGATAGACCTTGTAATCAATCATTTAAAGTTTTTTCGTACAAGTTCTTATCGATGTATCTGTTTTAGTTCATAGAAAACGTGCAAAGAACCTAGAAGAAGAGAAGATGTTCTATATATATATATATATATATATATTGTGGACGATGTGACTCATTCTCAACACTACTGTACGTGCAAGAACTTCTAATGTTTTTGCCAATTTGGAAATCCATCTTAAAACGGTCTTTAAGAGCGGATGATCCATATTTACTCTAGACGGACTGACGGATGGACATGTTCAGATCAATTCGAAATTTAATGCTTACCGAGTTAGTGCATATTCTCATTATGGAGTCTCTGATGCTTTCTTCTGCGTGTTGCAAACATTTCAATCAAGTAAACATATCCAGTCACATCCCCATTTATTATTTGGGATAGGAGTGATAAATTATTGGAAAGAGCAATCAGCTGCATAACATTGTAAATCCATATGACGGATTTTAAAGCAAACTTGCAATTTTATTATTACGAACGTAAAGTAGATACTTGGACACAAAATAAAAAATAAAAAATAAAAATAAATAAATTAAAAGACATTTTATTACAGCAAACATTAGAAAACGATTGAGGCAAACTAATATATAATTTTAAGCTTCCTATGATGAATACTTTAACAATTGCCGCCTAGATACGGAGATATGATGTAGAAAATACACTGTGGCTGTAAGTGGTTCTTCAAGTTCTTCATGAAAAATTTATGAAATGTATATCGTTTAATAATAAATTCGATACTAACGATACGATGAAAGTCAGGCAGACATACACTAAATGTGCAAACAATGAAAAGTAGCAAAATCGATTGTGTATGCGAATAAACGGATTGAATAATTAAAGCGATAAAAGAAAGAAAGCATATCAGCCTGCAAAACTATATTTGTTTTTCTCCTTTTCGTGTGCAAGCAAAGAAAGCAACTTTGGTTACAAAGAAATCTACGGTTTCGTATACACTGCTTAGTTGCTCTTCATTCTGCTGCTGAACTGTTGGAGAACTTAGGCACGCTTTATAAAACCAGTCATGTATGTTAGGACAAATGATGTGTGATGTGTGATGTCACACTTGTAAAGGCGAAGTTCTTCTTCTAAGAAATATATTCTCTCTCTCTCTCTCTCTCTCTCTCTCTCTCTCTCTCTCTCTCTCT
>NW_024004967.1:0-7310 GCF_014805625.2 Glossina fuscipes
CTCTCTCTCTCTCTCTCTCTCTCTCTCTCTCTCTCTCTCTCTCTCTCGACGATAAAGATGTCCGTGCATGTTCAAATAGTCGCCTTCGTTGTTTTTCTGCACAGAAGCAACTCTTTGCTGCATCAGTCAAAAGTGAAACCCGTGATTAATTTAATAATTTATCAAATTTATTAATCTGTAGCCGAACTCATGCTCAGCATCAACAACTTCACTTCAAATTCTAAATTCCTTAGCCGGATCGTTCGCTTTCGAATCGTTCTCAACCTCAAAACAAGTACAAAAGCTATAATAGGACACGACGGCCTATTAAATTCGTGCCCTACATCCCTTCGCTTAATATAGTTGGTCATACACGACTTTTCAAAATAAGGTTTTATATGGGAAATGATAGAAAAAGTAGTCCGATCCAAACCATTTTCAAAACATGTCGGTGTAACAAATTTCATCAAAATATCTCGAACATCGCGAACACAAAAAGAAAATAAGGCGGTTGGGTGCGCAGGCAAAAAGTGACTCTGACTGACTCACATAATAATAAAAGTTTGAAAGTGAGTTTATGTCTAACTTTTCTAGGTGTTACATTCAACCGTACAAACTTATCCTTGCATCACAAGTGGCATAGGGTATAACTACTCAATGTGTATGATAATTACTGTATAACACTTTCGTCTGGAAATTATTTTGAATCAACTTAACAAACATTTTCCGAAAATATTTATGTATTAAAGAAGTTAGAACTCAAGAAAGGCAACGGGATTGCAACTTCTCAGTAACTTTCTATTTCTCAGAGCGCTTGTGGAAAAGAAGTTCGAGGAAAAGAATTCATTATATGAAAAGGTTTCACAAAAATCAGATCAGCAGATTCACAACATCTGCTACGCCGAAAACACAAGGAAATGATATTCGGTCGTGACCGAATCTTTTGTACGCATCCCCGTGAAAAAGAACTAAATTCATCTTCAATAAAATTGGGCGGGAGCGACTGATTTCTTCTATTTTCAGAATAAAACGTTAAATATATATGACGTATGTATTGTACTTTATTAGCAATAAGCAAGAAAAAATCACAGTTTTTGTTATATAGGCGTGTTGTAGGCGTATTCTTAGAAAAGTTTGGTTCCTTTTCAAATTCTCTTGCAAGTCTGCAGTCGTTATCTTCAAGTGTTCCTTCTTCTCGCACCGTGCGTTTTGTTACCATAATACAATCAAGGACTAATTTCGTACGAAGGACAACTTTTCAGTGTTTGAACGTTTTACTAAAGATATATAGAGTTTACACTTTATGTGTAGGGTCTCCGAAGGTTTCTTTCCGGGTGTTGCAAGCATTTGGAAAAATGAATATATCCGCTGTGACGGATATAAAAAATAATAATATATATATAAGTACTGAAATTTATTACATCGCTCTTTAGGTGTAGGTCTATACAAACTAGGAGCAGTATTTCAAAAGCGTAATCTTAATCACTGTTATTTCTCTTTCGATTAAAATGAAAATTCGATCGAAAAGACGTTCGATTCTTCCCATTTCTTCCAAATTAATAAATTATAATTATAATTTAATTGATATATTATTAAGAAATTAAATTAAATTAAATTAAATTGCGTCAAGTTGCCAACATAAATAAGTTATTACTTTGTACCTTATAAATAAGTTATTACTTCTTATCACACCTTCCGATGGAATGCTTGTAATGAATGCAATAACGTTTTAAAAGCTTTTTCTTGTTTAATATGAAATGAGATAAAATGAAGAGAGAATTTTTATTCTCCTCAGATAAAATTTTCTAATAGCCATCAGTTAATTGGTTTTGTTGTTTTTGATGAATAGATTTGCGAACTGCAGGGAATGCAGACGTAATTAGAATTGTTAACGTAACTGGCTCCACGCAAGTATGCCGCCATCATAAACCAAAATAACTCATATTTGTGTAACGTTATAGCGCACGCGACATGTTTGCTGTATGTTTTTTTTTTTTTTTTTTTTTGCAGATTATATCTTGACATTTATCTTACGTTCTTTTCGTGCTTGAACTTGTGAATAATGTAGCGAAAGTTGACTGTTCTTATCTCAAAGTAAAAAAGAAACAAGTAAGAAAACTATATTGTAACAAGGCCCAGGAAACCAATTTTCAAAATAAGATGTTATATGCGAGGAGTTCGAGAAAAGATCCGATCCAGACTATTTTCAGTAGCACTTGTTCTTGGGCCAGAACATGTCGGTGTACGAACTTTCGTCCAAAAATTGCGAGCTATAGGTTGAACACAAGAAAACAAGACTCACAAGCGGACCGAAGCACAGACAAACTATCTATCTCAAGTCATTCTGGGTGTTTCATACTTTCGCGCAAATTTAGTATACCCTTGCACTACAAGTGGTCTAACCATGCACACTAATAACGTACATAATGTATAAAGTAAAACAGATAAGATACATGAAAGGTACGTACATTTGATTCATTCAGCAAGTACAGTCTACCATTTAATCAGCGAAAATTCTACGGTAATTATGTATGTGCAGGTAATTATGTACGAACAGTTTTACTATTTCAAAGAAAAGGCTAGAGTTTACACTTAAGCTCCGATACGTTTCTTTGCCAGTAAGAGATAAAAAGATCGGAAGTTAAAAGGTTACGGTTAGGTAATCACCTTCTGGCTAATCCTTACGAACCCTTGCTTTAGATGAATATAGGTAGTGCGTCTTATATGGCTGCTGCAAGAGACCAGAGCATAGCCGAAGGAAAAATGGAGTTTGTCCATATAAAGTTCGATGTACCACCACGACGACCACTCGTCCTTCTGCGCCAACAGGTATAGCAGAGTTCGCATAAGGATTCCACGCAATGTCATCAAGAATGAGTTATTACAGTGTGAAGGAAGAGATGTTTAAGTTGTGTAACTTCCCTCTTATCTTGGCCGAGTCTGTAAACCAGTTTAGCCGATGTTCGAGCTTAACGAATCTAACCGACGAAAGGCAAGTAGTTGGAACGTAAATTCGCGTTAAAAGCGATCTATTCTGCCTAACGCTGTCCGTTTAACCCACCCTGCCTTGTACTCCAGTAAGGAATACTTAATTTAAGTTTAAGGATTCTCCCATATATGTTTTGCTGGGAAATTTAATGTCTTTCCTGCGTGTGATACAAAATGGTCTATGATATCATTTCATTAAAAGTGAAGAGACCTAAATAAACTTTGGTGCATGAAAACATTTCAAAGGTATGCGAATTTCTCTTACTCGAAGTAAGTGAAATTAATTTAAACAATTCAAATCTTCACAAGAACATAGTTTAAAGGAGAGAATAGCTTCTCTCTTACTTAAGCCAATAAAGAGACTAAGGGACTCTTTTATCTTATTTTATTTAGTACATTGTAAGCTTAGAATTTTAAAGCAAACAAAAACACATGCGCTTGTTATGGAGACCGCACAAACCATATGCTAAAGTTTGTGTATTTTCCGCTTTATCTTGACTTTCTTGACCAAGTAAGATAATTGCATATGCGGAAATAAATGCGAACGTGAATATTCACGGTCGCGGTCGCGGTCGGCGTCGAGCGACTATCGTTAAATTTGAACAAGTTCTATGTGCTATGCACATATGTATCTTTAAATAGTAATTTGCCGAGAAATACTGAACGCAAATGCCAATTTTGATGGAAATCTGAATCTGGATATTATATTGAGAGTCTCCTCGCGTAAACGATATGCAAAATGTTGTGAGTCATAGCGAACTTGTTAATCGCAACCGTAACAAAATCATCGTATTTTCTAACTAGAGGGTATAATAGTTGAATGCATCGTTACTTAAATGTGTGCCCCTTGCCTTGGAGATCCTCATGTAAAAATTCTCTATTTAAAACACGATAGAAACCTTGACTCATGATCTCAAATTGAAAGCGGAATTCATTTGACGCAATACTTTCTGGTAATGGAATGTTAGTAAGTTGATCGTGAACCTTTTTAATCAAGCTGACTTTTACATATATTATGAGCCCTTAACAGTTTAACAACTAAAGAAGTTTTTCTACGTAATATTTGTCCACGATCTTACACACTTTCATCCATTTTATTTGCGTAGCGTGAGATAGTAAAAATTTTTGATTATTTTTCTAGCATTTATTACACTCGTCGAGTCTGCCTTTTGTTTTCATTGGGTACTGAATGTGAAACAGCGAAATGATATAAAAATTGCCATAAAAATAAATCATACTTTAAGTGAATTTGCCAGCAGCTACTTGAAACTTCGTTTTATGCTATTATTGAGCCACCACCAGTTACATTAAAGCAAATGTGAAAATAATTTTCTAAAATCATACAAAAAAAAAAAAATAATAATAATAATAATAATAAAAATAAAATGCTCAGATGCATTGCAAATAAAGGGGGGAGGGGGAAGGGGAAGTATTACGCTTTTCCAAAAAGCCAATTATTTTGTAAGAATGTTTCCCCAAGAGTTCTCTTCTTCTTGTTGCAATATATACTCAAAAGATTAATTAACATAAACAAGAGAGAAGTTCACTTAATTTTTGTGAATTCAAAACTAGAGTTTTGCTGCTTTTGCTTAACAAAAAATAAGTGAATAAAAAGTACAGCGCAGTTTAATCTCGGAATAAAAGGTCTGTGTAGTGTGTTT
Organism: Glossina fuscipes; assembly: GCF_014805625.2. NCBI lineage: Eukaryota > Metazoa > Arthropoda > Insecta > Diptera > Glossinidae > Glossina > Glossina fuscipes. The sequence goes on from NW_024004967.1 coordinate 4,629, forward strand.
AAGGAATAAATTCAAAATGTATGAAAATAATTTAAATTAAATCTTAATGTTTCTGAAATTAATTTATTTATCTCTTTTTTCCTTTATATGTTTCTTTACTATGACTGCAAAAGAAACGAAGCGACGTTACGAAGAAATATTCAATTTAATAAATCTTTACCGTAGATCGGTATGTAAGCGAAATTGCTGGCCGTTGAAAAATTGTAGGCATTCACGTCAAATTCATTCAAATAAAAAGCACCGAGGTAGGCAGTGTCTTTCGCATCCGTCGATTTTCGATATAAAACTCCTGCATCTTTTATATGCACTGGACCATCAAACGCCACTACATAGTAACGCACGCGCCAACCGTTACTATTAGCTGACGCCAGGTCATCGCAGGATAAAGATATCGGTATTTCTGGACATGCAACAGAATCTTTCAATAATTCTTCATTTTCTTTGGCCTTAAACGGCGATACATAGCACCTGCCCTTGTACAAGCTGAACGTATCATAATAGTCACCGAGGAATAGATAACAATCATGTGCATTGTTGTCTGTGCAGAAACGTAAAATGCAATCGAATTCACCATCGCGCTCCTGCAATTTGTATGCATACGCACACACTAAGCCATTGTATTGTAATTTAAAATCGGTAGCAAACAAACGAAAAGTTCTGTCATGCTGTTCTATACGTAAACATGAGCCGCCATTGAAAGCATCCTCATAGCAACGGGTGGCCAATTCATGTAACGGCACTGATGGCTGCAACGATTGACGTGACAAATTAAAGAAAGGAGTTTCATTTAAAATCTCAATTTTTCCCCGCACGTACACTTGTCTACCCGAACCTAAACAGAAATCCGTATAGAAGGGTAGATAATGATAGGGATATGTGGCCAAATGCTCCCATAGCGACCACCAGAATTTCTCGTTGCGTTGCAAGAATGCTTCATTGACATCATTACGACCTGTAATGTGTTTAATGTCGTAACCGTATTGCTGTAACGTTTCATAGGTCCAGGCTGGCGCAAATATACCAACTGAGAAACATTGTTTAGCTATGCGTGCCAAGGTTTGTTTACTATGAAATTTAGCAATTTGTCCGCGGCCAAAAATATCAATGCCAAAGAATATAGTTTGGCAGGCAGCCCGCTCCCGTTCACATAATGTACGCGTCACCTCGAGACTTTTATCGGTCCATGAATAGTTGATAAGCATGCCATGCGATGACTTTAAGAAACGCACATTCTTGGCGTTGAGCTCATTCTGCCACAACAATTGTCCTGTTTCTATAATACTATCATACCATAATACAATGCCATGTGAAATTTGATCTTCAATAGCCAAATGCAATCTATCGAGAAAATAACTGTAAAGAGGTACAAAAGTAACACACATAAGAATCTATAAAATGAACAAAAAACATTAATTTTCTTCTTTTACTAACTCTTTCAATAATAATATAAAAACTTATTCAAAGTAAGTAGAAAAATTATATCCGCCTCAGGGTCAAGCCAGGATACCTGAGGCAACAATTCATAATTGCCGCAAAGTTTTCCATGAAATCTGCATGCAGTAGTAGTGCCGGCATTAGGCACATATTTACATTCCATTTCAGACAGTCTTAGGTCACTATTCAAACCATATTTTGCAGAGATGCCTGCAATTTTCAAAGCAAAGCATATCTTTGTGTAAGGCAATGTTACTTACTATCAAATGTTATTTGCGGACGTAAGCAAAGACCTTATATATCATACACTGCCAGTCATATTGCGTCTTGATAAGTGAACGCAGTCGCTTTGTTAAACGGATTCGGAATCGTATGATGAACATATACATAGATATGCACACCTTTATGCAACATATTTGCACTTCTAAAATCCATTCGATCCAAAAAGAAAAAAAAAAACATATATAAAATTGACCTGATTTGTTAATTCAATCACTTAACATATTTATTACTGATTTGAAGTCTGAAACGTTTATCAGAAGAAATTAGCGAAATGCTTTGCAAATTTTCATACTTCAGTTATTTATTTATTTATTTATTCATTTACTTATTAGGCACATGAAACTCAGCTACAATTCAATTCACTCTTGGAAGTAAATCTCATACTAATTATTATTAAAGACTAATACAATACATATAAGGAGAAGTAACGAAAAAAAGAAAAAAAAAACAAGGGAAGAACAAAATTCATGTATAAAGAAGTAAGAAAGAAAAAAGGAAAGGAATCATGTACGCATCTAGAGCAGAGGCACACCCCCAGCCGGGACTTATCCAAGTTGCAAGTGAACCACCAAACCGCATGGCAACCACTTGGCAACCGCGAACAGTAAACAACGCCGTTCCATTTTCCATCCATAGCGAGATGTTAAGATTGCAAGTTAGTTTCAATAGGATAAAGGCAAACCGCGCTTATTAAGCACAGTTGTTTCGATAGACTTTAAAGAGTGCGACATAGAGATTAAGTGACAGACAGAATTGAATTGTACATAATTATACTTACATTGATTCAGCTTAATGAATGGGCGAATCGATAGTACCACCGTTCATTAACTTAATTAAGAAGGAAACACCAAGTATAAATCTACGCTTCTCAAGTGACAGTAACAATAACTGAAGCAACCTATTTTCATAAGCGGGCAGGGAGAGAGAGAGAGAGAGAGAGAGACAAGAGGGTCCCAATCCAACCAG